>NC_136391.1:43131929-43571260 GCF_965140285.1 Lepidochelys kempii
CTTTTCAGATTAGTTTTACAGCTGTATCAGAAAATGAATGATTGTTTGGTTATTTCGTTTACCAAAGGTAATTGAAGCAGATATTTATGAAGTCATTGGGAGGTGAACTATCTCCAGTTCAACAGGTTAATCATTAATATCTGGAGGATTTTCTTGCCATGCTGTATTAGGAGGAGAACATCACCAGACAGACATTTAAATTGTTTTATGTAACTAAAACATCCATGTTATGTATTCTGGATTTTTTTCTTCAACAGCAAACACAATATTTTAACAAAACAAACCTATGAATATTTGAATTTAAACATTCAAGTTTTTTTAAAATCAGGTTTGTTTTTGTTAAAATTGTTTTTAACTAAAATAGTTAAATGAAATATTTAAAAAAAACCCACAAATTAAATAGACTGTGTCAGCCAGGTCAACATGAGAAACTCAAAATATTGGCTTCTGCAACTAACTGAGTTGTCTTCACCTCCATTTTCCTGTTTGTTCATAATCTGGAAAAGAAAAACAAGCTTTCCTGATTTTCCAGTTCCCAAACGATTTCTCAATTTGGAATGAATTAATCTAAAGGAAGAAAATATTTTTTCTACACTGGCAGAAGAAGCTACTGCTGTTAAAAGTGAGATTATCACTTCAACAGTCTCTGAATCCAGGTGCTTAAGTGACTTCCACCAGTTCGCTGGTGTGACTTTATTTAAAACCTCATCAGCAAACATCTATTTCTTGAATGGTTCACCCTTAGCTCTGAACTTTATTATAGTTGGCATTATGGGGGGATGATTGCTGGATGTCCATGTCATAGCCAACTCTTCTTCTTCAGCAGTTAAGGTTTGACCCTGGTACTGAGTATTGAGAATATTTGCAAGAAAATAACCTGGAGATAGTGCTTGTCCAATTCATTTTTTTAAGGCTTGTATTTTAACTCTGTCATTACATATTTCTCTTTTTAAGCTCTCACTCGGTTCCTTCCAAATTTTCCACAGCCTCAGCAATAAAACAGCTATTTCCCGGCAATTTGTTCAAGGCTACAGAAATAGGCTTCAGGGTGCTTAGCATGAGTTCAACCTTTCTCTTCAGCCCAATGTTGAGAACTTTGGCTGTGAGGGTGCCATCTATTTTTTCACGATTTTGTTCACAAACTCTCATCAGATTAGGCCAGTTCTTGATTTAGTGCTCAAAACAGTCCACCACTGAGTTCCATCGCACATCCTGTGGGAGAGTTAGCTTGGTTCCTCTCACTCTTTTCAGAACAGCTGCTGCAAAGTGGTTGTTACGGAAGTATTTTGCAATTTCAACAACATTAGCCTTTATTTCTGGAACACTGAAGTCTTTAGCTAGGAGGTACATGAAATGAGCACTGAAACCGTATGTTGTTAGCTTGGGACTCTTTTCACTCTCTTCTAAATTTATTCTCATCTTGGATACATTTGCAGCATTGACTGTGACCAAGCTGTGTACTAGACATTTGAATTTTTTTTCACAGTTTGTTATAGCTTTTACTGCTACTGCTTGTAAGTATTCTGCTGTGTGTATCAATTGTTTCTGTAAGGAAGACATTCCCTTCTTCTGTTGTCAGACAAGCACATACAACAGGATCATTGTGGACATTGCTCCATCCATCAAGACTCAGGTTAACAATTTTACCCTCTAGACCTTTTGCACACTGCTCAATTTCTCTTTCAGACACTTTACTCTGAAACTGTAGAAAATGATGGTGATCCTGAAGGTGGAAAGTCTTCGGAATCCTGTAAGTTGAGGATGGATTCTCCTAAACAAAATAAGTCAATGCAGTTATTTAATTATTATTACCATATTGGTCATTTCGTATTACTCATTGCATTCACTGACACTCAGTACTACTTTAAAGGTGAAATTGTAAAAGGAAGATCTGCCTATTTCAGCCATTTATTTTTTCTCACAACTGCATCTAAAATGATAGTACCATAGAGTAACAACTATATATTTTTTTTTTGTTTCAAGCAATCCTTAAGAAAGAAGTATGAAATAAAGTTTACCAACCTGAAGATCCTGCATGTTAAGACATGTTCCTTTCATCATCTTCAACATAGCTTCCTCCTGAGAAAGAACGCTTCTCATTATGTTGTTTCATGCGGGCAACCAGGCCTTGCATTTCTTTGTTGCACTGTTTGCATTTTGCACACATGCCTGTCTTACCCACAGTAGAGGAACTTCATTTAAAATGTTCCCAAACTGGGTCTCTTTTACAGCCTGCTGCCATTATAGGTTTTCCCCTCTAGTGAGAGAATGGTATGGTAGATCTCAAATCAATGAAGGCTACACTTAGGCCTGACCTACACTATGGGAGGGGATCGATCTAAGTTACGCAACTTCAGCTTTGTGAATAATGTAGTTGAAGTCGACGTGCTTAGACCTGCTCACCGTGGTGTCTTCACTACGGTGAGTCGACTGCTGCCTCTCCCCCATCGACTCCGCCCACGCCTCTCACAAAGCTGGAGTACATCAGTCAACGGGAGAGCACTCGGGGGTCAATTTATTGGGTCTAGTCTAGTACTCCATTTCCAAGAGCTCATCTGTATTAATAAGCCAAACCCACAATAATCACTGGACTTGTTGCATCCACCCTTAAAGGGATCAGTACGCTCTGTTATAAAGTATCTCCTCCATTCTTCTCTGCATTTCCTTCCTTGCTGCAATTCCAAATGCTCAACACCCATGGACTTCACTTCCACCCCTTCCCTGTTCCGTCTGCTGAAATGATCATCCGTGAAACAGTTCATGCTGTTACGCAAAAAGATTCTTTTCCCCAAGAATTAGGCAAGCACAGACAATACTGAAGGGGGTTTATTCATGGTACCAGGAAGACTGATAAGCAGCTTTAAATATATGGTGCCATAGTGGCCAGTGATATACTTTTTTTAAAATTAATTTATTCATGTATATACAAAGACAGACATTGTTACAAGTCAAGAGAGAACTCTAAACAAAGATTAAAAATAAGAACAGTACGTACATATAGAGGTTATTCTATTGCATTAAGCATTTATGGCTACCTTGTGGGGGGGAAGTGGTGAGGTGGAGGGGGTAGGGATGAGTGCTTACAGATATTCAGTGGGTTGTGAAGCGAGGGTTAGCGTTGTTCTAAGAACTGAGTTACTGGACGGGCATTGACCATATAAGCTTATTAATTATTTACAATTGTCAGTGCCTTTTGAGTTACTGAAACATTCCTGCTTGGTCTGCAGTTTTTGTTTTAGCTGTTAGCTATATGTTATCTCTTTTTTTGATAATTCCTTTTTTTTTTTTTTTGACAAATCGAACTTTTAAGTGAGATAAAGTCAATACTTTAAATACTTTAATATGCGTGATTTGTTTTAGGGTTGCCCAAGGGAGGTGGGAGGGAGAGGGGAATTGGAGGAAGTGGGTAAAGGTAGGAAACATAGCTCTGGTCTACACTATGAGTTTAGGTCAAATTTAGCAGCATTAGATCGATTTAACCCTGCACCTGTCTGCACAATGAAGCCATTTTTGTCGACTTAAAGGGCTCTTAAAATCAGTTTCTGTACTCCTCCCTGACAAGGGGATTAGCGCTGAAATCGACATTGCTGAGTCGAATTTGGGGTAGTGTGGACGCAATTTGATGATGATGGCCTCCGAGAGCTATCCCAGAGTGCTCCATTGTGACCGCTCTGGACAGCACTCTCAACTCAGATGCATTAGCCAGGTACACAGGAAAAGCACCGGGAACTTTTGAATTTCATTTCCTGTTTGGCCAGTGTGGTGAGGTCATCAGCACAGGTGACCATGCAGTCCCAGAATTGCAAAAGAGCTCCAGCATGGACCGAACGGGAGGTACTGAATCTGATCGCTGTATCAGGAGACGAATCCGTGCTGTCAGAACTCCCTTCCAAAAGACGAAATGCCAAAATATTTGAAAAAATCTCCAAGGGCATGAAGGACAGAGGCTATAACATGGACCAACAGCAGTGCCATGTGAAACTTAAGGAGCTCAGGCAAGCCTACCAAAATCCAAAGAGGCAAACGGCCGCTCCGGGTCAGACCCCCAGACATGCCGCTTCTGTGATGAGCTGCATGCAATTCTAGGTGGTGCCCCTACCACTCCCCCACCCCTGTACGTGGACTCCAGCAAGGGGGGAGTCTCACGCAACAGGGATGAGGATTTTGGGGACGAGGAAGAGGAGGAGGATGAAACCATTCTCCCCGACAGCCAGGAACTGTTTATCACCCTGGAGCCAATACCCTCCCAAGGCGGGCTTCCAGACCTTGAAGGCGGAGAAAGAGTCTACCACTGTTCTCTAAAATGTGTCTTTTTAAATACTACTCTTCCTTTTTTTTTTTTCCTCCCGCAGCTGCAAATGTTTCAGCGCTCCCCCTATCATCTCCGTCCCAGAGGCTAGCACAGATAAGAAGGCGAAAAAAACGCACTCGCGATGAAATATTCTCTGAGCTCATGCAGTCCTCCCTCACTGAAAGAGCCCAGCAGAATGCATGGACGCAGGCAATGTCAGATTCCAGGAAAGCATAAAATGAATGCGAGTACAGGAGGTGGGATCAAGATGATAGGTGGCGGCAGCATGATGAGAGGAGGCAGGATGCAATGCTGAGGCTACTGGAGGATCAAACTAATATGCTCTGGCATATGGTTGAGCTGCAGGAAAGGCAGCAGGAGCACAGACCGCTTCTGCAGCTCCTGTATAACCAACCGCCCTCCTCCCCAAGTTCCTTAGCTGCCTCACCCAGATGCCCAAGAACGTGGCGGGGAGGGGACCCTCCAGGCACCCAACCACTCCATCCCAGAGGACTGCCCAAGCAACAGAAGGCTGGCATTCAATAAGTTTTGAAGTGCAGTGTGGCCTTGTCCTTCCCTCCTCCCCACCCCACCTGGTGCTTCCCTCCTCCCTCACCCCTCCCGGGCTACCTTGGCAGTTATCCCCCTATTTGTGTGACAAATTAATGAAGAATGCATGAATTTGAAACAACAATGACTTTATTGCCTCTGCAAGCAGTGATTGAAGGCGGGAGGGTGGTTGGCTTACAGGGAAGTAGAGTGAACCAAGGGGATGGGTTTTCATCAAGGAGAACCAAACAGAACTGTCACACCGTAGCCTGGCCAGTCATGAAACTGGTTTTCAAAGCTTCTCTGATGTGCACCGCGCCCTCCTGTGCTCTTCTAACCACCCTGGTGTCTGGCTGTGCATAACCAGTGGCCAGGCGATTTGCCTCAACCTCCCAAGCCACCATAAAAGTCTCCCCTTTATTCTCACAGATATTGTGGAGCGCACAGCAAGCAGTAATAACAGTGCAAATATTGGTTTCGCTGAGGTCTAAGTGAGTCAGTAAACTGCACCAGTGTGCTTTTAAATGTCCAGATGCACATTCTACCACCATTCTGCACTTGCTCAGCCTATAGTTGAACAGCTCCTGACTACTGTCCAGGCTGCCTGTGTACGGCTTCACGAGCCAGAGCATTAAGGGGTAGGCTGGGTCCCCAAGGATACATATAGGCATTTCAACATCCCCAACAGTTATTTTCAGGGTCTGAGAAGTAAATCCCTTCCTGCAGCTGTTTGGACAGACCAGAGTTCCTGAAGAAGTGAGCGTCATGTACCTTTCCCAGCCATCCCACGTTGATGTTGGTGAAACGTCCCTTGTGATCCACCAGTGCTTGCAGCACCATTGAAAAGTATCCCTTTCGGTTTATGTACTGGCTGCCAAGGTGGTCCAGTCCCAAGATAAGGATATGGGTTCCATGTATGGCCCCACCACAGTTAGGGAATCCCATTGCAGCAAAGCCATCTAGTATGACCTGCTCATCTCCCAGAATCACTACCCTTGATAGCAGCAGCTCAGTGATTGCATTGGCTACTTGGATCACAGCAGCCCCCACAGTAGATTTGCCCACTCCAAATTGATTCCCGACAGACCGGTAGCTGTCTGACATTGCAAGCTTCCAGAGGGCTATCGCCACTCGCTTGTGAACTGTGAGGGCTGCTCTCATCTTGGCGCTTCAGGGCAGGGGAAAGCAAGTCACAAAGTTCCATGAAAGTGCCCTTATGCATGCAAAAGTTTCGCAGCCACTGGGAATCATCCCAGACCCGCAACACTATGCGGTCCCACCAGTCTGTGCTTGTTTTCCGGGCCCAGAGTCGTTGTTCCATGGCATGAGCCTGCCCCATTGCCACCAGGATGGCCAAATTGCCAGGGCCCGTGCTTTGAGAGAAGTCTGTGTCTATGTCCCCATCACTCTCATCCCCACGCTGCCATCGCCTCCTCTTGCAGGTTCTGGTTCCGAACATACTGCAGGATAATGCGCGAGGTGTTTACAATGCTCATAACTGCCGCGGTGATCTGAGTGGGCGCCATGCTTGCCATGGTATGGTGTCTGCAGGAGAGCAGAGTTGCAGCGGAGGCTGATGACGGATGCCATGAGAATAGATATTTCTAGAGAACGAGAAGAGGACCTGCGAGGTGAATTCAGGAGAGCAGAGTGGAAGTGGGAGCCCATGACAACCAACATGGAGAAATTCGCTATCGAGGCAAGAGCAGGAGAGCAGAGTTGCAGCAGAAGCAATGGTTCAATGATGACGGTTAGCAGTCCTACTGCACTTCTGCTGAAAGCAGTATGGTGTCCACATGGAAAAAAGGTTCAAAATGATTGTATGCCGTTGCTTTCACGGAGGGAGGGGTGACTGACGACATGTACTCAAAACCACCTGCGACAATGTTTTTGCCCCACCAGGCATTGGGAGCTTACCCCAGAATTCCAATGGGTGGCGGAGACTGCGGGAACTGTGGGATAGCTACCCACAGTGCAAAGCTCCAAAAGTCAAAGCTAGCCACGGTACTGTGGACACACTCCGCCAACTTAATGTGCTTAGTGGGGACACATACAATTGACTGTATAAAATCGCTTCCTAAAAATTTGACTTCTATAAATTTGACCTAATTTTGGAGTGTAGACATACCCATAGTAAGATTTTTAAGCATGTGTTTAAAATACCCACACATGACGAGAGGTTAGTAACATAAATATAGAAGCAGTGGCAGCTGTTTGGACAATTGTTCACCAGGAAATGGGACTGTAGGATGCATTATGAACAGGATTTTGTAGTCAGGTGATAGTTTGATTGGAGAGCTGGACGTGAATGCGACTTTTGGTGGCGTGGTTATGAATGGTGGTAGACGCAGCAGCCAGGACCACCTTAAGAAGTAGCTTTTTGGCCAGTTGAACTGGTGTATTGTCCAGGTATAGATTGTTATACTACTGAGGAGCTGTTATTTCAGTGAATGCACATCCCTTACGGTAAATGAGTTAGTAATTTGCAGGCACATGGAAGCGTTTGCCTGGTACTGTAATGGTCCGTACATGTAATAAGATGCAGCAGTGATGAAACACTACTGAGTAGCGGATACTTGTACAGCAACTTTACTATTTGCAAGAGGAAGGACATTTACAACAACAGAAGAGGACTAGGTGAAAGGTAGAACAGGAGCATACGAAGTAATTGTTTTTGTGCAACAGTTTGAGGTTGTTATTAGTGTAGCATTGTTAGGGGAAGGTGTTAGGTATTCAGACAGCCTGCCATAACTATAAAGGGAAGGGTAACCACCTTTCTGTATACAGTGCTATAAAATCCCTCCTGGCCAGAGGCAAATTCCTTTTACCTGTAAAGGGTTAAGAAGCTTAGGTAACCTGGCTGGCACCTGACCCCAACTGACCAATGAGGGGACAAGATACTTTCAAATCTGGAGGGGCGGGGGGGGAAGGCTTTTGTCTGTCTGTGTGATACCTTTGCCAGGAACAGATCAAGGATGCAAGCCCTCCATCTCCTGTAAAGTTAGTAAGTAATCTAGCTAGAAAATGTGTTAGGTTTTCTTTGTTTTGGCTTGTGAAGTTAGCTGTGCTGGAGGAAATGTATATTCCTGTTTTTGTGTCTTTTTGTAACTTAAGGTTTTGCCTAGAGGGATTCTCTCTGTTTTGAATCTGACTGCCTGTAAGATTATCTTCCATTCAGATCTTACAGAGTTGTTCTCTTATCCTTTTTTTTGTTCTTATAATAAAGTCTGTTTTTTTAAGAATCTGATTGGGTTTTTTGAGTCTTAAAAATCTAAGGCTGGTTTGTGCTCATCTTATTTATTCTCAAGCCTCCCCAGGAAAGGGGGTGTAAGGGCTTTGGGGGAATATTTGGGGGAATAGGACTCCAAGTGGTACTTTCCCTGTTCTTTGTCTAAATCACTTGGTCGTGGCAGCATACTGTTCAAAGACAAGGCAAAATTTGTGCCTTGGGAAAGTTTTTAACCTAAGCTGGTAAAAATAAGCTTGGGTTTTTTTTTCATGTGGGTCCCCACATCTGTACCCTAGAGTTCAGAGTGGGCAGGGAACCCTGACACAGCCCTACTTTGTATACTATGTTTTTAGTTATATATTTAATAGACTTGAAATGGAAAGAAGGAGGAAACACATGAGAAGGAATAACAGAGGGATACACAAGAAGGAAATTGATGGTGCTAGGTTTTGACCACTGCCTGCTCTAATGGTGTATTCTGTTGATATGGCCTTTGCATGAATAGGTGCTCACACAGGTGCTTTACTGTATTGTCTAAGGAAAAAAGAGCCAGTTAGTTCATTACAGTTTCTTTGTATTTTTAGGAACCCATCCTTTGAACAGTGTTGTGAGGTTTTGTTGTTGTTTTTGTTTGGTTTTTTTGTAGCTCTAGTGTTTGGGCCACAGGGAATTCAGATCTTGCAGAAAAAGAACAGCCTCGAATTCAGTACAGAGACTGATATTTGTCTGTTTTATTAGTGGAAAGCTCAGTCTCCTGTGTTTTCCTCGTTCTGGATAACCTTTTCATGTCATCTAAGAAATTAATTTCTTCGTTGGAATTGTTGCAAGTAAACTTGATAGCAGGAGTGCTGTTATTGAGGCAGCTTACACAGTGATTTGCTAAGTACAGCCACTTCATATAAGGTGAAGCAAAAGTCGATTTATCGATTACTGCTGGGATTTCAGGAACCTGTTGAACTCCCTGTTTGTTTTTCTCTCCTAAAACTCACTACTTGAATGCCTTTTTTCTTGCCTTCTTTTGGAAAGGATTCTCCTTCATGCACATTCATACGAGTGCAAACCATCAGTCTGTTTGCTAGCTGTGCTTCTCTGCTGTAGAGTTGGACTTTCTAGTAAAGTATTGATAGGGTCAGTGAGTGCAACTATCTTGCTGTCAGGAAAGGCCATTGCTAAAATACTTTCCCATGTAGAGAGAAAAATTGGGGCATTTGCTACCCAGGCTGCAAATATTCTGGGCTCTCTGTTCACTCTGTCAGGCCTCTTCATCTGAATGTGCTTAAACAGAACAAAATAGTTTGGAAAAGTGAGTTTATTGCAGGTGCAAAGTTGTTCGTGCGATAACGCACCTTTAATACAGACCATCTCTTCTCTACACTTCCTGGACTCTACATTGTAAGGAGAGAGTCTACACTGTGCAAACTAATCTGTTCACAATTTTTATTAAGAACTTTTTACAACTTTCTAATTCAAGTGTTGTGTTTTTTTTCCTCCTGTTCCAAACTAGGCTGTGACTTGGGGGAATTAAGATGGGCTGGGCTCTAATAGGCTGGTAATCTATTAAAAACATGTTTTTAAAAACAAAACCAAATGAATGATAGAGGCTGGGAGTAAAGAGGAAAAATCACCCTACTAGTACAGGTCTCAAGACAGGGCGTGATCTAACCCGTTCTGGAACTGCTCGTGCTCCTATACCATTGCTACACTCCTTTTGACCGCAGTTCAACCAGGGCGGTATCCCACACTTTTCACATTATTTAGGCACAGCAAAATAAACTATACAGTTGCTCCCTTTGTGGCTTCTGTAGGCCAAGAGCATTGCACACACCAGGGGCTCATTGTGTCCTTCTGTTCCTCCTCCCAAGCTCCTGTGTGCCACCCTCCCATTCCCCTCTATTTCAGGGACTCACTGCTGTCATCAGATTTTCGGCTGTGTGCGTGTGTTCTTTCTGCATGCTGCACTGGCTCTGGCCAGATAGCCTGTACAGCAGGCTCCGAATGAACTGCCCAATAAGACCACAAGACTTGGTTTAGTGGCGAAGACACCCGGCCACGTTTCTTGTTGACGAAGCACGGTAATAGCACCTGGCAGACTCTGAGGATACTAAGACATGTATTCTCGTGACAATGGATGCAGCTCAGTCCGTGGCAGGACTTTCCATTGTTCCCTAGGTTGGCCAAAAACCCTCCCTCTGAAATACATCTTTATACACAGATTCAAAGAAGTTACATATTGCCCCTGAGATATCAGGGTGCCACCCATTGCCTTGTACATGTTGATTTAATTAAAACATTTCTATTCATTATGCTGTTATTCTATTCTAATCTTATCTTTAAGATGGGTCAGTGTGTTCCTGTTATCTCTGGGAAACGTGCTGCTACTGAGGTGTTCTGGTACCACCCTTCTGGAATATGTGTTTTTGCAATATCAGCCCTGTACTTGCCAAATTCTGTGAGCTGGGCCTGCCTTTGCTCGCAACCTGACTTTGCTTCATATTGGCAAAGTTTTGACCACTACCTTAGTTCAGGTCTCATACCAGGCCTCTGATACAAGGCCTTATGTTTCAGGCCCTCTTCTTACTACAACTGCATTCCTTCCCATGGCCTCCCTGATGCTAGGGGCTCTGTCTTACTCTCCCCTCCATTCTAATTTCTTTTCTTTCTATCTGGGAGAGAAGTCTTTCACGGAGTTGTGATAAAAATTACTCCTGCAGGAATTCTGTACCAAAAAATCCAAAATTCTGCAAAATTTTGCATATTTTATTTGTCAAAATAATGCAATATAATCACACCAGTTTCACCTCTTTTGGTAGTTTATTTAAACTACTATACAGAAAAAAATCACAATAACTGTAAAGCATTTCCTAAACGCATGAAAGTTAAGTTACAAATATTTGGTAACCAAGACCCTGCATTCCAGTTATAATCCTGGATTTTTATTTAAATTACATTACTTTTATTTTGGTGTTTGGAGTTCTGTAGAGTGTTGCTTTAAATTGTTCAGATTCGTGAAAGAAAAAACTGCTAAGGCCCTTTGACCTAAATCTCCCTATTGCAGAAAAACTGTATGTGCTAAGGAAGGATGAGAAAAGGTCATATAAGTATACAAGTGGCTGGCCAAGGGACGCTATGACAGCAGGGGGGTTTCTAAAAGCCCCTGACTATCCAGCCAGTTCTGCTTAAAACTGACCACAAAATTGCAATATACAACCCATGGTCTACAGTCCACCGCACTTGGCCTATTATTTAACCTCAAAGCTTGCTTAAACTAGAAAAGTTGCTTATTGATGCAATATGTATGATATTGTCCTTTATAAGGCATAATTGGTAGGGTCTGTTGGAAAAGTACCCATGCGGAAGTGTATTGTTCGGAATGCCATTGAAAACCCTATATTAGCTGAAGTGTATGGAAAACAGAGCAGCTCCTGGCTAGCTGTCTCTCCCTGCATGCTTGTATTACAATAAAGGAGTCTCAGGCTGTTCTGATCCAAACACAACACGTGGTTAATTTTCCACCTCAGACTTTCACACAAGAAAGTCTTACAGGTTTGCTAATCATTATCCTGCACTTTTTTTTTAATGGATAAGTAAAATAGATCGTGAGCTGTAATCTAGTCCCATTGTGCCTCTCTGGCACAGGGAAAAAGCGAGAGAGCCCATGGACCTTCCTAGCTGAGGATTCCATTACTAGGCTCCTTTACACCATTCCTTTACACCGTTCTGGCAAGGTAAAGGAGCCTTAATTGACTAAGAATAGGAACAATTAATGAACATTAGCAGCCTGCCTGTTTAGTTGTTACACTTCTGCTCTGCCTCAGGGACAGAGCCTGCTTCATACAGCCCTACGCCTCCAAGCCCTTGATGCTACAACAGCAAGAGAAAGGGACAGAATGAGTCTCTTGCTTGTTTGTATGCAGGCAGGCGCCCAGCCACGACCTCTTAACGTCTCTCCACAGACACATTCACGCACAGCCAGCCTCCCTCCTCCTCCCCACAGTGAACTGCTGTGGAAGGGGCATGTGTTCCCCACAGATTTCTTTGCTCCCCCATTTTTCTGCGGGGGAGCCAAGAAATCTGTGGAAAGTATGAGGGGTGCAGAATTCCCCCAGGAGTAAGAAATGACAATATTGTGTAATATCCTAGACAAACCTTATTGAATTAATTTAAATCTTACTGAATTAAGTTCAAGTGTTTTAGGAGTTCACTGTATTAAATATGTATATACTGCTGTGGGATTATCTGTATTTCCATGAGGGAGGGGGACCATAGCCCTGCAGCAGCTAAGGACAGTGGTGGGTGTGTAGGCAAATTCACTCATGTTGTAACAGCTGTAGAGATGCACCACCGCCTGAAGAGAATTTCACATATACCAACAGATAAAGAGAGGATTTTGGGTTAAATAGCTTGAGTTAAAATTGACTCAGGACCTTCTTGCGCATCCAGCAAATGGACAGGACCCTGGGCAGAGTTTGGAGTTGGTGGGTGATCTCTGGTAAGCTTATTAGTGTGCAGCTAAGTTCTTATGTTGTTTTTAATATATTTTTCTCTGTAATGCTTTTATTTTAAGACTATACGTGCTTGCTTAGGAAGAGCGGTTTGGTAGCTTAACTGTGGTAATTCCACTGTTTCTGTCTCTCTGAGGAGAAAAGTAAAACCAACCTGCTGAGGCAGACTGACTTTGCTGGGGAGTTCATAGGATAGGCAGGGAGCTGCACAGTTTGGAAATACCCTGGTCAGGAGGAAGAGAGAGGTGAGTCTCTGCACAAGAGAGGTGATGGCTGAGAATTGAGCCTAGAGTTGGTGCCCTTGCTAGACCACAGACAGGGAATACAGGTACTATTATCCTATCCTGTGACAGGAGTCAACAGTTTAAACTGTATTGGGAGTATCAGCTGAGCAAATATGGAGGATATTGTTATGCTGGAATGTGTCAATGGCTGCCATCAACTGGGGTTCTTTGTCTATATACAATTAAAGATCTGGTTAAAGCTGCTGGCTCTGCTAACCAGGTGCCAGGGACTCTACATGTCCCCCATTTCTCCCTTTTGGTTTTTTCTATTTTTACTGAAATCAGAAGGGTTCTGGCCACTGGTGCCTAGAACAATAGTTTTCAAACTTTTTATCTGGTGGCCCAGTTGAAGAAAATGTTTGATGCCCATGACCCAAAGGAGCTAGGGATGAGGGGCATGGGAGCGGCTCAGGGCTGGGGCAGAGGATTGGTGTGAGGGCTGCGGGGTGGGGCTGGGAATGAGGGGTTCAGGGTGTGGGAGGGGGCTCTGGGCTGGGGCAGGGGGTTGGGGTGCGGGAGAGAGTCAGGGCTATGGGCTGGGGCCAGGGATGAGGGGCTCAGGGTGCAGAAAGGGGCTACGGGTTTGGGGCGGGCTCAGGGCTGGGGCAGTGGATTGGGGCACGGGGTTGGGGCGCAGACTTATCTCGGGTGGCTCCTGGTCAGTGGTGCAGCAGGGGTGCTAAGGCAGGCTTCCTGCCTGTCTTGGCATTTCGGACCGCGCTGCGCCCTGGAAGTGGCCAGCAGCCGGTCTGGCTGCTAGGCAGAGGTGTTCAAATAGCTCCGTGCGGCTCTTGCTCGCCGCCCCCCCAGCTCCCGATGTCCAGGAACCAGCTAATGGGAGTATGGAGCCAGTGCTTAGGGTGGGGGCAGCATGCAGAGCCCGTGGCCCCCCTGCCTAAGAGCCAGACCTGCTACTGGCTGCTTCTGGGTACACCACGGTGTTGGAACAGGAGACTAGCCTGCCTTAGCTGGGCAGCACCGTTGACGGGACTTTTAACAGCCCAGTTGACGGTGCTGACTAGAGCTGCCATGACCCAGTGCCTTCCAGTTCGCAACCCAATCCGCAACCCAAAGTTTGAAAACCACTGGCCTAGAAGATTTCCTGAAATTTTTGGAATTGATCAGTTGAAGCTTTAAAAAATTATCATGTTGCAGACAGACAAACAGAGAAATGCTGTTGAGTGTAAAAACCTCACTTCACTCAGCCAGTTAAGGAGGGTTTATCAGACTGAACTTCTGTCTAAGTATCTAGAAGTGTTCTGTGTCTGAAAGGATCAGGTGTAGTCCTATGGTCAGATGGAAGTAGCCTTTTTTTGCTCTTGTGACTAATTGGATGTTAAAGCAACCCCAAAGCAGAAGAGTAGTCTGATGATCTGAGGGCAGATGCCTATAGTGGTGAAGTGTGTAATGGAGAAGGTGAGTTATATGAGTAAGGAATAAGTGGTAAATTTTCATCATGGTGAAAGGTTAACAGTGGGGTGCCTTAAGGGTTCATGCTAGGACTGGTGCTGCTTAATACATTTATTAATGATCTGGAAAAGAGAGTGAGCAGTGAAGTGGCAAAATTTGCTGATGACACAAAATTATTTAAGTTATTGAAGTCCAGAGGAGAGTGAGGAGCTTTGGGGTACCTATTCAAGCTAGGCGAATGAGCAGCATAATGGCAGATGACATTCAGACTTAATAAATGTAAAGCAATGCACATTGGAGAGAAAAATTTGAAATACTTCTACATCAAATTAACTATCAGCTTGGAAAGGGACATGGATATCATTGTGTCTGCTCAGTGAAGGCCCCTGTTCAGTTTGCAGCTATGGTTTTAAAAAAACTCCACCCAATACAAAACAAAACAGCTAACTAAATTTTAGGCTGCATAAGGACTGGAATGAAGAATAGCAAGGAAAATAAAATACCACTCTATAAATCAGTGGTTTAGCCTAATCTGGAAAACTGTGTGCGCTAATGTTGTGATGCTTTGGAGAACCTATGTATGACTTATGAATTTTGGTTGATGATATGAAGTTATGATGAAAACTCTGTATCTTGAATGCCCCTTTGTCTGTGTGTATCCACTGTGGGCTGGCAGGGTTGTGTCACATCTCTGCCAGACCAGGGACAATGGTAGGTCCTTAGAAATTAAAAACAATCTGTTCATGGTTAAGCACCTTGGGACAGCAGGTTTGCTAAGGTGATTGGCTGGAGTTGGGAGAAGGTACTTTGTCTTTGTGTGTGAAGGGAGAGGGGAAGGGTAGAGGGTGGAAATTCTGCAAGCAGCTCAAAGAGACATTGTTGACGAAGCAGGAGGATATTAAAGAACTCTGTGGGACAATGCAGGCACACATGTGATGGTATCCCCAGGGTGCAACCTGGGACTGTGGGACCTCTGTGCCCCCTGAACTCTCTCCAGCCTAGGCTGCCTCTCACAATTTCTTGCTAGTGTCCAACAGCAAACCCCTCCAGGCGCTATCATCACTCAGGACAACAGCATGTGGAGCCCCACACCCAGCTATATTGCATGAATGCTCCCAGAGCCACTCATGAATCTCACAGAGAAAGGTACCAAAGCCAAATCCCCCCAGCTCCCAGCACTGTACCTCAGGAATATACCATCTTGCACTGCTCAAGAAGAGCAATGCAGATTTATTAATTGGTTCACCACTTCATCAGTGGAAAGTGGACAATACACCAGTCTTTGTCAAACCCGAGCATATTTGCCACACACTTCATACAAACTCTCTGGTAAAGATAAACAGTAAAACAAATTTATTGACTATAAAAGGTAGATTTTAAGTGATATTGAGTGACAGGCAAAAAGTCAGTTACTAAAAGAAATAAAATATAAGCATGCAGTCTAAACTCTCAGCCCTATTAGACTGGGCAACATCTAGATTAAACAGTTTTTCTCACCCCACTGGATATTGCAGTCCTTCGTGTACAGGTTTGTTCCTTAAACCTGGGCCAATCTTCTCTTTTGGAGTCTTGTCTTGTCTTGGATGCTTGCAGCGTGGGGGCAGGAGAAGGGCCCAGCATATGGCCTCTGTGTCTGTTTTATACCCTCTGTCCATGTGCCTGAAAAACACAAGTCCAAGCATGTCTGGGTGCATTGCTGAGTCTCCAGGCAAGGTTGAGCAATTTTCCTGGTGTGGACTCATGCGGGTGAGTCATTGCACTGTAGCTCTCTTGTTGATCAATGTTTGTTGATGGGTTGATTGATAACCTGCCTGGGTGTTGGTTACTTTCCTTGCTGTTGTCTCTGGGGAGCTAATATCTTGCTGATTCCCCAATTTACAGCATGTTTTAGTGACAACCATACCACACAAATCTCATAACTTCATATGCGTTAATGATATACATATATGGATAGAGAAAGGACTTTCAGCAGATCATAACCTTCCCCTGATACCTTACAAGGCATGCTTTATATGTAAGATCACAATTATATAAAAATGAGGAATATGGGGGTTCCAGGACGCTCTCCTAAGGTATAGAATGTCACAATACACACACAGGAAGTTTGGTTAGGAGATAGGAAACAGAAGGACCAATCTGCCAAGGTGTTCGGAGAAGGAGGAAAAATGTGATTTAAAAGTATGAAAAAATTCTGTGAGGAGAGAGTAAAAAAAAAAAATTAGGATTGTTACCTAAGGATTTCTGTACACAGGCAGAGTTTCTTCGCCAGCTGTTACATCACTGCTCAGAGAGCGCTGAAGGGAAACCGCTTTTGTGTGTTCATACTGTTAGCTGCCTGCGCAATAGTGTGTTCACACTTGCAGCATTTGCATCGGCATTCGGAGTGGTGCATTCTGGGCAGCTATCCCACAGAACATCTCTTCCTCTTCTGCTGCGAAGTGTTGTGGGAAGGTGGAGGGGGTTCTGGGGCATCCTAGGTCCTGTCCCAATGCCCTGTGATGCATTGCTTCGCATCCCAGCAATCCCTGTGCTTCTGTCCGCATTTGGCGCCATCTTTCAATGGTTTGTGTAGTGTGCAGTCTGCCTCTTTGGTCTGCAGGAATGTATCCCACACTTTTGACCAATATGCTGCTTACTCTCACTAACACGTCACGAGTAGCAGTGGAGTTATTCCTTAAACTAAAAAGGCAAGAGGTGTCCGACATTGATCTCCCCACACGTAGTAGCTACATCAGGAGATTGCTTGTGGCATTCACAGAGGTGCTGACCATAGTGGAACGCCCCTTTTGGGCTCGGGAAACCAGCACCGAGTGGTGGGATCACATTGTCATGCACATCTGGGATGATGAGCAGTGGCTATAGAACTTTCAGATGGGGAAAGCCACTTTCATAGGACTGGGTAATGAGCTCGCTTCAGCCTTGCGGCACAAGGACACAAGAATGAGAGCTGCCCTGTTGTTGGAGAAGCACGGGGCGATTGCATTGTGAAAGCTGGCTACTCCAGACAACTACAGATTGGTTGCTAACCAATTCAGAGCGAGAAAGTCTACTCGTATTGACGGAAGTGTGCAGGGCCATTAATTGCATCCTGCTGCGAAAGACCATGACTCCGCACAACATGCGTGACATTGTGGATGGCTTTGCACAAATGAGCTTCCCTAACTGTGGAAGGGCAATAGATGGCATGCATATTCCAATTCTGGCAGCAGACCACCTAGCCACCGAGTACATTAATTGGAAGGGGTATTTCTTGATGGTTCGCCAGGCAGTTGTGGATCACCGTGGGTGTTTCACTGACATTAACACATGCTGGTCCGGAAAGGTGCATGATGCACGCATCTTTTGAAACCCTGGCCTGTTCAGGAAGCTGCAAGCAAGGACTTTCTTCCCGGACCAGAAGATCACCATAGGGGGAAGTCAAAATGCTCTCTGTGATCCTGTGAGACCCTGCCTACCCCTTAATGCTGTGACTTATGAAACCATACACAGAGAACCTTGACAGTAGCAAGGAGCGGTTCAACAATAAAGCTGAGCAAGTGAAGAATGACTGTTGAGTGTGCTTTTGGCCTTTTAAAGGCCCGCTGGCGCTGCCTATGTGGAAGACTGGACCTGGCCGATGACAATATTCCTATGGTTATAGCCGCGTGCTGTACGCTCCATAATATTTGTGAAGGGAAGGGTGAAAGCTTCACTCGGGCTGGACTGCTGAGTCTTAGCGCCTGGAGACTGAATTTGAACAGCCAGAGACCACGACTATTGGAGGGACACAGCGTGGGGCCATAAGGATCAGGGATGCCTTGAGGCAGCAATTTGAAGCTGAAAGCCACTAATATTTGTTGCTATGCTCGAGAATGGAGTGCTTGTAATGCTAGAAGGTGATTGGTGTGGATGATGCAGTGCGAAGGTTTAAGAAAATTGCCTGTTGCTTTGCAGGGCTATCTTTGCTTTCAGTTAATGGAATAAAGATTACTTTCAAACCAAAACAATTATTTTATTAAAAAACAACAGGAGAGGAGAGACAAACAAAAAAACAGATAAGCACTGTGAGGGATGGTGGAAGGGAGGGCTACAGGAGGAGGTGGGGTCCTGGGATGGTTAAAGGTTTGTGTATATCCAGGTATCATATGCAACCTTGTCCTTTGGAGTACAGTGCAGCGGGTACTGTACTTTAGCAGGGCTAAACTGCAGAGGGATGGGTGTTGAATGCAGTGGATATTGGGAGTCTGCAGGGCTGAACTGTGACTGGGCAGGTGTGGAATGCAGCGGGTACTGACTGGAGCAAGTATGTTGACAAGAGTGTGTTGTTGGTGGTTAGGGGGTGCACGGGCAAGAGTTTTGCAACAGCAGCTGCAGGGGAGGGCAGGCGTGGAGCTGCTCGGTTTGCACTGCTAGGAACACCTGGAGCATGTCGTCTTGGCTCTCCATTACATTTAAGAGCCACTTGGTGGCTTCGTTCTGGCATGTTGCATTCTCCTTTTGTTCCCTCTTCTTGCTGTCCTTTAATTCTTGTTTTTCTGCCGTGGAGTGCAGCATGACATCAGGCAGAAGGTCCAAGCTCTGACTGCTGTGACTGGGTAGCCTCCTCCAGGGAAGAGCTCCTGGTTGCACGCATCTCTGGACACCAAGTCATCCTCTGCCTCTGGGTCCCTCTCCCCCTCCACATCCTCGTCCAAGATTTCCTCCGCCTGGCTCGGTCCAATCTCGACTGGCACATAAGCCCCTGAAGTATCCATGGGGCTCTTCGCAGTGGAGGTGGGGGTCACCATCGAGTATCACGTCCAGTTTTTTGTAGAACTGGCAGCTTGTGGGTGCAGCACCGGAGTGGCAGTTTGCCTCCCGCGCCTTGTGGTAGGCGTTCTGCAGCTCCTTCACTTTGACCCTGCACTGCAGTGTGTCCCGGTCGTGGCCCTTTCCCATTATGCATTGTGATACCTGTCCGTAGGTGTCATAATTTCTACAGCTGGAGCACAGCTGGGACTAGACAGCCTCCTCTCCCCAAATGCTGATGAGGTCCAGCAGCTCGGCATTGCTCCAAGCGGGGGATCACCTGGTGCGTGGAGCAGGCATGGCCACCTGGAAAGATGCACAGAGACCATTGCACGCGTCACCAAGCAAACAGGAAGGGGACTTTCAAAATTCCCAAGAAATTTAAGGGGTGGTGCTGATGGTTGGTCACCTGAGGGCAGGGCAGTAGACTTCAAACCAATGACTAGAGAGGCAAGAACAGGCATTGTGGGACACCTCCTGGAGGCCAATCACAGCACTGTAATCGACCAGTGTGTCTACACTGGCCCCGCGGCGCTGTAGCCCCAGCACAGGAAGCTGGACGCCGCTCGTCAGGGTGGGTTTTTACAGCGCTGCAACTGTGCAATTTCTGTGCACAAAGAGGCTTGCCAGTGTGTGCACCTCGGGAGTTTCACCACAGAAAACAGCTTTGCTGTGCATAAACTTGCCAGTGTAGACAAGCCCTTAGAAAGGAGCCAAACAAGAATGAACATGATAAAGGTATGTTAAAATGACTGGTCTAGAGAAGGTAGTTATAGTAGCCAATATTTAAAAAAAATTACAAGTGCTGAAGCCCTCATGCTTTAGCACTTAAGCCAATCTCTAGCTATTAGGGGTTAGAATGAGACCTTTTTGGGGGGAAAATTATCCAACATCTGCCTTCTGTGGCGTTTCTTGCATCTTCCTCAGAAGCAGCTGATGCTTCTATCAGAGACATGATACTGGACTAGATGGACCCAGGGGTTTGATGCAGTCTGGCATTACCTATATTTCTAAGCTATAACATAGCAGGCATCAATATTTGGAGGCACTCACCTTGGTATGAGATGCAGAATTCAAGTTGTGGTCAGGCATCTAATAATACAACCTGGAACTATGGGAGCTACGCTCCTGTGAATGGAGTGCTACTGCGTACATGTTAGAAGTGAGGGGGAAACCTGGTATTGAAAAGAAAAACTGTTAGAATTAGATTGTGAGGTAGGACGGGATGGCCAAGGAAATAAAGTGGTATGACACAGTTGTAATCTGTTTCCAGTCAGTGTCCAATAATAAAAATGCCTGAATGGTCAGGAGCCCATCCAGTTATCCCATATCAGATAAATAACATCTTTATATGATCATTTAATAAGAGAGATTTTAATTCAGACCGGAAATAAGGCATACATTTTTAAGAGTGAGTAACTAACGATTGAAACAATTTACTAATGTTTGTGGTGGATTCTCCATACATTTTAAAATAAAGATTGGATTTTTTTTTTATAATGCTGTAGGAGTTATTTTGAGGAATTTCTCTGGCCTGTGCTGTGCAAGAGCTCAACTAGATGATCACAGTGGTCCCTTCTGGCCTTGGAGTTTGTGAATCTATGAATTAATGAAAGTGAGAAAAATGAGTGTTTCCCAGATTCTCTGATTGTTGTTGCCTCAGACCAGGAACCTGAGATTATTTCTGAGGGAGATCTTGATATTTATGATTAGCTGCATTGCTTGGACAGTGACTGACATTCTGAGTTGATTTGATTGGCCCCAGAGTTTTTTCTGTTGTGAACTGCTGGGATTAATGAGGCTCAATCAGATGCAGAGAATTTGCTGTTTAGACTGACAGTTCTCACCAGGTCAGACTGTGTGATTATCATACACAATACAAGTGTACTGTTAATGCCAAAACACTTCCCCACCCTTGTAATCTAGATGGAAGCTCTGGTCTCTGAAGGCGAAAAGCTGGAATATCTCTCTGCCATCCCAGCGTCACTTTAGTTTTCAATATTCATCTTCTGTTTTTGTGTGTGCTGAACAGTTCCAGTCACAGACTCAGGGTTTTCCACTAATGCATTGCTGGAAAGAGAGCTGTCCTCTTGGAGAGACTGAAATGAGTAATAGTCTGTCGACACTATTGGCAAGTGGCTTTCACGGTCCATGGCAGATCTAATGAACTACAGCTGCTGGGTTGGAAAATTCTGCTTTCAATTGTCTAAAAGGACCTCTTGAGTCCAGACTTGGTTTCAATGAGTTTAAATTGGGATTTTTTTCCTTCGGAGTGGAGGGAAGAATTCTCTTGCTAAGGTCCTTCCTGACCCAGGATTCACAGATCTGAAATTTAGAACGGTATTTATAAACTGGAAAAATTATAAAATTGGCACACACCATGTTTTCAAGAGAGTCTTCAAGACACTGCATAACCTCTATATACAGAGAGGAAAGTACATGTGCATACAGTACCACACACTCATGGCTAAGATGCAGAGTGTAAGAATACTCAACACTCCATATGCAGACACTTAGCCCTGGTCTACACTGGGGGGAGGGGAATTGATCTAAGTTCTGCAACTTCAGCTACGTGAATAGTGTAGCTGAAGTCTATGTACTTAGATCGACTTACTGTGGTGTCTTCACCATGGTGAGTTGACTGCTGTCGCTCCCCTGTAGACTCCGCCTGTGCCTCTCGCGGCACTGGAGTACAGGAGTCGATGGGAGAGCGCTCGGGGATCGATTTATCTCGTCTAGACTAGATGCGATAATCGATCCCCACTGGATCGATCGCTGCCCACCGATCCGGCGGGTAGTGAAGACATACCCTTAGTATCTCACATGTGGGCACAGTACAGTAGCCTACGCGAAAGGTACAGCAGATGCACACAGAGAGATCAGTATGTGCACATATACAAGGTAATTAATACACATGAATTACTGGCAGAGGCAGGAATGCAATACACATAGGGCTATATTCAAGGGCTCAGCACGCATAATTGGACCAGTTTTTCAAAGGGACTCTGCAGTCAACATGCTGAATTCTTCTAAAAGCTTGGCTACTTTTTTGGGTGCCTAAATAGGAGCTGAGCTTTTTTGAAAATCTGGCCCATAATTTGAATGAATATTTCATTTATTTGGAAAATAGAAAATGGCATTTTATATTATCTAGCATGGGAAAGAGGCAGAAAACAGCTGATTTTAAATATGTATTGTGACAAAGTTCCTCCTCTACCTTGGTGGGTCTTGCGCTTATTGGCAGATTTGCTCACCTCGGAGATTCACGGTAGCCCTCAGTTTGGCCGTTTTCGTGAATCCACAGTCCAGGTCAACTCCCCCTGTTTCTGATCAGGAGTTGGGAGGTTTGGGGGGAACCCGGGCCCACCCTCTACTCCGGGTTCCAGCCCAGGGCCCTGTGGAATGCAGCTGTCTAGAGTGCCTCCTGGAACAGCTGTGCGACGGCTACTTCCCCATGGCCTCCTCCCAACACCTTCTTTATCCTCACCATAGGACCTTCCTCCTGGTGTCTGATAATGCTTGTACTCCTCAGTTCTCCAGCATTACGCCTTCTCACTCTCAGCTCCTAGTGCCTCTTGCTCCCAGCTCCACACACGCACACCACAAACTGAAGTGAGCTCCTTTTTAAACCCAGGTGCCCTGATTAGCCTGCCTTAATTGATTCTAGCAGCTTCTTGATTGGCTGCAGGTGTTCTAATCAGCCTGTCTGTCTTAATTGTTTCCAGAAGGGTTTCCTGATTGTTCTGGAACCATCTCTGTTACCTTACCTAGGGAAAAGGGACCTACTTAACCTGGGGCTAATATATCTGCCTTCTATCACTCTCCTGTAGTGCCGCTTCCGAGGGCTCCGATATGACCGGCAGCTCCTTTATCTCCATTCGAGAGGTCTTCCATGAGACCTCTCCAGGCTGCCGGTCTTCTACCAGGACCTCCTCCGGATCTGGAAACTGCTTTCAATGACCAGGTCCGTGGCGGCCACCAAAGGGGCAGATCTCCTCGCGGAGCCCCTGCTACACAACCCCCAGCTTCGCGTGCAGGTGGTGGAGTCCCCCTCGGTGCGCCAGAGGTTGGTCCTGGCAGAAGTCACAAGAGTCGGAGA
This sequence comes from Lepidochelys kempii, assembly GCF_965140285.1. NCBI lineage: Eukaryota > Metazoa > Chordata > Testudines > Cheloniidae > Lepidochelys > Lepidochelys kempii. The sequence continues at coordinate 43,155,061 of NC_136391.1, forward strand.
CCTCCTGGACTACGACCAGGGAGACTGGCTGGATCCCCTGACTCTCACTCAGCGCATGGGGCTCTCCAGACCTCGTACTCCCCGGCGCGTACTTCAGGAGGTGAGGGCCACTTTGCCGCCCGCTGCTCGGGTTTACCTCGACCGGGTCCTGCACGAGGGCGCTCCCCGGCCGCCAGACCTTTTAATTGGGCCCCTGCTCCGTGGACCCAACCGACCCCACCCCCACCCCTTCACCAGGAACCAGCTGCACGAGCTGCAGCTGGTCTGTTTCCAGACCGCACCAAGGAAACATCTATAAGCACTCATGCTCCACATCCTTCATGCCCTCACCCTCGTGTCCTGCCCTGATACAAAATGGCGGGACCTCCTGCCACCTTTGGAGGGTAAGGAGCCCCGGTGGGCCAGCCTATATTCCACCTTGGTCCTGAGGCCCACCAGGGATATCCGTTGGCAGCTCCTTCACGGAGCCATGAGCACAGGCGTGTACTTGGCGCGGTTCACCCCTATCCCAGGCACCCGCCCCTTTTGCGGCGTGAGAGAAACCCTGACACACACATATTTGGAGTGTGCCATGCTGCAGCTCCTATTCCGGCTCCTCACCAATATTTTATTACATTTTTGGTTGCACTTTTCCCCTCACCTTCTTATTTATGCACTCCCTATCTGCGGCCCCACAAAGTCATGGGATCTCCTGGTCAACCTCCTCCTGGCCCTAGCTAAAATGGCCATCTATAAAACCAGAGTGAGGAGGTTGGCCGATGGAGTCTCCTGTGACTGTGGGGCCTATTTCCGGTCCTCCGTCCATTCACGTATCTGGGCAGAGTTCCTCTGGGCGGCGTCCACTGACTCCCGTGACGCCTTTGAGGAGCAGTGGGTGCTGTCCGGGGTTCTCTGCTCGGTGTCCCTGTCTGGTTCCCTTCGTTTGACCCTTTGACCACACTTCTGTCCTTGTTATTTCATTAGTTGTCCCCTGTATTTATTTTGTGTCCAGGTCCTGTGGATCCCCCTCTTAGGCTGAGGGGGGGTTCCTTTAGCAGCCCGCCCACTTCCCGGATCCCAGTAGGATCACTCTCCTGTAGCCATCTGGCCCGACCCTGTCACAGTATCCAGAGTTTTTAGGTAAATTTACTGCTGTGTTTCTTTGCATTTCTATCTGTGTCTCTGGATATTCAGTTTGCCAGTTGAGAAGCTTATCTTGCAGAGAGACAAGCTTTAGTAGAGGGTAGATTAGAGTTGTCAGTGGCTCATGATACAATATATGAGTGATGCATATTCCTCTTTACCTACTTCATGGATATTTACACTAAAAGTAAACTAATTTTCATTTTATAGGAGAAACCCATGATTCAGCCTTGGCGACTGGAACTTTCCAGATACTAAGTGTTCAGAAGCTAGCAGATGTACTTCATTGATGCTGTTTTATTTGTTATATTTGAAGCACTGTATATGTGATGCAGCAGGTAGAAGTGTTTTAACTCAGGTCTGGATTAATTTTTATACTGGAAAAGTTAAGTTCATTACTTGAAAATGTGAGTCACTAGGGCCGACTGAGAGTAAGGTCTGTGATAAGTGATTTTAAATCCCTGTGCTTGTGAAGAATTCTGATCCTATAATAAGTGTTCGTTTATTGAGAATCATCAGCGCATCAGTGCTAGACATATGAACATGTGAGTCTGTTAAGAGTGTAGTTACCAGTTTTATGCAGCATTGTGCCATTTCTCACTGGTGGGAGGGCGGGGGAATGATTTCTCTTTCAGCATTTAGTTCTTTCCTCTCCCCCACTCCTCCTTCAGTGGAAGCAGGTATGGGAAAAGGTGGAAGCAGTGGAGCTGGGGAAGCTCGGGTGACTGGAAGTCCGAGGCCAACATGATGTTGGAATGAGCCATGGGTAGATCTGTGGGAAGAAGCTGTTAGAAGCAGAGTAAGATTAGGGGTTGTGGATTGGAGTGATAGAGGGGAGAGAGCTCAGAGCCTGGGTTTGGTGGGTGGGTGGAGGGATGGGACCCCTGTCTCCCTTCTATTCTCTTCAGCCTCTCACCGCCACCTGTCAATGAGCCCCTGGGATACGTGGCGGCTACTGGCTCTGCAGGGAAGCAAGGAGAGCAGAGCAAGGAGCACTCACTGTGCTTAGTCCTATCACTACAGTGACCCCCATTGCCAAAGAGGGTGAATTGCAAGAGAATCTCTGCTGGACACATGAAATCCCAGTTAGGCTGAGCAGTGCTTGAGTGTTACATGGGTAAGAATAGTGCTATCTTGAAAAACTGCACCCCATCAAAGTATGTATGTTGCTTGTGATGCTCTTTGTCAGCAAGAAGTGTGTGGCACAATAACTAAAATATGTAACCTTTCACCTGGAGACTTCAGCGTAAATTTGTTATGATCACTGGTGAAATGAGTTTACCATCACAATGCCATTTGTTCATGTCTATATACAGTGCCTCTAATGCATTCATCGGTTGGTCTCAGTCATGGCTTTTTCCTCAGAAGAGCCCCAACAGCAGTGATGATGTGGGTGTGGCTGGCCAGCACTGTACTATTCTGCTAGTGCCTCACTTTCATGAGCCCTGTAAATTTACTGGAAAAGAAATGTGTGAAACTGAAATATTTGGTCTCATTTTGTCTCACCTTTCCAAATTCTGATTTGAAAATGGACAACATGTTCTCTCTCCTCCCTCCCTGCTCAAACAGTCATCTAGGGAGGAAATTTAGCCTGACGATGGTAAGAGTGAGCAAGAGACTGTGCAATGAGTCCTTGTGGCTCAGATACCACAATGCAACTTTTCCACTCTGTCTTTAATTAAACTTGGGTTTTTCTGTTGTTGTAGCTGGAAGCAGTGTGCTGACACAACTCGCTCTTGTACAGAGCAGATTAAAATGTCAGAGTTTTAGTGTTCTCATCTGTGGGAAAAGAAAATAGTTGGGGTATTTTATTTATAACTTAAACAAAAGACCCTAGTATGGAAAAGGATTATTTGAGTGAGATGGAACATCATTCCAACAATTAAACAAACAGACTCCCATTTAATATTAGAGCCTGCCACGGGTGGAAAGGATAAAGTCTTAAAGAAATGTCTCTTTAGAAAATAGGCTCGAATTTGGGACTTTAATTTGCAATTTAAAACAAAATATAATTAACTTCACTGTATTTTTTAACTATAGTGTGCTCTGCTTTCGACCAAGTGCTCAGTGCGTGTGCATGCACCTACCGCAAGTTAGTTGACCATAGATAGGTAGATGTGTGTGTTAGGGGAAAGGAGTGAAGGGGCTTGGAAATAGTGACCAAAAATCATTACCTCCTTATGTTGTTTGGCCCATTGTTGGAGCAAGGATCTCAGTCTATTTCCTAGAGAAGAAACGTTCATGACACAACCCTCCCCCCCCCCAGCATATTTAGTACTAATTGGTCCCCTTCTTGCAGTCTCCATCGAAAGGCCAAAGATTAAATGGACGTGGAGATCTAGACAACTGTTCACTGCAGGTCAGGTCTGAAGAATTGACGCACTATGAGGATATTTGCACTGTCATTGCCCATGCTAAATCTGTTCTGTGGATTAATGAGGACTTCAGTCGTCAGAGCTGTTAGTCTAGCATGTTTCGCTAACATGGAAATCAAGCGGGGGGAGGGAGAACTGGAAGCACACACAGAAAGGAAAATCCTTCCATGTGCTGGTCCCATGTAACCAACAAGTAAGGTTAAGTGGTCTGTGTTTGTCATTTTTACTTCTGTATAAGTGATGAAATAATCAGGTGAGTGTAGAACATTGCTTATCGGACTGGAGTGTAGTTGGCAGCTGAAAGGCCTACTCCCAATTTTGGAAAAAATACTGCCTTTCATCAGTGTGCCTTTCAGACCTTATTTAGAGATCTGCTTAATTTGGGCTGTCCTCTGGGTTAACAGCTGTGGAATCTGCATTTCTCTGGCAGTGGTATCTCCCTCATATGTAAATTGCAGATGTTCACCAATGTCCTTTAGAGCTGCTTCTTGCTAAAAAAGAGGAAGAAAAACATCTATATATTTTTAAACTAAGGAAATAAAAAGAGCTCCATCTGAACATTTTATTTAAGAAGAGGCGCACAATACTTTCACAGAGTCTTTCTCCTTAGTTTTAAACAGTGAAGGAAACAATCTCCTGCAGTGGGCAAGGGCTTCAAAAACATTAGCAGAATCTTGTTGTACTCAAGTATTGAGGCCAACAATAACAGCTCCGGTGTGGGAACTGATGCTGGGTATTCAAGTCAAACTGCTCTTGGTGGTCTGTATTTTACTATAGTGAAAAAAATGAGTGGGGTTTCTTTTCCCATGGTTCTCATTGTTTACCAAAGCCTGGTGTCTAGAGGGATGAGGTAAATACACTTCGGAGGCATTCTTTGGTTTTCTTTCCTTCCCACCCTTGCTGATTATTTTTTTGTGCTGCTGCTTGGGCTCCCTACCCCCCTTATAAATTCCTGGCATAGGAACTTCTTCCTACAGTAAAACCTGGCTATGGGGTTATTTCCTAGGAGAAGTAAGCTTGAAAAGCAAATATAAAATGTCTCTAGAACTTGGGGCATATGGAGCTTGCTGATTGTGGAATCATGCCCATGCCAATAATACCAAGTAGAAGCTGGAATCCAATTTCCCCACCTCTGCACAACAGACAGTGCTTTTCCAGGGGACTGTTGGTGGTCGAAGTTAGCTGGCCTTCAGTCTTAGGCTTTGTAACACCAGTGAAACTGTGTAGTAATCACTAGAAATTCTTTACTGTTTGTGCTTTTTAAGTGAAAGCCCAGAATGCAGCGGTACAGTGGGATCTGCATGGTTTGAAACTTCCTTTAATTTTTCGTGTTCCCATCAGGACTGCATCCTGAAAAATGACCTCCTTCCAGGGTCTTTGGGATGTGTTGCAGCCCTTAGTCAGGCACTTTGGCATGGAGTGAAAAGTATAAACCTAAAACTAATTAATAAATTCGGCATCCCTAGACACCATTCCTGTAGTCAAAAGGTCCAATGTAGCAGTTTGGACTGGATTATAGAACTCCGGTCTCTTCTCCTGAATAGCAGCCTCTCCACCCCCAACATTGTTGAAGTTACAGTTCTGTCTCTAAAACTGCCAGGAATACATTTACTTTGCATGGATAATTAACTGGATTGGATAACAGAGAAAAACATATCTTATTTCCACTCTGTGGTATTAATAAATCTGTTACTACTTTTGGGCTCAATGATATTACCATAGTTGGATATGTCTCAATGAGGGAATGGCTTCCTCTTACTAAGTTCAAACACCAGCAAGGAGTCTGCCTCTCCAACATGGGTGGGTGGGTATGAGAGAGGCAGAGGGTTCTTTTTATAACTAAGCAGTTTTTCTAGCACATAATTGATTATCTGTATCTTTTTTTTTTTTTCCAGGCTATAAATTTCCAATCCCTTAGTGACAAGGCAAAGTTTTGGATTTATGGTCAGGTTGGGATTGAAATGTTTCTTGGTGGTGGAAATCCTCAAAATGAAATTTCTCAATCGTTCTTTAGAGATTAAACAAAACAAAACAAATCTGAAAAGAAACGTTATTTGGCTGTTCGAGAATTCCCAGACTGACTCCTTTGTGGGGATAAATGAGATACGTGAAATAAGTGAATGATGAATGGACCAGCCAGAGGTTACCACAGGAATTATGTCCAATGAGAGAGGGAAAGACCCGAGAATCAGTTTGGAAGATACTGCACTCATAACTTTCTTCTCCTGCCACATTTTATCAGATATTCTTTTGGCCTCTTTCAGGATCTGCCCCCTCCTTTTTTCCATTTATTTTCATCCTCCACCTCTGACCTCACCTTATATTTGCCCCTTTCTCCTTTTGGCTGAAGGAGTGTGTCGTGGGTTGCCCCCCATCCAGGGTGCCACCTGATGTACTGGGGTACCAATGAGTCTGCCTGTTCCACCAGCCTAGGCTCCCTTACTGTCCTGCTGAGCCAGGCCCTCAAGCCTCCTCCAGAACACACACAGGTAGGGACACGTCCAGGTGCATAAAGACCCAGACACTGAAATCAGTTCTGCATGGGAAGGCTTCAGCTAAGGAATTGCCCAGCACTCAAGTGCACACCCCCTCTGGAGTGTAAACCTCAAATTGTAATGTCTTGTGCTGCACATAAGCTCATAAAATTTGCTCCCTCCCTCAAGTGGAGGAAGATATGCACAGCTTTTTGCCCCCCAGTTATGAATTCCACAAACTGGTTTTAGAGAAAACAAAAACAGTTTATTAACTACAGAAGATAGATTTTAAGTGATTATAAGGGATAGCAAACAGATCAAAGCAGATTACTGAGCAAATAAAACAAACGCACAAACTGAGCTTAATACACTAAAGAAACTGGTTACAAGTAGTAATTTCTCACCCCAAATGTTGTTTTAGGCAGATTGTCATGGTTCTTGAAGAGCAGCTGCTCTTGCTTACAGCTTAAAACTCCATGTATTTCTTTCATAGGCCAGACACCACCCCAGCCTGGGCTCAGTCCTTCTCCCCGACTTTCTTTGTTTCTTAGATGTTTCCAGCAGTCATCCTTGGCGGGGTTTCAGTGAAGAACGAACGCTGATTATCTCACTTCCCTGCCTTAAATAGGATTTACATATGGTGGAAATCACACTTAAAGACAAAGGATTCCCACCCCCTCAATGGAAAAATACTGATATTTCATGATGGAGTCCAGTACGAGGTGACATGATCACATGACCCTGCAGTGTCAAAGAAGCCAGAAGTCAAAGTCTGTTTGTAGCATCCCAGGAAGCATCTCAGGAAGATGGGAGATTAGCACTTGAAAGACCTATTGTTCTCCCTAATGGTCACTGACTTGTTCCCAGCTAGCCAGCCAGACCAACTGCATTCTGTCTGGTGAGCGTTCCCCAGGTGCAAACACTTTTGTAGGACCTAACTTTAGATACAAAAATGATACATGCATACAAATAGGATTAATCATATTCAATAAATCATAACCTTTCCAGTGATATTTCACAAGGCCCATCTTGCATAAAATACATTTTAGATATGCTGTAATCATATAACAATATTTCTATGAAGAATATGGGGTGTAGTGTCACAAAGTGTACTGGGACACTTTCCTCTGTAACCAGTTCACACTGTACAGGGCTCTGGTGAGAGGGTTTGCTTAAGGACAATGTGAGGCACTCTCTCTCCCTCCATAGTCTACCTCCAAACATGGGCTTGGGGAATGAAATACTAAACTCAGATTTCTGTGTGGCTGTTCATCTTGATCACTAGACTGATCTAGTTTATCAGTTGATACTCCTCTTGCCTTATTCTGTGTGCAGAAAATAGTCTTTTGGTTAAGGCACAAGATTATTATTTAGGAGATTTGGGTTAGATTTCTGGCTTTTTTCACACTTTCTTGTGAGACCTTGGGCAGGTCCTTAATCTTTCTCTGTTGTTTTCCATTTATTAAAGGCCAGTATCATTATCCCCATATCTCACACAGGGTTATGAGGGTAAACACTTTTGTGATGTGCTCAGGTACCCAGTTGATTGTTTTCAGTACATTTGCTACTTTTATTTTTGTAATTATACAAACCAATATCAACTGCCCCTCATGCTGTACATTAAACATGGGTTGATTCCATGTAGTCATAGTAGTATTGGGCTTTGAGAATGTGTTTGAAGGACGGGAAGGTTGTAGTCTTATGGATCAGTTCAAGGAGGGCATGTGTAAGGGGGAGCACAGAAGGAAGCAAAGACATTTGTGGGAGAAATGGACAAGTTAAAATTTAAGCTGGCATCATTGGTAGGTGTGTATGTCTGTATGGTGGGGAGAGTTTCTTCTCTTGTTATTTGCCAACAGTCTACCTTGCCCACCAGTCAACATTACCTGCACCTATCCTCTTAACCCTTACCTCACTGCTTTACTTTTCCTCATATGTATAACATTTGGCCCTCTATCCCTCATCACATAAGAACGGCCAGACTGGGTCAGACCAATGGTCCAGTATCCTAAATCTGACAGTGACCAGTGCCAGATGCTTCAAAAAGAATGAACAGAATAGGGCAATTTTGAGTGGTCCATCCCAGCTTCTTGCCATTGAAGATTTAGGGACACACAGAGCAGGGGGTTGCATCCCTGATCATCCTAATAGCTATTGATGGACCTATCCACTGTGAATTTATCTAATTCTTTTCTGAACGCAGTTATGGTTTTGGCCTTCACAACATCCCCTGGCAATGAGTTCCACAAGTTGACTGTGCATTGTGTGAAGAAGTACATCCTTTTGTTTTTTTTAAACCTGTTGCCTAATAATTTCTTTGAGTGACCCCTAGTTCTTGTGTTACGTTGAATGGGTATCGTTCATGATTTATAGACCTCTATCATATCCCCCCTTAGTCGTCTTTTGTCTAAGCTGAATAGTCCCAGTCTTTTTGTCAGTCCTGGTATGGAAACTGTTCTATACCCCTAATCATTTTTGTTGCCCTTCTCTGTACCTTTTCCAATTCTAATATATCTTTTTTTGAGATGGGATGACCAGAATTGAATGCAGTATTCAAAGTGTGGGCATACTATGGATTTTTATAGTGGTGTTATGAAATTTTCTCTTTTTATTATCTCTTTCCTAATGGTTCCTAACAATGTTAGCTTTTTTGACTACTGCTTTGCACTGAGCAGCTGATTTTCAGAGGACTATCTATCATGACACCAAGATCTTTTTCTTGAGTGGTAACACAAAATGATGGGGTCTAAATTAGCTATGTATGGTTGGGATTATTTTTTCCAATGTGCATTACTTTGTGTTTATCAACATTGAATTTCATCTGCCACTGCCGCATCTGCCATTTTGTTGCCAGTCATCCAGTGAGATCCTGTTGTAACTCTTCGCACTCAGCTTTGGACTTCGCTATCTTGAGAAATTTTGTATCATCTGCAAATTTTGTCACCTCATGATTGGCTCCTTTTTCCAGATCATTTATGAATGTTGATCAGCACAGGTCCCAGTACAGATCCTTAGGGGACCTCACTATTTACATCCCTCCATTGTGAAAACTGACAATTTTTTCCTACCCTTTGTTTCCTATCTTTTAACCAGTTACTGATTCATGAGAAGACCTTCCCTCTTATCCCATGATGGCCTAATTGTTTGGTGACGGACCATGTCAATGACTTTTTAATATCAGTTGTGATAAATGAAGGGGTGGGAGAGCTCCTTTTACGGACAGTCAGTAGCTATAAAATCCCTATCAGTAGCTGTTCTCTAATCGCTCTACCTGTAAAGGGTTAAGAAGTCTCACTGCTTATACATAGGTAAAAGGAAGTGAGTGGACACCTGGCCAAAAGAGCCAATGGGAAGGCTAGAACTTTTTAAAATAGAAAAATGACTCCCCTTTTGTCTGTCTGGGATTGTCCTCCTGGCGAGAAGGGACAGAGCAGCTATGCTGTAAGAAGCTTGAGCCAGGTATGAAAAATCCTCAGTATCATACCTAGCAACTACTCATTTGAAACCCCAGATATGTAAGTAGATCAGGAAATGTCTAAGAAGATGCAATTAGATTTCTCTTTTTATTTCTTTATGGCTTGTGGACTCCTCTGTGCTAAACCCAGGTGATTTTGTTTCGCTTGTAACCTTTAAGCGGGACCTCAAGAAAACTGTTCTTGGTACTTAATCCTTGTAGTTACTCTTTTAAAATCTAGCAATAGGCTGAGTTTCCAGATGTATTTTCTTTCTTTTTTTAAAATATAAAATTTACCTTTTTTAAGACCAGGATTGGATTTTTGTGTCCTAAGAGTTTGTGCACATGTTGTTTAATTAGCTGGTGACAACAGTTGATTTCCTTTGTTTTTCTCTCTCAGCTTTTCCCTGGAGGGGGGTGAAAGGGCTTGAGATACCCCACAGGAAGGAATTCCCAAGTGCGCCTTCCTGGGCTCTCAAAGGGTTTTTGCACTTGGGTAGTGGCAGCATCTACCCATCCAAGGTCAGAGAGAAGCTGTAACCATGGGAGTTTAATACAAGCCTGGAGTGACCAGTATTAATTTTTAGAATCATTATGGGCCCCCACCTTCTGCACTCAAAGTGCCAGAATGAGGAATTAGCCTTGACATCAGTTTTTTTAATTTCCAGAGGTACAAAAAATCATCTGAAGCAGACTAATAGCTTACATTTTAGTAGTAAGGATGAAAAAGCCACCAACTAGAGGGTTTTTTGTGAGGCAAAAATACTGAGATTTGGCCGATGAAAACTATCTGGGGTTACTTCTGGATCCTTCACTACATGCATTTTGGTTCAGAAAGCAAAAAAAGAGTAGGGAGGAGGTTGGAGTACCCACTTTTCTGTTGGAAGGAAGCAGAGGGTGAGAAGTAGTAACATTTTAAAAAAAACAAAAATTCCAACCAATAATGCTGCAGATGGACACACAGCTGGTAAATAATTCACTTTTTTTTTAAATCTTGCTAAATTCTTGGCCTCAGTGAATTCCTGTACCAGTGAGTTCCACAGTCTAATTACTCATTGTGTGACAAAATATTTCCTGTGATTCATTTTGAATCCTACATCTTTTAATCTTATTGAATGTCCCCTTGTTCTTGCGTTATGAAACAAGGAGAACAAAAGCTCCCACTCTGCCTAGGGAGGGGGTGGAATCTCCATCCTTAGAGTTTTTTAAGGCCTGGCTTGACAAAGCCCTGGCTGGGATGATTTAGTTGGTGTTGGTCCTGCTTTGAACAGGGGTAGGACTATATGACCTGCTGAGGTCTCTTCCAACTCTGATCTTCTATGATTCTATGATACCTTCTCCAGACTATAAGACCCTGTTTTTAGTTGCTTATAACTTTGCCAAGCTTTAACTATTAGTGCTGAAATTTTCTGTGGCAGGTGTCTTTCTCAGGCTGAATTGTTTTGGAAATTTTCACCCAGAACAGTTCAGCTGTTTCCATGAACAAGGCTAGAAGAAAAATGTAGTCAGGTTTTTAAAAATACCAAAGTCTGGCGACCTTTTCTTGGAAGTGCACTAGCACCCCCATGCTTTGTAGCAAGGATTTGAAATTTGACAGAATAGTGGTCTTTGTGTCAGGTATGTGCTTTTTGCTGTCCCCATGAAACTCTGCCCAAATTTGGCCAAATTATATGTTGTTTAAAAATTGCAGTTCACCCATGTTCAGAGACTTGCTAGATTAACAGTTGAAATCTCTGAAGATTCTGTCTGCCCTGGACATGTTTCAGCCCAGGGCTGAGCAGGACTTCCCTGCAATTGCATGTCTGGGCTGCTGCAGGCTACGTCACATGTGGGCCCAGCTACTGGTACTGAGGGAATGGAGACTGCCTTTCCTTTGTTCCCTGTGATGGCTTGTGTTCGTGGGGAATGTGACCTAGTGGTAAGGTCTTAGGTCTTTTGACAGGCAGAGGGGTGTTTTGGTAGGGGAGCCCAGGTTCTACGATCTACCAGGTTCCACGGTTCCTGGCCAATGGGAGCTGCGGAGCCAGTGCTTGGGGCGGGCGCAGCGCACAGAGCCACCTAGCTGCGCCTCCATATAGGAACAGCAGGGACAGGTCGCAACTTGCAGGGAACTGCCCGAGGTGAGCGCCCCCCGAATCTGGTACCCCCAAACCCCTCCTGTGTCCAAATCCCCTGCCCCGAACCCACCCCCAAACTCGCTCCCAGACCCCGCTCCCGTGCCCCAACCCCTAGTGCCCCCCCCAACTGCCTCTCCCTTAGTTAACCGGAATTTTTCACTTATCGGCACCCTGCCACTCCCAACTTGCCGAATAAAAGAAGCTTTTACTGTATCTTGTTTGCTTTTTTTCATTGCAGCTACACATTGAGCAGAGGTCTGGGTCCCTTTCCTGAGTTGATACAGTTAATTTAGAACCCTGTAAGGTGTATGGGTATTTACATTTTTCATGTTGCTCATTCACCTAGCTTGTTTAGATCTCTCTGAAGTTCTCGACCATTCTCTCTGCTCCTAACTAACCTAAATAACCCTGGGTCATCTGCAAATTTTGCTATCTCTCTACTCACCTCCTTTTCCAGACCATTAATAAATATATTAAACCCATACTGGACCAAATACAGAACCTTGAGGTACCCTGCTGTTAACCTTTTGCTGTGATGAAAACTGACTGTTTAGTCCAGGGGTCTCAAACACACGATTTCAGGGAAGGGGTTGGAATGGGGTTGGGAAGAGGCAGGGTAGGGACAGGGCCTCATGAAACGGATGGAATGGGGGCGGGGCTGAGGGCGGCCGGGTGGGGGGAGGTGTCAGTAATGTAGCCCTCAGGCCAATATACTAGTCCTCATGTGGCCCTTGTGGTCATTTGAGTTTGAGACCCCTGGTTTAGTCCTGCTTGTTTGTTCTCTCTCTACTAGCCAGCTTTTGATCCATTAAAATATTATGCCTCTCATCCCATGAAGATTTAGCTTCTTTACTAACCTGTTGTGAGTGACCTTGAGAAAGACAGTTAGAAAGTCTAAATAATTATGTCAGCTGGTTCTCCTTTATCCATTACGTTATTGACATGTTCAAAAAATTGTAAGAAATTAACGAGAGACTATTTTCCTTTGCAGAAACTGTGCTGGTTAGACCATATCATAATCTTCCAGATGTTTTATTATTCTATTTTTAATTGTTTCGACCAATTTATCGGGTACAGATGTAAGGTTTACTAGTCTGTAATTCCCTTGAACATCCCTGGAGCCTTTTATAAATATGGATGCAACATTTGCTACACTCCAAACCTTTGGAACTTTGGAACCTTTGGAACTTACTTTGTTTTAAGTAAGTGATTGCATATTGGGGTTGCCACACCAGTGCTTAAAGAAGTGGAAGGGTGAGTCCTGGAAGTGTCTGTGTGGTTCAGAGCAAAGTGTTTTGGAGAAATCTCTTTTGGGAGTTATGCATATTGCTCAGTTTAGTTTACTGGAATCAAGTGTTAAAGTCTCAGTGTCCAAAGCAAGAGTTTTCGGAGCTCAGGGATCATATACATTGCAAGGTTCAAATAAAAAGCTCCTTAATGCTACATTACACAACTGCAGTGACAACTCTTAATCCCAGATAGAAACAAATGTCTCCATTTTGTTGTGTGTGAATTTTTTTTTTTGCCCCAGATTTTCTTTTGAAGCACTTTTATCTATATTATTATTTAATATTTTTATTGCAGTACCACCTAGCAGTCACTGTTGGGATTGGGGCCCCATTGTGCTAGACACTGTACATTTCATTTGCCATCATAGGAGTGCTCTTAAATATATTCACTGTTTTTCTGCACCACTTTAGCTCATATGGTTTAGTACATGCAGAACACACAGTTACCTCTTGAACTTTCTGGGACCCTGAAATATGGGTCTCTGCTAATAGTACAGATTTCTCATCACTTTTCTGCTCCATTTCATAGTATCAGCTTGTGAAAACTATATTTAACTGTTTTCTTTGTATTAATTTCCTATTTTGGATAACAGGTTGCATGACATCAACTAGTTTTGTTCCATAAGTAATAAAGAAATTGTCTTCTAGACCAGTAAATAGGTGACTCAAATTCAGATCACCTTCCTTTCTGTACATTCCACTCACTGTTTCACGGGCCCTGGCTTTTTTCATTCAGTGAGCTATATGTAACTGTTCATTATAGAGAAAAGTAAAATCTGGAAACCTCTCCTACCTCCAAATAATTAAAAAAGAAAAAGCCCGGTATGTTTGTTTTTTTGCGGTTAGTGAGCTTAATGCAGAAGGGGATAGTATTTGTATTAATATGAAGATGGTCTGCTTCAGGGGAATCCTCTATATCATGTGATACCTTTTGTCAATTTCCTTTCCCACTCTGAACTCTAGGGTACAGATGTGGAGACCTGCATGAAAAACCCGCTAAGCTTATTTTTACCAGCTTAGGTTAAAACTTCCCCAAGGTACAAACTATTTTACCTTTTGCCCTTGGACTTTATTGCTGCCACTACCAAGCATCTAACAAATATATAACAGGGAAAGAGCCCGCTTTGAAACGTCTTTCCCCCCCAAAATCCTCCCAAACCCTACACCCCCTTTCCTGGGGAAGGCTTGATAAAAATCCTCACCAATTTGCATCGGTGAACACAGACCCAAACCCTTGAATCTTAAGAACAATGAAAAAGCAATCAGGTTCTTAGAAGAAGAATTTTAATTAAAGAAAAAGTAAAAGAATCACCTCTGTAAAATCAGGATGGTAAATACCTTACAGGATAATCAGATTCAAAACATAGAGAATCCCTCTAGGCAAAACCTTAAGTTACAAAAAGACACAAAAAACAGGAATATACACTCCATTCAACACAGCTTATTTTATGAGCCATTTAAACAAAACAGAATCTAACGCATATCTAGCTAGATTACTTACTAAATTCTAAGACTCCATTCCTTTTCTGTTCCCAGCAAAAGCATCACACAGACAGAGAGAGCCTTTGTTTCTCCCCCCTCCAGCTTTGAAAGTATCTTGTCTCCTCATTGGTCATTTTGGTCCCAGCGAGGTTGTCTTAGCTTCTTAACCCTTTACAGGTGAAAGGGTTTTGCCTCTGGCCAGGAGGGATTTAAAGGTGTTTACCCTTCCCTTTATATTTGACACCTTGTTTTTGTGAAAACGATACAGCAATTAAAATACCAGCCTTTACCAATAGATGCCATGGCTATTTTCCTATTCTAAGTATGAGAGGAAAAACTAGGATTATCAGTAACTGTTGGCAAATGCTGACTTTTTTTTTATACCAACTCCTGTATATTACTTGGAGCTAGTGGGTGGACTCTATGCCGTTCCATACATTTCTGTTTTAAACACTTAAAAATAAATGGATAATCTCAATTTTGAGATTGTATTGTTCCTTTGGACGTGTGCATAAAGCTCCCAGTGAATTCAAAAGGAATTTTGTGCTTGCAGCTAAGGCACTGTTTGGCATGGCACAACTGTTTCTGGCATGGAGTCACCTTGGGGCTTGTTGGAGTTTTTGTCATTTGTGTATATTTGCCATGTCTGCTATTTCTCACCATGCTTACTAAAAGTGGTTATGACATGGCTCCACAGGCAGCTTGGTCATTTGGGCCTGAAGATTTTGTTCCTCAGTCCTGTGACCATATGCATGTGTGTGCAGCACAAGGATATTTGAATGTTCTTTACTTTCCTCTGTGCAACAGGATTTGTCCTAAGGAAGGAGTAAAAAAAATACTTGGGGCCAAATTATGCCCTCAGTTAACTCTGTGCTGCCTCATTGACTTTAGTGGTATCTCATGGATCTAACTGAGAGCAGAATATCTTGGCCTGAGGCCTATAAATGCACGCAGACCACTGTGTTCTTTCATATGCTGTGAAAAGTGCCCTGTAATTTAGTCACTGGTTTGGGTCTGCACAGTTTGGCTTTTTAAAAATACAATATAAAAAGAATCCTGGTCCCCTTCCCCCCGCCGCCAGGTACTAGTATGACATACAAATATTTGAAAGATAGCTGAAGACACGTTATTCCTGTCTATCTCTTCTGGGCAAAACTCATTTACTGTTTTTCCTTTTAAACTTTTAGCTCAAGTGACCTTATATGCGAATCCCAGCTGTGCATTAGCATTGCTTCGGGATGTGTTTGTATCTTTTGTCTAAAAATACCCAGCCGGTAGGATTCATGATCCATGAAAGCTAATTGAAACAATTTCTCTTCAAGTTTTGGCAAGCGAAGCATGCATTATAAGCATTAATATCTATAAATTGAATTGTTAATGAATCTAGACACTAATAATGAATGCAATTTTGCAGGCTTAACTAGAAACACTAAAATTATCAGGATCTGGAACAGAATTTTCAATCATTTTTGCTTATTAAATAGCAAAGCTATGCTTTTAATAAGCTAATCATTTTTATTTGACCCCATAGGAGTAGCTCAGCTGATTAGAAACAGGTTTCTAAGTGCAAAACAATGTTGTTTTTCTCTCACTGTTTTAACCACCACAGTGCTGAAATTTCAGATGGGATACTTGATCTCACAGTTTGTGAGAATGTCTGTGTGAAGCATATGTTTACTCTGCAGCTCTTCCAAAGGACTTTAGTGTAGCCTAGGTCAGTGGTTTTCAAACTTTTTTTTCTGGTGACCCAGTTGAAGAAAACTGTTGATGCATGCGACCTAGTAGAGCTGGGGATGAGAGGCTTGGGGTGTGGGAGGGGCTCAGGGCTGGAGCAGAGGGTTGGCGTGAGGGCTGTGGGGTGAGGCTGGGAATGAGGGGTTCAGGGTGTGGGAGGGGGCTGGAGTGCAGGAGGGGGTCAGGGCTCTAGGCTGGAGGTGCAGGCTCTGTGGTGGGGCCGGGGATGAGGGGTTTGGGGTACAGGAGGGGGCTCTGGGTTTGGGGGGCTCAGGGCTGGGGCAGGGGGTTGGGGTGCAGAGGGGGTCAGGGCTCTGGGTGCAGGCTCTGGGGTGGGGCCAGGGATGAGGGGTTTGGGGAGCAGAAAGGGGCTCTTGGTTTTGCAGGGGACTCAGGGCTGGGGCAGGGGATTGGGGTACAGGGCTATGGCATAGGCTTACCTCAGGCGGCTCCCGGTCAGCAGCGCAGCGGGGTTGCTAAGGCAGGCTTCCTGCCTGTCCTGGCACTGCAAACTGCACTGCACCCTGAAGCGGCCAGCAATGAGTCCGGCTCCTAGGCGGAGGTGCATAAATGGTTCCGAGCAGCTCTCGCCTGCAGGTACTGCCCCCCACAAACCTCCCATTGTCCGGGAACCAGCCAATGGGAGTGCGGAGCAGGTGCAAGGGGCAGCATGCAGAGCCCTGTGGCCCCCCAGCCTAAGAGCCAGAACTGCTACTGGCTGCTTTCGGGGTGCAGTGTCAGAACAGGTAGAAACTAGCCTGCCTTAGCCAGGCAGCACCGCTCACGGGACTTTTAACAGCCCCGTCGGCAGTGCCGACCGGAGGTGCCGCTACCCAGTGCCTTACATTCTGCGACTCAGTACTGGGTCGCAACCCACAGTTTGAAAACCACTGGCCTATGTAGTATGGGCAGTGGCGAGTCACAGCATGGGCTATCTGCACCCAGTATGTACCCATGGGGTCCAAGTGGATTTGTACTTAGGGTAGTTAGCTCATGCCGTCACTTGCTGCTGCCTTTGCTACTGTTCTTAGCATGCTAGCTCAAGAGCTAGTACAGGTGTCTACATGAGCTGGGAATCATTCCTCTAGCTCCAAGCATAGACGTAGCCTTAGTGAGAGCTAGATTTGTGTCTGTGTAACTAGATTTTCACAGAGCAGCCCATCTAAACAAATGGAGCCTTCTATAAAGGCTTGTTAATGCACAAAATAATAAATGGTACAGATAAGGTAGATTGGGAACTTTTATTTACTCTTTCTTATAATACAAGAACTAGGGGACATTCAAAGAAATTCCAGGTTGGCAAAATCAAAATTAATAAAAGGAAATACTTTTTCCACACAACATGTAATTAATCTGTGGAAGTTACTGCTACCTGATATCATCGAGACCAGGAGCTTAGCAGGATTCAAAAAAAAGATTAGATGTTTATATGGGTAGCAAGAAGTTCCAGAGTTGTTATAGTTACTATTTTAACAAATATGAGAGATGTGGAAGGGGTACAGACCTTCTTGGTTTGGTACATAAACCAAATTTCAGCTATTATGGGTTAAGAGGAAACTTTCCCTGGGGGTGGGTTATTCCGTAAGTGCCTGCTGCAAGTTTCTTCTTTGAGTGACTGTCCATACCAGTTCCACTCTCTAGCTGTGCATGCATGCACAATTTGATTCTTTTTGAATAACAATATCCATTTTGGCTGTACCTACTGCCCTCATACCCTCTCAGCTACCATAGCCCAGGGCGTAAGGGGTAAGGCAGCCTCAACCTTCACTCAGTTCCTTCTTACTGCCCATGGTTCAAGATGGTTCTTACTGCCCATGGTTCAATACTGGCAGTCTCCATGTCCCTATGCAACATAGCTACCTCTTCTTGTTTACATAGTTTTGAACCTTCAATCCTAGTTAATATTTAGTTTTTATTTTTAGTTTAGTGTTTATTTGCTTATAGGCTTAAAAACAACAAGGGAGGGAAAAGTAACAGGTCTAACCAGATTTACACCTCATCCCCTACAGAGGGGAACTCCTTCAACATGGCAGCCTTCAGTCACCTAGCTTCAAGAACTGTCCATCAAACAATGTCCCCATGCCCAGTAATAATGGGCACTCTCAATGTCTAATCTGCCTGGCCAAGGGGCACATAAGAACGCTGTTCTGTATGTCACTTGTTCTCCAAGAGAACTTTAAGAATATAGAGGTGAGGCTAAAGTAATTCCTACTGAAAAGATCTCAGTAGCCCCCAGTTTCCATTCACAAGAAGCTTGGGAAAGGATCAGCCTCCTTCTGCCTTGCCAGAGTCAGCTGCTGTTCTATGTCTACTTCATGAGTGGCCTCCTCCCATAGACTGCACTCCTCAACAACTTTAGAGAGAGGGAGAAAGGATCATCGCTCTAGTCAAGAATCCGGGTGCTGTGGCCCCCTCACTGACCCTGAATAAGACACTCAGCACTTCTCCTTGGGCTCCCTCAGCTAAGACCTGTAGTTCAGAGTCTCCTTCCAGTGCTGAGGTACCAGTGGTTTCTTTGTCCCACAAGGACTACATTACTTCCAGTACCAGACTGGTGCCATGTGCTCTGGCACCAATCTCGGCTCTGAGACCCTTTGTTTCACCTTTACTTTGGTACTGTGCTCCACCTCTTCACCCTTCACAGTACTGGCTGGCCTGTTCATAGATCTGGTACTGGAGCATCCTCTTCTGGCAGTTTAGAAGGATGTCATTTCCAAGCAGTCACTTGCTGCAGCTCTACCTGACCTGGTACCATGCAAACACAGTACTCCAGACAAGACTGCTCCTCCAACGGAAGAGATCTATTTTTTTCTCTTTGTCCTCACCAGAGCTTGCTAGTCCCCTTCTTCAACATTGGTGAGGCCTCATCTGGAGTACTGTGTCCAGTTTTGGGCCCCACACTACAAGAAGGATGTGGAAAAATTGGAAAGAGTCCAGCGGAGGGCAACAAAAAATGATTAGGGGACTGGGGCACATGACTTATGAGGAGAGGCTGAGGGAACTGGGATTGTTTAGTTTACAGAAGAGAAGAATGAGGGGGGATTTGATAGCTGCTTTCAACTACCTGAAAGGGGGTTCCAAAGAGGATGGATCTAGACTATTCTCAGTGGTAGCAGATGACAGGACAAGGAGTAATGGTCTCAAGTTGCAGTGGGGGAGGTTTAGGTTGGATATTAGGAAAAACTTTTTCACTAGGAGGGTGGTGAAGCACTGGTATGCGTTACCTAGGGAGGTGGTGGAATCTCCTTCCTTAGAAGTTTTTAGGGTCAGGCTTGACAAAGCCCTGGCTGGGATGATTTAATTGGGGATCAGTCCTGCTTTGAGCAGGGGGTTGGACTAGATGACCACCTGAGGTCCCTTCCAACCCTGATATTCTATGATTCTTCAAGTGATTGTATGTGTGCATCACACTCTTGGTGTTTGCTTGTCCCACACACAGGCACCAGAACTTTTCCTGCTGCTGCATGCTGTTATAAAGCACCCAGCTGACCACCAGCCCCATCAGTTCCATCTTACCACCCATGACAGTTGCTGGAATTACTCTTATTGCTTCTACAAGTACTCTCAGTGGACCACCTCCTCCTTGTACCTCTGCTTCAATGCCTGCCCAACCTAGACATCCAAGGGGTTCTAAGCAGGTGTTTTGATGGGACGCTTGAGGACGCTGTACCAGTTCCCAGGATTTCAGACTCCATTTTTCCTTTGTGTGCAAGCCATCTTTCCCATTTCCTTAGTGCTTGGTCCCTTGTCACCATGGACCATTGGGTGTTGAGCACTGTAGAAGTGGGATACACCCTTCAGTTTATTTCTTCTCCTTCCCACCCTCCCTTCTTGACCCTCTTCAGGGACCTATCTCATGAAGAACTTTTGGTTCAGGAGGCTCAGTCTCCTCTTCAGGTGGGAGCCATACAGGAGGTTCAGCAGAATTTAAGAGGGAAGGGTTTCTACTCCTTTTATTTCATAATCACAAAAGCCAAGGGAGGTCTCCAAACCTATTTTAGACCTGCTCAACACCTGTCTCAAAAAGATAGTTTTGCATGATCATCCTGGCATCCCTTATTCTCTCTCTGGATCTTGGAGACCAAGATCCTGCCCTCAATTTAAGAGATGTGTAATTTCATGTGTCGATATACCAAGGGCACAGAAAGTTCCTCAGATTTGTTGTGAGGTACTTGCATTACCAGTTCATGGTGCTTCCATTCAGCCTGTCTGCAGCTCCTTGGGTGGTCACAAAATGTATGGCCATGATAGCAGCCCTTGACTAGTCAGTCATCCACTACCTAGAATGGATGACTGAGTAGTCAAGGGCTGGTCCAAAGCTCAGGTTATAGCCAGTGTTCCCCTCATTCAGTCAGCCTTCAAGACCGTAGGCCTTGTAATCAAAGCAGACAAGTCTATCCTTTGCCCAGTACAGAGAACAGAGTTCATAGGAGCTGTGTTGGACTCTACCCAGGCCACAGCGTTCCTCCCAGAGTTGAGATTCCAGTCTATTTGATCTTTCATGGCAGACCTCAAGATTCATCCATCACAACAGCCTGAAGCTGTATGAGGGCTTCCAGGCCACGTGGCCTTGTGCACATAGGTAGTACAACACGTGAGGCTGCACTTCAGACATGGCTGGCCTCCGTGTACTCGCCAAGGCATCTGCATTTGGACGTTGCTCGTGGTACCTTCTCAGCTTCTAATTTCGCTGAATTGGTTGTTGGCTCTGCCCATTGTTTGTGCTCCCGTTCTCTGCCCTCAACCATCAATGGTACATCGATGACTCTGGTCTCAGAGGCATTGGCTTTAGGGTGCGGGGCTCACTAGGGGTCTCTCCAAACTCAGGCACTTTTTGGTCCTCGTCGGAGTTCGCTCTTCATATCAATGTCAGAGAGCTCAGAGCAATTTGTCTTGCCTGTCAGGCTTTCCTACCTCTCATCAGGGGAGAAACCTGTTTGTTCTTACAGACAGCACCTCAGCAGTGTTTTACTCAACAAGCATGGAGGAGCTCACTCCTCCCTGCTTTGTCTGGAAGAGTTCACCTGTGGGAATTCCACATAGCCCATTCAATCAATCTCGAGGGTGCAGAATGATCTAGTCACCATGAATGGTCTCATCATCCGGATTAGCTAGGTACATTTTCCAGGAGTGGGGGGACTCCCCAAATACACCTATTTGCGAACAAGTACAACAGAAAATGTCACCAGTTTTGCTCCCTGCCAGGCCGCAGTCTGGGCTCAGTCACTGACACCTTCCTGCTATCCTGGACAGAAAAGCTTTGCTATGCTTTTCCCCCAGTTCCACTCCTACACAGAGTGCTGCTAAAGATCAAGCAGAAATATGTCTGGGTTAATTCCATTATCTCGGCCAGAAGAGTCAGTTTTTCACTGACCAAAAGTAATTAGCTCTGAACTCCAGGAAGTTTCCTCAGTTTTTGTTCCTTGAGATTCCACTGACCTTATGTATACTATCATGTTGTATATATTAGGCTTATGCGTATTATCCTATTTTAATGAACATTCTTCTGAAACACAGGCAGATGTAGAATGGCAGTGAAATCCACGTGGTGGTGGTGGTGTGTTTGTGTGTTGGATAGAGTGAAATAGAGGGTTGATGCTTCTTTCCCACCCCCACTATTTGTCTAAAAGAAAGAGTCAAAGGGTATACTTAAAATCTCTAAGTTCAAGGCACAGAAAATAGAAATATTTCAGAGAACAAGAATTCTGAAAATAATTTTCTTTGCTAGGACTTGGTACTTCCCTAGCACCTTCCATCTAAGAAGTTCAAAGTAGTAGACTCCTTTAATCTCGAGAGACCATGGGTATGCATCCCTGAAAGGTAAAGAATTTATTCAGTTGGTCTACAGCAGCCGCGAACGTGGCCGAAGAGACCCACTCAAGAGAGACAATCTCTGCCACATCTGTCACATTTAAAGGTGATGTTTCGATTAGGGCTGTTGATTAACTGCAGTTAACTCACATGATTAACTCCAAAAATTAATCGTGATTAATAATAACAGTTGAAATTTATAAAATATTTTTGGATGTTTCTCTACATTTTTCAAATATATTAATTTTAATTACAGCACAGAATACAAAGTGTACAGTGCTCACTATATTATTTTTATTACAAATATTTGCACTGTAAAAATGATAAACAAAAGAAATAGTATGAGGTGAACTGAAAAATACAAGTACTGTAGTGCAATCTCTTTATCATGAAAGTGAAGCTTACAAATGTAGATTTTTTTTTTTTGGTTCCATAACTGCACTCAAAAAAAATGTAAAACTTTAGAGTCTACAAGTCCACTCAGTCCTGCTTCTTGTTCAGCCAGTCACTTAGACAAACAATATTGTTTACATTTGCGGGAGATAATGCTGCCGGCTTCTTATTTACAATGTCACCTGAAAGTGAGAACAGGCGTTCACATGGCACTTTTGTAGCTGGCATTGCAAGGTATTTACATGCCAGATACACTGAACATGCGAGATGTACTAAACGTTCGTATGCCCCTTCATCCTTTGGCTACTATTCCAGAGGATAGGCTTCCATGATAACACTCATTGAAAAAAAAAGTGTTAATTAAATTTTGACTGAGCTCCTTGGGGGGAGAATTGTATGTCTTCTGCTCTGTTTTACCCGCATTCTGCCATATATTTCATGTTATCGCAGTCTTGGATGATGACCCAGCACATGTTGTTCGTTTTAAGAACACTTTCACTGCAGATGTGACAAAACGCAAAGAAGGTGCCAATGTGGGATTTCTGAAGATAGCTACAACACTCGACACAAGGTTTAACAATCTGAAGTGCCTTCCGAAATCTGAGAGGGACGAGATATGGAGCATCCTTTCAGAAGCCTTAAAAGACCACCAGTCCAGTGCGGAAATTATGGAACCACCGAACCACCAAGAAAAGAAAATCAACCTTCTGGTGGTGGCATCTGACTTAGATGGTGAAAGTGAACATGCGTCAGTATGCACTGCTTTGGATCGTTATCGAGCAGAACCCGTCATCAGCATGGACGCATGTCCTCTGGAATGAGGGTTGAAACATGAAGGGACATATGAATCTTTAGCGCAACTGACACATAATATCTTGTGATGCCAGCTACAACATTGCCATGTGAATGCCTGTTCTCACTTTCAGGTGACATTGTAAACTAGAAGCTGGCAGCATTATCTCCAGCAAATGTAAACAAATTTGTTTGTCTGAGTGACTGACTGAACAAGAAGTAGGACTGAGTGGATTTGTGGGCTCTAAAGTTTTACATTTGTTTTATTTTTGAATGCAGTTATTTTTTGTACATAATTCTACATTTGTAAGTTCATCTTTCATGATAAAGAGATTGCACTACAGTACTTGTATGAGGTGAATTGAAAAATACTTTTTATTTTTTTACAGCACAAATACTTGTAATCAAAAATAAATATAAAATGAGCACTATACTCTTTGTGTTCTGTGTTGTAATTGAAAACAATACATTTGAATATGTAGAAAACATCCAAAAATATTTAAATAATGGTATTCTATTATTATTGTTTAAGAGTGTGGTTAATGGCAATTAATTTTTGTAATCGCTTGACAGCCCTAGTTTTGACCCTTTGGGCTCTACATTCTGTGAGCTATTTTTATCCTTTGCTAAGCTGGATTGCGTCCTCTCGTAACTCAGGAGACCTTTGTTAAGCTCTTGTTTCCAAAGGCTGCGGTCTTGTGTGATCTTTCCATTTGTCCACATGCAGGTCCATTTCTTTGAGATCTTGCACACATCCTTGAAAGTCAATTTTGGGCATCCTTTGAGTCTTTTTCCAGATGCCAATTCGCCGTAGAGGGTGTCCTTTGGGATGCACTCATCATTCATTCGGCATACATGCCCAAGCCAGCAAAGGCATCTCTGTTTGAGGAGTGTTTGCATGCTGGGTATTGCTGGCCCGTTTGAGCACCTCAGTGTTTGTGACTCTGTCCCTCCAGGAGATTCCAAAGATTTGAAGAAGGCAACGCATATGAAAGCTGTTGAGCCCCTTTCCTCATGAGAGGTACCTGTCTCGCTCCCATATGTAAGTGTGCTGATAACACACTCACAATACACCCAGATCTTTGTGTGTTCTGTCAGGTTGTTTTGTCATATCCTCTTGTTCAGTCTAGACGTTGTTGTTTTGGCAGCTTTTTCAATTTGGATGTTGAGTTCTGTTTCAGGTGAAAGGTTGACTGAGATAGTGGACCCCAGGTATGTGAACTTGTTCACCGCTTCAAGTTCATAATGGTTGATCTTGATGGAGGGTGCTTCCTCAACTCCTTGACACATTGTTAGTCTTTTTTAGGCTTATAGTAAGCCCAAAGTCTTGGCAGGCTTTGGAAAAACTGTCTATTAGGCTTCGAAGATGAGCTTCTGTGTGGGTTGTCCCTGCTGCATCATCAGCAAAGAGGAGGTATTGGATAAGGGCCTCCTGAGTCTTGGTTTTAGATCAGAGTCTTGCAAGATTGAACAGCTTTCCATCAGATCTTGTGTGCAAGTAGATTCCCTCAGTTGAGGAACCAAAGCTTGTTTCAGCAGCAGGGAGGAGAAGATCCCAAACAGAGTTGGGGCAAGTACACAACCTTACTTGACTCCGCTACGAATCTGGAAGCCTCAGACACTGAGCTGTCATATTGGACTGTGCCATACATGTTTTCATGGAAGGATCGAATCATGGTTAAGAGCTTGGGGGAACATCCAATCTTTTCTAGAAGCACAAATAGTCTACTTCCACTAACAAAGTCAAAAAGCCTTTGTGAGATGGATGAATGCTATGTAGAGGGGCTTTTTTTTGTTCTCTGCATTTCTCTTGTAGTTCTCAGCGAGAAGATCATGTCGATAGTAGACCTTTCCACTCTGAAAGCCACATTGTGACTTAGGAGGTCCTTTCCAACTCTGATATTCTATGAAAGGACAGCACCCTGTCATGGTGTAAGCAGGACTTGATGAGTAGCATGTGCTTAGCTAAGTTTAAAAAAAATGGTTTAGAAATCGGTAATGTACATTCTGTTGTGCTGTAATTCTATACTTTAAATGTATGTGGCGGGGTTCAGTGAGTAACTGCAAACTTACTTGATTACAGGATTTTACAAACTCACCTACTGAAGCAGGAGGAGACTGTTGAATCAAGAGGTTTAATAGTTTTGCAGCAAAGAATGGTTGGTGGAACTTGTATCTGGTATGTGAAGCTCAGAACAAAATGCTTCAGAGGCTTTTGGCTACAGATACAAGCTCCACCAACCATTCTTTGCTCCCAAACTGTTAAACTTCTTGATTCAACAGTCTCTCCCTGCTTTAAAGAGACTTTAAAAGAATCATTTTTGTTGCCATTGAAAAACTCAGACATCTATATCAGTACCTAATTATTATGTTTTTTGCTTTTTGGGGTGGGATTGGGCAAAAGTATGTTGTATAGATTGTGATGAAACTTGTAATAGGGTATTATCCCCTTAAATAGTTTGTGAGCCTTCTAGTGGTGGTCTATGAGTGAGGCCACCAGAGACCAGTAAGAGAAGGTCTCTCATATAGTCAGATCTTACATGTTTGCATATAGTAAATAAACATTTGGAGACAAGAATGGTATCCTAATCCAGGAAGAGAGAGTGATTTCAGAGGCTGGGTGACAGTGAAACTAAAGAAACTGCACCCTTGACCCTTGGGACTGCAAAGACGCCTTCAGAAGGAGAAGAAACGGTTAAAAATGTCTGTGTTTAGGGGAAATGTCCTTGTTTGGTAGAGGATTGGCCCACATATCTTGAGAGACTGGTACAGTATATAATAGCTGATGTTATATGTGAGTGGAGGGGGGAAGGTGGTGGTATTACTGAGTGAAATGGGAGCTAAAATTTATATCCTGCACCAAAACCAGATACCTCCTATTAAATCGGTAGACAAAACATTTGCAGAGATTGGTGATTTTGTAGAATTTCCATGATCCTCAGGACCTCTGGGGATTGCACAGCATTTCTGCTTTTATAAATTGAATGAACAAGAAAATGAAACAATTCCTGAATATGTAGCTGAATTGTCGCACTCCCCGTCAGTACCCGGTCCAGACTGGGGAAGTAATGATCCAACCAGCAGATCAAATTCAATGATGAAGCCTGATCACGTGCCACCTGAGGCACATTGCGCATACACTAAAAAGAAGCTGACTTAAGAAATTTAACAGTTCGGAGAGATGATGCATTAAGGGACTGGTTAGTGCGCAGCACGCAAAATGGAGCAACCCAAAAAGTTATGATGGCGGCTGATTTTTACTGTAAAACATGCCCTATACATTTGCTGTATCAATGGAGATAGCTACTAAAGATCTCAGTGAGCTGCAACACTGCCATAGAATCTGTGCAGCTGATAAACTGTGGGTCAAGGAGAAAGAACAACATGGAAAACTCTAATATCTCTACACTGCACAATTAATCTGGGCTCTTAGCCGGGGTTTAGCCTTCACCCACCCACCCCACACACGCACCGTTTTGAGGTGCTTTAAAGTCAGGCAAGTTTTCCCAGTTGGGAGTGCAGATTAGATTAGAACCCAGGCTCTGCTTTAAATCCATCTGGAACCTGCTCACTTTGCAGTGAGGATGCACATCCAACTGCTGATAGTTCTCTAATGCCCCGGACCATCTTGCAATGGACAACATTAATAGAAAGGGCTACTTCTCTATGGTATTGCAGGCACTTGTGGATCACCGCACGTGTTTCACTGACATCTACGCGGGGTGGTCTGGGAAGGTGCATGACACATGCATCTTCAGTAACACTGGCTTGTACAGAAAGCTTCAATCAGGGACTTTCTTTTCAGACCAGTAGATTCCAGTGAGTGATGTTGAAATGCTCACAGTGATCCTGGGAGACCCAGCATACATCTTAGTCCCTTGGCTCATGAAGCCTTGCATGGGAAACCTGGATAGCTGTAAGGAGTGATTCAATAATAGGCTGAGCAGGTTGTGACAGGGTCAGGCCAGATGGCTACAGGAGAGTAATAGAAGGCAGATTATATTAGCCCAGGTTAAGTAGGTCCTTTTTCCCTGGGTAAGGTAACAGGGATGGTTCCAGAACAATCAGGAACCTTATGGAAACAATTAAGACAGACAGGCTGATTAGAACACCTGCTGCTAATCAAAAAGCTGCTAGAATCAATTAAGGCGGTTAGGGACTATTTAGAGAAGCTGGACGTGCACAAGTCCATGGGGCCGGACGAGTTGCATCCGAGAGTGCTGAAGGAATTGGCGGCTGTGATTGCAGAGCCACTGGCCATTATCTTTGAAAACTCGTGGCGAACCGGGGAAGTCCCGGATGACTGGAAAAAGGCTAATGTAGTGCCCATCTTTAAAAAAGGGAAGAAGGAAGATCCTGGGAACTACAGGCCAGTCAGCCTCACCTCAGTCCCTGGAAAAATCATGGAGCAGGTCCTCAAAGAATCAATCCTGAAGCACTTGCATGAGAGGAAAGTGATCAGGAACAGCCAGCATGGATTCACCAAGGGAAGGTCATGCCTGACTAATCTAATCGCCTTTTATGATGAGATTACTGGTTCTGTGGATGAAGGGAAAGCAGTGGATGTATTGTTCCTTGACTTTAGCAAAGCTTTTGACACGGTCTCCCATAGTATTCTTGTCAGCAAGTTAAGGAAGTATGGGCTGGATGAATGCACTATAAGGTGGGTAGAAAGCTGGCTAAATTGTCGGGCTCAACGGGTAGTGATCAATGGCTCCATGTCTAGTTGGCAGCCGGTATCAAGTGGAGTGCCCCAAGGGTCGGTCCTGGGGCCGGTTTTATTCAATATCTTCATAAATGATCTGGAGGATGGTGTGGATTGCACTCTCAGCAAATTTGCGGATGATACTAAACTGGGAGGAGTGGTAGATACGCTGGAGGGGAGGGATAGGATACAGAAGGACCTAGACCAATTGGAAGATTGGGCCAAAAGGAATCTGATGAGGTTCAATAAGGATAAGTGCAGGGTCCTGCACTTAGGACGGAAGAACCCAATGCACAGCTACAGACTAGGGACCGAATGGCTAGGCAGCAGTTCTGCAGAAAAGGACCTAGGGGTGACAGTGGACGAGAAGCTGGATATGAGTCAGCAGTGTGCGCTTGTTGCTAAGAAGGCCAATGGCATTTTGGGATGTATAAGTAGGGGCATAGCGAGCAGATGGAGGGACATGATCGTTCCCCTCTATTCGACATTGGTGAGGCCTCATCTGGAGTACTGTGTCCAGTTTTGGGCCCCACACTTCAAGAAGGATGTGGATAAATTGGAGAGAGTCCAGCGAAGGGCAACAAAAATGATTAGGGGACTGGAACACATGACTTATGAAGAGAGGCTGAGGGAGCTGGGATTGTTTAGCCTGCAGAAGAGAAGAATGAGGGGGGATTTGATAGCTGCTTTCAACTACCTGAAAGGGGTTTCCAAAGAGGATGGCTCTAGACTGTTTTCAAGGGTAGCAGATGACAGAACGAGGAGTAATGGTCTCAAGTTGCAGTGGGGGAGGTTTAGATAGGATATTAGGAAAAACTTTTTCACTAAGAGGGTGGTGAAACACTGGAATGCGTTACCTAGGGAGGTGGTAGAATCTCCTTCCTGAGAGGTTTTTAAGGTCAGGCTTGACAAAGCCCTGGCTGGGATGATTTAATTGGGGATCAGTCCTGCTTTGAGCAGGGGGTTGGACTAGATGACCTTCTGGGGTCCCTTCCAACCCTGATATTCTATGATTCTATGATTCTAAGGCAGGCTAATCAGGGCACCTGGGTTTAAAAAGGAGCTCACTTCAGTTTGTGGTGTGTGTGTAAGGAGCTGGGAGCAAGAGGTGCTAGGAGCTGAGAGTGAGAATGCATACTGTTGGAGGACTGAGGAGTACAAGCATTATCAGACACCAGGAGGAAGGTCCTATAGTGAGGATAAAGAAGGTGTTGGGAGGAGGCCATGGGGAAGTAGCCCAGGGAGTTGTAGCTGTTGCACAGCTGTTCCAGGAGGCACTCTAGACAGCTGCATTCCACAGGGCCCTGGGCTGGAACTCAGACTAGAGGATGGGCCCGGGTTCCCCCCAAACCTCCCAACTCCTGGTCAGACACAGGAGGAGTTGTCCTGGACTGTGGGTTCATGAAAACGGCCAAACTGAGGGCTGCTGTGAAGCTCCAAGGCGAGCAAATCCGCCAATAAGCGCAAGATCCGCCAAGGTAGAGGAGGAACTTTGTCACAAGGTGCAGAATGATAGTAGAATGTGCCTTTGGCAGATTAAAAGCACGCTGGTGCTGCCTTTGTGCCAGGTTAGAACTAAATGAGGAAAATTCTCATGGTCATAGCAGCCTGCTGTGCACTTCATAACATTTGTGAGGCTAAGAGTGACAAGATTCCCCAGGATGGAGCATGAAAGTGGATCACCTGGTGGCTGATTTTGAGCAGCCAGATACCAGGGCTATTAGAGTGGCACAACAGTGGGGTATTTGAATAAGGAAGGCTTTGAGACAACATTTTGACCATGAGCACCAGTAATGTGTCTTTCTGTACAACGCTCTGCCATGCTTTGTTAATTTACCGTCTTGCATGAAAATTCTGATGGTTCCTGACCGGGATTTATAGTCAGCAAATGATCAAATTGCCAGTATGTATAAAAAGTTCCTCAGAAGTACTTTGCATAATGACCGGTTTCAGAGTAACAGCCGTGTTAGTTTGTATTCGCAAAAAGAAAAGGAGTACTTGTGGCACCTTAGAGACTAACCAATTTATTTGAGCATAAGCTTTCGTGAGCTACAGCTCACTTCATCGGTTGCATACTGTGGAAAGTGTAGAAGATCTTTTTATATAAACACAAAGCATGAAAAAATACCTCCTCCCACCCCACTCTCCTGCTGGTAATAGCTTATCTAAGGAGACCACTCTCCTTACAATGTGTATGATAATCAAGGTGGGCCTTTTCCAGCACAAATCCAAGGTTTAACAAGAACGTCTGGGTGGGGGGGTAGGAAAAAACGAGGGGAAATAGGTTACCTTGCATAATGACTTAGCCACTCCCAGTCTCTATTCAACCCTAAGTTAATTGTATCAAATTTGCAAATGAATTCCAATTCAACAGTTTCTCGCTGGAGTCTGGATTTGAAGTTTTTTTGTTTTAAGATAGCGACCTTTATGTCTGTGATTGCGTGACCAGAGACATTGAAGTGTTCTCCGACTGGTTTATGAATGTTATAATTCTTGACATCTGATTTGTGTCCATTTATTCTTTTACATAGAGACTGTCCAGTTTGACCAATGTACATGGCAGAGGGGCATTGCTGGCACATGATGGCATATATGACATTGGTGGATGTGCAGGTGAACGAGCCTCTGATAGTGTGGCTGATGTTATTAGGCCCTGTGATGGTGTCCCCTGAATAGATATGTGGGCACAGTTGGCAATGGGCTTTGTTGCAAGGATAGGTTCCTGGGTTAGTGGTTCTGTTGTGTGGTATGTGGTTGCTGGTGAGTATTTACCAGCTGGTGAGCTATTACCAGCAGGAGAGTGGGGTGGGAGGAGGTATTTTTTCATGCTTTGTGTGTATATAAAAAGATCTTCTACACTTTCCACAGTATGCAACCGATGAAGTGAGCTATAGCTCACGAAGCTTATGCTCAAATAAATTGGTCAGTCTCTAAGGTGCCACAAGTACTCCTTTTCTTTTTGCGGATACAAACTAACACAGCTGCTATTCTGAAATCTTTCATCTTCCATGAAGCTGAGTATTTTCTAGATAAATTTAAATTCATATATACATTTTCTGGATTATTTGTGACACACAGAGATAATCCTGGGAGGGGAGATCCCACGTGCTGAGTGATAACCAGGATAAGCCACAAATGTTTACGTCTTGGAGCTAATATTTGTGGAGTAGCTCAAGTTAATGGACAATAAATTAACTAGAGTTAAACTCTAGTGTACACAAGCCAAGATTAGGTTGAAATGTGCTGCTGTAGCTCCAAAGTGTAGACCGGGGTGGCCAACCGGTGTCTCCGGAGCCACATGCAGCTCTTCAAAAGATAATATGCCGCTCCTGCCAGGAGCCAACTCTGTGGAAAAAATGGTGGGTGCTCAGCACCCACCGGCAGCACTATTAGTCACCTGCCCCTCCCCCAGCACCTGCTGGTAAACCCCCCCCCCCATCAGCACCTACCCCTCCCTCCCACCCATCATGATCAGCTGTTTCACGGTGTTGCAGCTGCTCTGGGAGGGAGTGGGAGGAGTGAGGACATGGCACCCAGCCCCCCTCCCTATCCCTCTCTTAGTGCCTCCTGCCACGATCAGATGTTTTGCGGCGTTGTGGCAGCTCTGGGGGGAAGGGGAGGAGTGAGGACACGGCGCCCAGCCCCCATCCTTCCCCCAGCGTCTCCTGCCACAATCAGCTGTTTCGCAGCATTGAGGAGGCTCTGTGGGGGAGGGAGGAGAGCTGGGTACCATGTCCTTGCTCCCCACCAGAGCTGCCGCAACACCGTGAACAGCTGATAGTGGCAGGTGGGGGAGGGAGGAGCGAGGACCTTGTGTAGCTTCTCTCCTCCAATGCCTTCTCCGTCCCCTTGCCTGCTGTCCCCCGTGATCAGCTCTTTTGTGCCGGCAGGAGGCTCTGGGACGGGGAGGAGCAAGGACTTGGCTGACTGTGGGAGGGGCGGAATGGGGTGGGAAGAGGTGGGTTGGAGGTGGGTCAGGAAGAGGCAAGGTGAGGTTGGGGACTTGGTGAAAGGGGTGGAGTGGGAGGTGGGGTCTGGAGCAGAGCCAGGCGTTCAGCGACCTCTGGCTGGAGCCTGTGTCTCCTTGAATAAAGTACACAGTGACTACTAGCTGGTGTGGAAATTTTTAATCAAAATTTTTCTTACACCATCTAACAACTGAAGGCAAGTGCAAACGGAAAAGAAAATACATAGATGAAAATTGAGGCTTCCAACAGGATTGGGAGAATAAGTGGGTAAGGCCATGTGTCTCTTTTTGTCAATGTGTATCTCTCAGTTCAAATCTTCAAACTTGCAGCGTCATTTCACTTCTAGCCATTCACATATGGATCAAAAATTCCCACTGAAAACTTTGAAAAAACAAACAGATGTAGAAGCCCAGTTCTTCACCAGATTTGCCAATGGATCGCAGAACTGTAACATTAGCATCCTATTATGTGGCCTGGCACATAGCCTGTGCAAAAAAACCCTACTCTGAAGGCGAGTTTATAAAAATGTGCCTCACTGATGTGATTTCAATCCCGTCACCAGAGAACGAGAATCTACAGAAGAAAATTTCTGGCCTACAGCTTTCATGACACATAATAGAACGCAGCATCTCCAACCTGAACAGTGACATCGAATCGCAACTGAATTTGCAACTTCAGCAGTGTGAGTGTTTACATAAGAATGGCCATACTGGGTCAGACCAAATGTTCATCCAGCCCAGTATCCTGTCTACTGACAGTGGCCAATGCCAGGTGCCCCTGCGGGCGTGAACCTAACAGGTAATGATCAGTGATCTCTCTCCTGCCATCCATCTCCATCCTCTGATAAACAGAGGCTAGGGACACCATCCTTACCTATCCTGGCTAATAGCCATTAATGGACTTGCCTCCATGAATTTATCCAGTTCTCTTTTAAACCCTGTTATAGTCCTAGCCTTCACAACCTCCTCAGGCAAGGAGTTCCACAGGTTGACTGTGCGCTGTGTGAATGCATCCGATGAAGTGAGCTGTAGCTCACGAAAGCTTATGCTCAAATAAATTGGTTAGTCTCTAAGGTGCCACTAGTACATCTTTTCTTTTTCCTTTTATTTGTTTGAGCATCGCTTTGGATGAGTTGTCCCATGTACAGGATAAACCTCAGTTATCCGTATTTGTCTGGTCTGTGTCTGACGGCTGTGTTGTAAGGGAAGAACTCCTGGATATTGTGCCACTAAAGGACAGAACTCATGGACAAGATATAAAGGAGGCATTGATGTTGTTAGTTTCAAAACACCCCTTTCCTTTACAGAAGCTCACTGCCATTGCAACAGACGGGGCTCCATCCATGTGCGAATCTGTGAATGAATTTGCAAGGCTTTGTAAGTCTGATGAGAGCTTTCCCGAATTTTGGACATTTCACTGTATTATTCATTGGGAGCAACTGGTATCTAAAAATCTCAAAATTGATCACGTCACAAAATCTGTCTTGTACATTGAATGCATTTGAGCGAATGAAATTCACAATCACAGATAATTTCAAAATCTAATTGAAGAACTGGATGAAGACGACTTTCCTGCCAATTTCCCATTTCACTGCGCAGTTCAATGGCTCTCAAGAGGTAAAGTTATTTCCCATTTTTTTGAGCTCCTGGAACCAGTAAAATTGTTTATGGAGGAGAAGCACAAAATACACCCTGACCTTACAGATCCTGATGGGTCCTAGACCTGGCATTTCTTGCAGACATGCTGCTGCATTTGGATAAACTAAACGTGGACTTAAAAGGAAAATTCCGGTTGCTGTCCAGTCTAGTGCAAAGTGTATTTGCGTTCATGAACAAACTGTGGTTCTTTCACAGACAAATGCTGGGAGCTGCAGCTAGCCAGAGATGTCAAGAGTAACAAGAAGGGTTTCTTCAGGTATGTTGGCAACAAGAAGAAAGCCAAGGAATGTGTGGGCCCCTTACTGAATGAGGGAGGCAACCTAGTGACAGAGGATGTGGAAAAAGCTAATGTACTCAATGCTTTTTTTGCCTCTGTTTTCACTAACAAGGTCAGCTCCCAGACTGCTGCGCTGGGCATCACAAAATGCGGAAGAGATGGCCAGCCCTCTGTGGAGATAGAGGCGGTTAGGGACTATTTAGAAAAGCTGGACGTGCACAAGTCCATGGGGCCGGACGAGTTGCATCCGAGAGTGCTGAAGGAATTGGCGGCTGTGATTGCAGAGCCACTGGCCATTATCTTTGAAAACTTGTGGCGAACCGGGGAAGTCCCGGATGACTGGAAAAAGGCTAATGTAGTGCCAATCTTCAAAAAAGGGAAGAAGGAAGATCCTGGGAACTACAGGCCAGTCAGCCTCACCTCAGTCCCTGGAAAAATCATGGAGCAGGTCCTCAAAGAATCAATCCTGAAGCACTTGCATGAGAGGAAAGTGATCAGGAACAGCCAGCATGGATTCACCAAGGGAAGGTCATGCCTGACTAATCTAATCGCCTTTTATGATGAGATTACTGGTTCTGTGGATGAAGGGAAAGCAGTGGATGTATTGTTTCTTGACTTTAGCAAAGTTTTTGACACGGTCTCCCATAGTATTCTTGTCAGCAAGTTAAGGAAGTATGGGCTGGATGAATGCACTATAAGGTGGGTAGAAAGCTGGCTAAATTGTCGGGCTCAACGGGTAGTGATCAATGGCTCCATGTCTAGTTGGCAGCCGGTATCAAGTGGAGTGCCCCAAGGGTCGGTCCTGGGGCCGGTTTTATTCAATATCTTCATAAATGATCTGGAGGATGGTGTGGATTGCACTCTCAGCAAATTTGCGGATGATACTAAACTGGGAGGAGTGGTAGATACGCTGGAGGGGAGGGATAGGATACAGAAGGACCTAGACCAATTGGAAGATTGGGCCAAAAGGAATCTGATGAGGTTCAATAAGGATAAGTGCAGGGTCCTGCACTTAGGACGGAAGAACCCAATGCACAGCTACAGACTAGGGACCGAATGGCTAGGCAGCAGTTCTGCAGAAAAGGACCTAGGGGTGACAGTGGACGAGAAGCTGGATATGAGTCAGCAGTGTGCCCTTGTTGCCAAGAAGGCCAATGGCATTTTGGGATGTATAAGTAGGGGCATAGCGAGCAGATGGAGGGACGTGATCGTTCCCCTCTATTCGACATTGGTGAGGCCTCATCTGGAGTACTGTGTGCAGTTTTGGGCCCCACACTTCAAGAAGGATGTGGATAAATTGGAGAGAGTCCAGCGAAGGGCAACAAAAATGATTAGGGGACTGGAACACATGAGTTATGAGGAGAGGCTGAGGGAGCTGGGATTGTTTAGCCTGCAGAAGAGAAGAATGAGGGGGGATTTGATAGCTGCTTTCAACTACCTGAAAGGGGGTTCCAAAGAGGATGGCTCTAGACTGTTCTCAATGGTAGCAGATGACAGAACGAGGAGTAATGGTCTCAAGTTGCAGTGGGGGAGGTTTAGATTGGATATTAGGAAAAACTTTTTCACTAAGAGGGTGGTGAAACACTGGAATGCGTTACCTAGGGAGGTGGTAGAATCTCCTTCCTTAGAGGTTTTTAAGGTCAGGCTTGACAAAGCCCTGGCTGGGATGATTTAACTGGGAATTGGTCCTGCTTTGAGCAGGGGGTTGGACTAGATGACCTTCTGGGGTCCCTTCCAACCCTGATATTCTATGATTCTATGATTCTATGAAATGCTTGAGGGAGAGCTGACACGCTTTCCCTCAATGTCACAACTTCCAGCCAGATCAAAAGATGCAGCAGAACCCCTAAAACAGAGCACAACTAGATATGTGAGTATGATTAAAGATCTGAAGGACAGTTTTGAGGGAAGATTCCAAGATTTGCAGCAGAAAAGACCTCAATCAGATTTCTGATTGACCTTTTTAGTGCTGAAGCCGATTGTCTGAAGCCCCCTTTAGTCCTTGATAAAGCAATATCCCATATGGAAATAATAGAACTTCTGAAATCTGCTCAGAAGACAGAGGGGACCCTTACTTTCTGGAAATCTGTACCAAAGGATAAATACCCTAACATCAGAGGTGCGGCCCTAAAATTAATCTCGATGTTTGCCTCGACCTATCTTTGTGAATCTGTTTTCTCAACGCTCAAACGTGAAATCCAAGCACCGATCCATTTTGACAGACAGATACTTAAGAGAACTGTGTAAGCACAACTGAACACAAACCAAACTTCAAAGGAATTGTTGAAAGCAAAGATTGCCAGAAGTCCCGCTAAGTAAAACATTAAGACAAGTTGTTATTATCGTTAACTATACGTTATAAATGCATAATAAATATACATTATCAAATTATATAATGATTGTGTGTGCATATATATACACACACATATACATGTATGTATATAATCATTACACAATACTGTGCCTCTTTGGTAATGTACATTGGAAATTTCTGGCTTCTTCTCAGGCTCGGGTTGGCCACCCCAGTGTAGATGCTTCCTCAGTTGATAGAAGGTTTTTTTTCCATAGATGTAGTTAATCCATCTCTGAGAGAGACAGTACCTTCTTCTGTCAACCTATCTGTATCCACATCAGGGGTTAGGTTGACTTAATTACATCACATAGGTGTGAAATTTTTCATAACCCTGAGCGACTTAACTAGGTTGATCTAATTTTGAAGTGTAGACTAGGCCTTAGTATCTGAAAGCATCAGAACACATATCACCTATTCTATACCACATTCTGCACCACCTGTTCCCACTTAATGTACTTGAGCCATGAAATCTTCAAAAAGTGAGGGCAAATAAACTTTAAAGACAACTAAACCCTGCAATGATTATGATGTATTCTAGCCTTATTGGCCTGAGCAACAGCATGATCTGAATTCCGTATGCAGTGTTATTGTAGCCATGCTGACTGAAAAAGAGCTCTGTGACGTTTGAAAACTTGTCTCTCTCACCGACAGAAGTTGGTCCAATAAAAGATATCACCTCACTCACCTCCTCTGACTTTTGTCACTTGTGTTCCTTCTCCTCGCCCTCTTTGTGTGTTTATGATCCTCATTTGTTGTCATGTTGAATTTAGTTTGTAATCTCTCCATTGCTGGGACCATGGTATACCCATTAGCGAGCACCACATCTTTGGTAACTTATTCGTAGAAGAAATTTCTTGCTATCAGTTGGAAGTTGGCTTATGCTCTGAAGCATGAAGCTTTAGTTTCCTATCAAAGTATTGTGTAGTTTTCTTTTAAATCCCTATTAACTTTGGATGTTCTCACTATCAGTATAAATGTCCAATCCACTTTTGAATCCTGCTAATGATATATTGCAGCCAAGAGCTGAAAAGGCTAATTATGTGTTGCATAACTGCACCTGTAAGACATATCAGGAAATACCTCCCATCCCCTGTGCTTCTACCACATCTCTTTTTACTAAACACACCAAAAACATAGAGCAGGCAAACCAAAAATGGACATAAAATTATCTTCTAATTTGTAATTTTGGAGCTATATATTATTATTCATCCTGCTGAGCACTTAGCAATACAAGTATGCTTAGAGACTTTCACAAAAAAAAGAAGATTCCTTCCCCAAAAATCTTAGGATGAATACAATGTGATTAAATTCAGTGCACATTAGAGGGAATAATTTGACTCCTCCTATACTTTACTGGGTTCTAAATTAACTGTATCAATTCAGAAAAAGACTTGGGCATCACTGTGGACAGATCAATGCAGATCTTTGCTCAATGTGCCGTTGTTTTCAAAATATCACACACAATATGAGGATGGATCAGGAATAGGATAGAGAATAATACTGAAAATATTTTGTCATTCTATAAATTAACAGTATGCCCTCTCCTAGAATGTTGAATTCAGTTATAGTCACACCCATCTCAAAAGATTTTTTTGTGGCATTAGAGGAGGTTCAGAGATGGTGATAAAAATGATTACGGACATGGAAAAAGTCATATCAAGAGAGAATGAAAGGACTGGAACTCTTTGGCATAGAAAGGAGACAAATAAGAGGGAAGATGATAAAATACAAAATAATAAATGTATAGGTAAGGTAGATAGGATGAATAAAAGTTCCCATTCTCATAATACAAGAACAAGTGGGCATTCTATTAAATTCAAAAGTAGCAAACTCAGAACTAATAAAAGGAAACGTGTTCACACAATGCACAATTAGCTGGCAGAATTCACAGCTACAAGGTGCAGGGCTGTCCTTACCCATACGCAAAGTACGCAGCTGCGTAGGGCACCAGGAAACTTGGGGCAAATTTCCTGGTGCCCTGTGCAGCTGCGTACTGCTCCAGCCCCTGCTCCAGCTCCTCCCGCCCCTCCCTATTCCCAGCCCCGCCTTTTCCCGCCCCTGCTCTGCCCCAGCCCTGCCCCCACTCCCCTGAAGAGTGCAGCAGGGCTGGGCCTGCGCTCACCGGTTGCGGGAAGTGCAGTGACCCGGCGCTAGCCACACCGCCGTTGAGTGCTGGGGGGTGGTTCCTCCCTTCCCCGCAAGCCAGCCCCACCCCCTCCATGGAGGCCGGGGGCCAGATCCACCCCCTGCAGAGGCCTGGGGCTCCACACACACACACACCCTGTGGGGGGGGCTGCGTAGGGCCCCAGAATTGCTAGCCATGGCCCTCACGAGGTCTAATTTAGGACAAGAGATTAGTGGGATTCAAAAAAAGATTGGACATTTATATGGGTAATAGAAAGATCCAGAATTGTTAGAGTACACTTATAAAAATACAATAACTTTGGAATAATTACGCTCCTGATTTAGGGCATAAACTCTCTTATAAAGTATTTTGGGATCGGAAGAAACTTACCTGAGTGCAGGATATTACATAGATACCTTCTGCAAAGTTTCTCTTATCAACCACTGGTGTTACTAGCCATTGATGGAAACAGGACACTGGACTAGATTGATCACTAATGTGATTGTCTGACAATTCCTATGTACTAGAAGATTCAGTGATCTTACACAAACCTGTGAAACAGACAAAATCAGCTATCTCAGAAGACGAAATTGCTGAAGAACCTGCAGTAGGACCCCCGACATTTTGCTTCTAATGTAATTGTGTATATTTTGGAGTGATTGTGGCTGTAATGGGCCGCAGGGACCCAGATAATAAAATTATATTTTAAAGTAGTGACTTATCATTTATTCCATACACAATTCCTTATGTGGAGATATTTTCCGTGTCTTTTATCATCTGACAAGGCTTACTTGGTTGAAACATCCTGTGCAAGGAATTAAACTATTGCTCTTTCTCCTCAAAAAGAAGTAGTAGGAGATACAGATATATACTTTAAAAGCCAGCATAGTAAATTTATTCACAAGAGGAATACACATACATGCATTTTTGAGAATTGCAGGACCTGTTAGTATATATTGTTTCACAGCATGTCTATAGCTAGAGCTGTGGAATAAGTAGGCAGGTTTCTGGGCAAGTTCCTGACACCAGATGTGCCTTAGTCATACAGAAGAGGGTCATCCCTAAAGATGTAAGAGGAGGAGGATTTTGCTGGGCTTTCTTTTCTTGACAGTGTCATGGCACCATGAGTTTTGTTTCTGTAAACGGTATTGTTTGGTAAGGTGAATAGGTGATTGAGACCTGATTTTTATAAGAATGCATTTTGCCAGCAGGGTTTTGAAAGTGTAGGACATACCAGCATTGGCTCTGTTTTTATAGCTTGTTCTATCTTCCTGATTCAGAACCTACAGTCTGCTCTCCTGCAATGTGGTAATGAGATCTAGGATAATAATGTCAGGCTATATCTGAACAATTGGATTAAAGGAAGCCCTGGGTATAGGACAAAGATTGGTGTAACATACATTGGACCATGTGACCAAATGTTAGCCAATTCCCCAGGGACGGCCCTTGTACTCCTAGCAAGGTTTAACAGATTGCTTTTGGCTTTTCTCACAATCAGCACTTTGTAGTTAATATTTTAAAATGTTTGGAAAATGCAACATAACGAAAGTTAAAGGTGTTACCTTTAAGTGGACTAAATTTAAAAAATTAATATTGGGAAGTTTTCTCCTAGTTTCCTTTCTCTGTCATTGACCTGATGATGAGAATACTTTGCACTGTTCTGGAGCTTGCCTTGTTTTTAGAATAGGAGATTTCAACTAGGAAGCAAAACTGGGAAAGAAGACTTGTTGATAAAGCAGCTACTATATGAGGGGTGGGCAAACTTTTGGGCCTGAGGGCCACTGGGTATGGAAATTGTATGGTGGGCCATGAATGCTCACATAATTGGGGGTTGGGGTGTGGGAGGGAGTGAGGGCTCCAGCTGGGGGTATGGGCTCTGGGGTGGGACCAGAAATTAGGAGTTCAGGGTGTGGGAGGGGGCTCCGGCCTGGGGCAGGGAATTGGGATGTGGGAGGGGGTCAGGGGTGCAGGCTCTGGGCGGCACTTACCTCAAGCAGTTTCCGGATGCAGTGGCATGTCCCCTCTCCAGCTCCGACTCGGAGGCACAGCCAGGTGGCTCTGTGCATTGCCCAGTCTGCAGACACCGCCCCTGCAGTTCCCATTGGCCCCATTTGCTGGCCAATGGGAGCTGCGGGGGCAGCACTTGTGGCGGGAGCAGCGTGTGGAGCATCCTGGCTGTCCCTACACGTAGGAGCCAGAGAGGGGACATGCCACTGCTTCCGGGAGCTGTGCTTTGCAAGCCCCCGACCCTGCTTCCTGGCAGGAGCTCAAGGGATGGATTAAAACGTCTAAAGGGCTGGATGCAGCCCCTGGGCCATAGTTTGCCCACCCCTGTACTATATGCCCACTGTTTCCTTCTTTCTTTTGGTAAGAGTAACTATTGACAAAATCTGAGTAGGAATAAGACCTTCTCCTTCTCTGTCTGTCATCTGTCTGTTGCTATGAGGCATAGCTCCAGTTGTCCTGAGTGGTGTGCAAATGTAGAAAATTTCTTTAATTTGCAGTTGTTGGTAATAGCATTATTATTAACCCTTTTCATTATGAAACATGTACCCAGGTTTGAAATCTTGGATCTTCCACTACTAGTGCAGAAATTATATTGATGCCAAGGATGTAAGATTTTTTCCTTTTGGAGACTATTCTAGGTCTTTATTAAAACCTCACCAGGAAGAAGTTGGTGTATGGATTTATGTTTAATTAGAACATGCTATACAGTTTTCTTTTAAATGGGCTTTTTCAACAGGATATTCCAGTTAATACTATAATTTGTGTGTGTGTGTTTTTTCTTGGTATAAAGCCATCACATAGTTCTAAATTGTTGTGGTGGAATTTGTATGTCATTTAAAATCTAACCTGAGACACAATGGAGTCACATCTGCTTGCTATACTGCCCTGGATTACTTTGTGGATGTTGCTTTTTTTCCTCTCCTGTTGGTTCTGCAGAGCTGATACAGTTATGGGAGAGTGAGCTGGATTATTTTGTGGCTCAGTCGTCATCATCTGAGTTGTTAACTAAATTATGATTGCAGAATGTGTGTCACTTGTGGTGTCACAGAACACAAAAGACTTTTAGATTCCAGGTTGAAACTGCAGAGCTAGCAGGTGGAAAAATCATCTTTTGGCTTATAAATTGAGCAAATTTGCTCTGGAAGTCATTAAGACACAGTAAACTGGGACCTCAAGATACTTTTATTACTATATCACTTATCAGTATATAATCACATTTTAAGAAATAATATTATCTACTACTTTTGCAAGTCTGATTTTTCTCCTTCTTTTCACTTTGTCTTCTCATCTCCCTCTTGCACCTTTCTTTTGTCTCTTGGGCTAGAGTTGCACCAAAACCTTAGATATTCACTTCTGTGAATTATGCCTGAGCTTTTGCTTCTCAGGCATGCTGATCTTACTTTTCCTGTTCTTAAATTCTTTATTTTTGCATCTAGAATCTCTCCAAAACATACAAACCTTGTTTGTTTGTTTGTTTGTTAGCAGAGAATTCTGCTTGATAGCCATTTTAACAATTTTTCCTTTTTTCTTGCTTAACAGACCTTAGAGTAGAATGAATAATGAATATTATAGGCCTATC
Source organism: Lepidochelys kempii (assembly GCF_965140285.1). Classification (NCBI taxonomy): domain Eukaryota; kingdom Metazoa; phylum Chordata; order Testudines; family Cheloniidae; genus Lepidochelys; species Lepidochelys kempii. The sequence goes on from NC_136391.1 coordinate 43,196,776, forward strand.
TGGGGCTGTGAGATGATAGATGAATTAGAGATTTATACATTAATTAATAGAAATGACATCCCAGAGTCAAAATCAGCAGAGACCACAACAAACATTAGTAGAATGTTTCCCTTGAAAATTCCTTCTCAAACACAGTGTTCTACCATTTTCTGACAAAGTCAGGTTGAAGACATCTAAGTCCATCTGACATTACATTATCCTCCCTGCAGTCTTTTGTACTCTTTGCTTTATATTCTGCTGCATTGGGATCCCTGTAGGCTCTTGTGTTCCGTATCAAGTGAGTGTGTAGTTTGTGTTACTTGTTTGAAAGTGTTCAGCAGTGGAAGAGTGTTTCTAATAACCAAATGTTTCTTCTTGAGTGTATGCATATGTAGTGTATATTAGAAAAACTCCCTCAGCTCTTTGCAGAGAATTTTTTCCAAAGAAGTCAGTTTAAACATGTTCTTTCAGGCTTTCTGCACCAAGAAATGAGCGAGTACTCAAAAGTGTGTTGATCAAACATGATAACACATTCTTGAAGAATCCCTGAAAACACATTGCACGAGTTTCCTTGCATGGAAGGAAACAAATCGACTTTAAAATTAAATGATCTGATCAGAACAGATCTCTCACAGACTTGATTTCATTACAGCTTGGTGGAAACATAAATATTTGGTGATTAATTTGAGGTGAGAGATAGTAAAAGGAATGATTTTTACTGCAGACAGAGATGGGATTGGCACTCCTCTTGTCCATAATAGTTAAGTGAATTTTCTGGTTTCCTTCTTTCCCAAACCCATATCTGGTAGGAGGAACTTTCCATTAACTGTTCAGAAGACTTGAATGGAAGTAGAGTACCAGCAATAATCTACTGCTGTTGGAACCCTTGGGAGGGGTGGGTGAAAAACTTGTACCTCCTCACCGCCCTTAAACTGCTTCGTTTTAAAATCTACAGGTGGGCAAACAGGACAGAGTCCAACCAGAGGAAAAACCATCTTGACTCTGCTTCCTAACATGAAGATGAATGCCTGACTCAACCACACTAGGGGGGTGGGGAGTCTTGAAGAATGGAGTAGTACCAAGGTATTAGAATTTTAAGAGGGCAAACTTCGAGAAATTAAGAAACCTGATGCAATGAAAGAAATATTAAAAAGCATGAATGTGGTAAGACAGGAAGAACCTAAATATACCATAATAATTAAATTGCAACAGTTTATAATTTCTTTGATAAAGAAAAATACAGGGAACAAGAAGTGACTGATGGAGTACAAAGAGACCTTTATCTGGAATGAAGATGGGGAAGAGAAACAAACAAAAATATTCAGAATCAGTTATGATTTATATGGAAAAGAGGGGAAGCAATAAAGCAGGCTGAGTAAACTCTGCCAAAGAGCTGAAGAGGAATAAAAGAGATATTACTTGCATTGTATATCAGTGTGTGAGGGTTGTGGGATGGGGGCAAGAAGAGAACTCCATTAATAAAAGGAGAGTCAGCGAGAAGTCTAAAATGGTTGAGCTACTGAACTGACTGTATAAATGGTTCTTTAACAAGAAAAGAAAAAAAAGTGGTACAGGCAATTAAAAAGTAATGAAGACTTTTCAAATAAAGATGTGGGATAAATCAGTTAAGAGAATATAGGAAAATTGACAATATACAGACTGCTGGTTCCAGGTGACCTATATCTCATGATGTGAAGAAAATTAGTTAATGAAATTTAGCAAAAACACTGGCAATTTATATTTGAAAAGTAACAGAGAACTGGAGAAGTATCAAAGGATTGGAAAAAAGCAAATGTGGTATTGATCTTCAGAAATGGATGAAAGAATGATCCTAGCAATTACCATCTGGTTAGTATTACTTCAGCATCTAGTAAAATTTTGGGGCTGGGGGATAGTGATAGAAACAAATCTGTAACTATCTAGGGGATGAGGGAACCATATGCAATAAACAATAAGGGTTTATAAGTAACAAATTCTGCCAGACAGACTTCATTAGTGATCTTGAAGAGGGTAAACAGCATGGGTGAGATTTTTCAGCCCTGCTATGGCCCCTGTACACCAGGTAAAGGGGTTGGAGCAGTGTAAAGGGGTTCTAAAGCATACCTGGCTACAGAAGACCCTCATGAGACACAACATAAGGAATGTGGCTGAGTGTGGGACGGCATTTTGGAGAGCAGGGAGTGGGGGGGACTTTGGGCAATACTGCTGGGGGTTTCTCCAGCCCCACCTAGCAGCCAAAAATTGAAAGGGTGGGGGCAAAGGTGGTATAAAGCTACCATAAGGCCTCGTGGCTGGGAGTTCAGTGCTAAGCCTCTTTGCACTGAATAATTATGGGCGCCTAAAAATAAGAAACAAATTGGAGGCATTTTAGTCATTTTTGTGAGTTTGCACTAAAGTACAGTTCTACTCTAAAAGGGATTGTGTGAAAATGGCACTTCCTTATTCAGGAGATCTGCTGTCCTGTGTATTTAAAGTCAGCTCTGCGACTTTACTGATTAATAAAGCACTGCAACTTACTTTATTTGCTTAGACTTGCAGAGGAAAGACTGAATGAGCTGGATTCTATTCTATTTTTGTGTATCCTCAACAGAATCATTTGTTAAATTGTAATTAAGTCACAGCTGTGCAAACCCATGAAGGTGGTAGGTTGCACAGGTGTAAGTGAAGCAGAATTTGGCTTGCAGAATATTTTTATATTTTAGCACCTAAAAATGTGGTAGGTGCCATATAAAAAAAAAAAGTAGACAGAGCTCCTATCAGGGACTGTTAGTGTCAGATATGGTGCAGTAAGTGAGGAGAGGGGAGAGGTGATGAGGGAGGCAATAAGTAAGTTACTTACACGTGTGAGGCATGTGCCTGTCTTGATGATTCTATTGTTTAGTTTTCTTCCCCTTCTTTCTCACTGGCAAGGTGGCAGAAAGGACTTTTTAGGAGGGACTTGAAGTGACAGAGATGTCTAAGAGAACAGGTTTGAGATGGGCATTCAGAACACAAGGTTTTGAATGTTTATTATTGATAATGATACTCAAGAATAAAAGATTGTGGGGTGAGTTTGAGGCACTGGCAGCTAGAAAAACATCTGAAAAAATGTGATCTGGTAGTCATTGAGAGATAATAAACATAGATCTCCACAATGCTATTTTTAAAGTTACTTTTCTGAGTAGAAGTGCATTTAAGGCTGGAAAAAATGATTTATATAGAAAGATGGAAAGAATTAAGTATATTTAACTTGCCAAAATTAATGAACTGACAGGTGGTTGTTCCAATCTGCAAGCATTTCAAGAGTGTAAACACCAAGGTAGGGAGAGCATTTATTTAGAATGGGGACAAAGAGATGCAACTGGGAGCTATGGATTTAAAATATAACAAAATTTTAGACTTAATATCAGGAAATATGTCCTATCAGAGTGATTTATTAGACTGTAGAAAAGTTTGTGAGGGAAATGTGGAAAGGCCCATTGACCGTGTCAACTAAAATTGCACCGGAGAACGTACCTCAGGGAATTCTGCACTAAAAAGGAAATGGACAAGATTAGCTAATAAACCTTTTCCCCGTCTAGAGTGAAATCCTGGCCCCACTGAAGTGATTTTTGTTTTGTTTTGTTTTTTAAAGTTTTGCTATTGACTTTAGTGGGGCTGGGTTTGCACCATTAGCTCTATGGTATCAGGCTGTTCATTCTATCTCATGGCGTTGTCTCATAAAGTAACTGCATAGTATATTCAAATAATAAGTTCATATTTTCCTGTTCATGCAGTTTGTTACTGAACTGTTGTAAAAAGAAAAGGAGTACTTGTGGCACCTTAGAGACTAACAAATTTATCTGAGCATAAGCTTTCGTGAGCTACAGCTCTCACAAAAGCTTATGCTCAAATAAATTTGTTAGTCTCTAAGGTGCCACAAGTCCTCCTTTTCTTTTTGCAAATACAGACTAACACGGCAGCTGCTACTCTGAACTTGTAGTTTTCTTTGAGTTAATGAAATACCTGAGAAACCTCTGTTTAGCCTCCTTCCCCACTTCGTTGGTTGTGGACTTGTGTGTTCGAAACTCTATGGATCCACTCAGATGGAGTAGCCAGATTTACACAAGTGCATTGAAAATGCATTTTTCACTGCAGTTTTACAACCATAACAATGAAATATACAAAATTCCATTCACTTCCTGATTTTGGCCAGTCCATTGCCCTAGATATTCTGAAGGTATTTTGTTTATTATTATTTTAATACGGTGCTAAGCCTTGTTTTGAATGTTATAGAGAAAATCTTGCTCCTCACTGTGTTAACACAATATCTCCCCAATATTGTATTCAAATTGACTCATGCACACATCTGTAGCTGTACCCCCTCACCCAGTCTGTATGCAGAGTGATTTCAATGGACAGTGGGCCTCTGGAAAGAAGACAACAGAATTTAAAATTGTGTGCTTAATCTAATGATACCAAAGATAATGTGATCTAGATGGGTTGCTGATACAATTCAATTTGAAATATGTCCTTTCCTTCTAGCTAGAAACAGAAGCTCATATATTGTGTATTCTCTTAAAGATCTATATTCACACTCATAATGAAACCTAGAGAATTCAGTGTCACTTGTTAAAGGGAAATTAGATTTGGGGTATTTCCTCTGGGATATGGAGGAGACCACGGGCAACAACTTTCTTGCCGCTGCAAGAAAACAGTGGGCTGTGCATGAGATTTGTGGCAGCACATGTAGAGATGTTGTAGGAATATAGTACAGTGTGTGGGGCAGATTTGTTGCAGTTAATCATACTTATTTGTCCCATGTCAATAGTGTCTGTTGAATATTCTAATTTATGATCAAAGTTACTGGCCCTGTAGTTACTACTAAAATCAAAGGACCTGAATGTGTATTGTGACAAATCCTCCAAGATCGCTAGAAGGCAGTGTGATGAATCTGCTAAGGGTGAATCTCCTGCTGCTCTTGACTGGAGGAGGATAGCTCAGGCAGGAGGAAAAGGTTCCATGGCAGCTGGAATCCTGAGACGGCAGTAGAGGTTCCTAGAGGCTGCTCAGGGTGATTTAGCTCCGGTTTCTGAAGGTGCTTGTGTCCTGTTGGTCACCAAATGAAATTAATAGGCAGCAGGTTTAAAACAAACAAAAGGAAGTATTTTTTTCACATAGCGCACAGTCAACCTGTGGAACTCCTTGCCAGAGGATGGTGTGAAGGCCAAGACTATAACAGGGTTCAAAAAAGTACTAAATAAGTTCATGGAGGATAGGTCCATCAATGGCTATTGGCAGGGATGGTATCCCTGCCCTCTGTTTTCCAGAAGCTGGGAATGGGTGACAGGGGATGGATCACTTGATTACCCATTCTGTTTATTCCCTCTGGGGCACCTGGCACTGTCCATTGTTGGAAGACAGGAAACTGGGCTAGATGGACCTTTGGTCTGACCCAGTATGGCCGTTCTTATGTTAGTGTAGATAGACTAGTTCTTTTCTGAGTGGCTGCAGATATGAATTACACACAGGTGTGCTTGTGCCAATGGCACCAGACTTGGAGACTTCCCCCCACGGCAGTACCCGTGTGCGTGTGGTGGCAGAGGGCGGCACATGTACCTTCACTTCCTTGTGGCCACTCCTAAGGTAACATCAGGGTGGTGGTGCCCCAACCTCCCCTCAGATCCTTCTTACTGCCAGTGACCTTAAAGCTCCATATGTGGGAGTCTCCTCCTCATGCGTATTTTCTCTGTGTCACACTTGTGTCTCTGGGACTTCTTCTGTAAACAGTTTAATAGTTAGTACCCATGGTCTAGTATAATTTCGAGCTAGTTAGTTTTTATAGTAATTTGTAGTACTGAGCCCCATGTGGGATGCAGCATTCTCTGGGCTTCAAACATTGCCCATCGTGTGGGGTCTCTATCCCCAACAGTGACCCCCATACTAGCTGCTTGCTGTGTCTAGGTGAAGGTCACAGTAAGGAGAGATGTAACCTCTGTTGATCCTTCAAAAAGGGAATGCAGATTGCAAGAGACCGTAATCTGTTGGGACAGCCTATGAGGCTTGTATTGGCACTGGGACCCACTTCAGCCAGTAGGACTAGCTACCCTTAACCCTCTTCCACATTGTTTGTGGTAGCGAACAGAACCCTGGACTCTGATTCTTCCCTGAAAAGGGAAAGCTGTTGATCTGCATTCCCTTAGGTACCTTGGAAGAGGATCTCAAAATCGGATTGGGGATGTTCAGGAGAGATTCATCATCCTCTTCATCAAAGATGGGCTCAAAACATCCATAAGATTCAGGTCAAAGGCGTGGGATAGAGCTGAGCTGTGTCACCAGTTTTGTTTTTGTGCAGGTCACGGTCCAGGTTCAATGACTGATGGAGACTGGGTCTCGTGTAAATGTTCCCTCCAATCCCTCTATTTCCACAAGTCATTCACAAACTGAAACAGGAAAATGTCAAGTTTATCCTCATTTCACAGGCCCAGCCAAGGCAGTGCTGGTTTTTGGATTTCCTCAATCTTTCAGTTCATCCTCCTCACACTCTGTCTCTTCTCCCAGACTTCCTCTTGCAACTGAACAGTTGAACACTGCATCTGGACTCAGGTACCCTCCACCTCACAGCTTGGCATCTGGGTGGCTAGACCAAGAAGAAGAGCATACTGTGTAGTGGTTAAGGAGATCCTCCTCAATAATGGAAAGCAATCAGTGATATCTGCTTATCTGACCAAGTGGAAAGGGTTTTCCATCTGGTCCACTAGTTGTGGGATACAACCTTCGACAGCAAAGATCCAAGACATCCCAGAGTATCTTCGACACCTGAAGTAACCAGGCCTTTCTTTCAGTTCCATGAGAATGCGCTTGCAGAGATCTTAGCTATCCACCCTCCAGTCCAGGGACGATTGGTATTTTCCAATCCTGTGATTCTTAGATTTCTTAAAAGTGTGACTTGTCGCTTCCCGCCATCAAGGACTTGAAGTCCCCTTGGGACCTCAGTATCATACTAGAAGCTCTAACGGGCCCACCATTTGAGTCTACGGCAACTTGTTCTTGGCCTCCGCTAAGTCAAAAGATTGCTTTCCTTATAGCCATAACATTGGCTAGGAGACCATTTGAGCTGCAAGCATTTTTTTGTTTTGTTCAATATCTTCATAAATGATCTGGAGGATGGTGTGGATTGCACCCTCAGTAAGTCTGCAGATGACACTAAACTGGGAGGAGAGATAAATAAGCTGGAGGGTAGGGATAGGATACAGAGGGACCTAGACAAATTGGAGGATTGGGCCAAAAGAAATCTGATGAAGCTCAACAAGGACAGGTGCAGAGTCCTGCACTTAGGACAGAAGAACCCAATGCACCACTACAGACTAGGGACTGAATGGCTAGGCAGCAGTTCTGCGGAAAAGGACCTAGGGGTTACAGTGGACGAGAAACTGGATATGAGTCAACAGTGTGCCCTTATTGCCAAGAAGGCCAATGGCATTTTGGGATGTATAAGTAGGGGCATTGCCAGCAGATCGAGGGACGTGATTGTTCCCCTCTATTGGACATTGGTGAGGCCTCATCTGGAGTACTACGTCCAGTTTTGGGCCCCACACTACAAGAAGGATGTGGAAAAATTGGAGAGAGTCCAGCGGAGGGCAACAAAAGTGATTAGGGGACTGGAACACATGACTTATGAGGAGAGGCTGAAGGAACTGGGGATGTTTAGTCTACGGAAGAGAAGAATGAGGGGGGATTTGATAGCTGCTTTCAACTACCTGAAAGGGGGTTCCAAAGAGGATGGCTCTAGACTGTTCTCAGTGATAGCAGATGACAGAACAAGAAGTAATGGTCTCAAGTTGCAGTGGGGGAGATTTAGGTTGGATATTAGGAAAAACGTTTTCACTCGGAGGGTGGTGAAACACTGGAATGCGTTACCTAGGGAGGTGGTGGAATCTCCTTCCTTAGAAGTTTTTAAGGTCAGGCTTGACAAAGCCCTGGCTGGGATGATTTAATTGGGGATCGGTCCTGCTTTGAGCAGGGGGTTGGACTAGATGACCTCCTGAGGTCCCTTCCAACCCTGATATTTTATGATTCATTGATGGTGGGTCCTCCTTATACAATGTTCTTCAAAGTAGCTTTACGACCATACCTGAAGTTTTTACCTTGGACCAGCTTTTCATTTAAACCAGGCAGTATATCTTCTGGTCTTCTTCCCAAACCTGCATGCTAGCAGAGACTAGGAATGTCTGTGACTTAGGCCTGGTCTACACTACAAGTTTATGTTGAATTTAGCAGTGTTAAATTGAATTAACTTTGTACCCATCCACACAACGAAGCCATTTTTGTTGACATAAAGGGCTCTTAAAATCTATTTCTGTACTCCTCCCCGACGAGGGGATTAGCACTGAAATCAACATCGCCATTTCAAATTAGGATTAGTGTGGACGCAATTAGACGGTATTGACCTCCGGGAGCTATCCCACAGTGCACCTTTATGACCGCTCTGGACAGCACTCTGAACTCGGATGCACTGGCCAGGTGTACAGGAAAAGCCTCGGGAACTTTTGAATCTCATTTCCTGTTTGGCCAGGGGAGCTCGTCAGCACAGGTGACCATGCAGTCCCAGAATCGAAAAAGAGCTCCAGCATGCACCAAATGGGAGGTACTGGATCTGATTGTTGAATGGGGAGACGAATCCGTGCTATCAGAACTACGTTCCAAAAGACGAAATGCCAAAACATTTCAAAAAATCTCCAAGGCCATGAGGGACAGAGGCTACATCAGGGACACAACACAGTGCCGTGTGAAACTTAAGGAGCTCAGACAAGCATATCAGAAAACCAAAGAATCGAATGGATGCTCCGGGACAGAGCCCCAGACATGCCATTTCTACGCTGAGCTGCATGCCATTCTAGGGGGGGCCTCCACCCCTACCCCACCCCGTCCATGGACTCTGATGATGGGGTACTCTCTGCCATGCCTGAGGATTTTGCGGATGGGGAAGTTGAGGAGGAGCTTGAGGAGAGCACACAGCACACCATTCTCCCCGACAGCCAGGATCTTTTTGTCACCCTGACTGAAATACCCTCCCAACCCAACCAAGCCAGAGCAGGGACCTCTGGTGAGTGTACCGTTTTAAATATAATACATGTTTTAAAAGCAAGTGTTTTTTAATGATTAATTTGCCTTGAGGACTTGGGATGGATTCGTGGCCAGTACAGCTACTGGAAAAGTCTGTTAGTGTGTCTGGGGATGGAGCGGAAATCCTCCAGGGACATCTCGATGAAGCTCTCCTGGAGGTACTCTAAAAGCCTTTGCAGAAGGTTTCTGGGGAGAGCAGCCTTATTCCGTCCTCCATGGTAGGACACTTTACTTGCTACTAGCATGGTGTGGTAATCTGGTATCACTTGTATGACAAAGCTTGGCAGCGTATGGTCCTGGTGTTTGCTCGTATTCAAGCAACATCCGTTCTTTATCTCTCTGTGTTATCCTCAGGAGAGTGATATCGTTCATGGTAACTTGGTTGAAATAAGGGAATTTAATTAAGGGGACATTCAGAGGTGGCCGTTCCTACTGGGCTGTTTGCCTGTGGCTGAAAAGAAATCCGCCCCGCAGTTAGCCAAGCAGGCGGGGGGGAGGGGGAGATATTGGAGCTGAGCTGTTCGTGTTTGGCTGGCAGTGATCTTCCCTGATACCAACCATGCGGTGGGGGGAGGGGTAAAACTATCATTCCAGAGAATTGGATCGGGGGATGGTTAGTTTGGTTTCTGCTGCTGCACGTTAACATGAAAACCGCAGCACTAAATGGCCATCTCAACGGGCTTTGCTTGGTATGAGAAAGGAGGGCGCTGCTGTTATGAAGGTTGCAGAAGCCAAAAGACTATGGCTTACCATGGCCGCCTGTAAGCCGAATTCTGTTGCCCGGCCCTGCGTGTGTGATTTCTAACTCAGGCACTCAATATAAGATGCAAAATGCAACCTTATACCGAAATCACTTGTGCTATGTAATGTGAATAGTATTGTTTACCGTGAAAGAGTATAGCCATTGTTCTGTAAAATGTATCTTTTTAAATACTTCTTTAAATACTTTAAATATATTTTTTCCTCCCACAACTGCAAATGTTTCGAGTCTCCCTCCTTCGTCCCAAAGGCTATCTCAGATAAGGCGGTTAAAAAAAATGCACACGCGATTAAATGTTCTCTGAGCTCATGCTGTTGTCCAGCACTGACAGAGCTCAGCAGAATGTGTGGAGGGATGCAGTAGCACAGTACAGGAAAGTGGCCAAGGAACGTGAGGACAGGAGGGACGATCGAGATGAGAGGTGGCGGCAAGAAGATCAGAGGAGGCAGGATGCAACGCTGGGGCTACTGTGGGATCAAACGCCATGCTCTGGCGTCTGGTGGAGGTTCAGGAACAGCAGCAGGATCACAGACTGCCGCTGCAGCCCCTGCTTAACCGCCCTCCCTCCTCCCCAAGTTCCATAGCCTCCTCACATAGATGCCCAAGAAGCTCCGGGCACCCAACCACTCCACCCCAGTGGACAACCCAAGCAACAGAAGGCTGTCATGCAACAGGTTTTGAAGTGGCCTTTTCCTACCCTCCTCCCACACCCCACCTGGGCTACCTTGTGAGTTATCTCCCTATTTTTGTAATCAATTAATAAAGAATACATGGTTTTTAAACGATAGTGACTTTATTTCCTTTGCAAGCAAGCTGTGATCGAAGGGGGGAGGGCAGGTGGCTTACAGGGAATTGGAGTCAACGAAGGGGGCGGGTTTTCATCAGGAAGAAACAAACAGAAGTGTCACACGGTACCCTGGCCAGTCATGAAACTGGTTTTCAAAGCTTCTCTGATGCGCAGCGCTTCCTGCTGTGCTCTTCTAATCACCCTGGTGTCTGGCTGTGTGTATTCAGCAGCCAGGCGATTTGCCTCAACCTCCCACCCCGCCATAAACGTCTCCCCCTTACTCTCACAGATATTATGGAGCACACAGCAAGCAGCAATAACAATGGGAATATTGGTTTCTCTGAGGTCTGAGCAAGTCAGTAAACTGCGCCAGCGACCCTTTAAACGTCCAAATGCACGCTTTACCACCATTCTGCACTTGCTCAGCATATAGTTGAACAGCTCCTTACTACTGTCCAGGGTGCCTGTGTACGGCTTCATGAGCCAGGGCTTTAAGGGGTAGGCTGGGTCCCCAAGGATAACTATAGGCATTTCAACATCCCCAACAGTTATTTGCTGGTCTGGGAAGTAAATCCCTTCCTGCAGCTGTTTAAACAGACCAGAGTTCCTGAAGATGCGAGCGTCATGAACCTTTCCTGGCCATCCCACGTTGATGTTGGTGAAACGTCCCTTGTGATCCACCAGTGCTTGCAGCACCATTGAAAAGTACCCCTTGCGGTTTATGTACTCGCCGGCTTGGTGCTCAGGTGCCAAGGTAGGGATATGGGTTCCATCTATGGTCCCACCACAGTTAAGGAATCCCATTGCAGCAAAGCCATCTAGTATGACCTGCACATTTTCCAGACTCTCTACCCTTGATAGCAGCAGCTCAATGATTGCGTTGGCTACTTGCATCACAGCAGCCCTCACAGTAGATTTGCCCACTTCAAATTGATTACTGACTGACCGGTAGCTGTCTGGCACTGCAAGCTTCCACAGGGCTATTGCCTCTTGCTTCTCAACTGTGAGGGCTGCTCTCATCTTGGTATTCTTGCGCCTCAGGGCAGGGGAAAGCAAGTCACAAAGTTCCATGGAAGTGCCCTTATGCATGTAAAAGTTTCGGAGCCACTGGGAATCATCCCAAACCTGCAACACTAACCAGTCTGTGCTTGTTTCCCGAGCCCAGAATCGGTGTTCCACAGCATGAGCCTGCCCCATTAACACCATGATCTCCAACTTGCCAGGGACCGCGGTTTTAGAGAAATCTGTGTCCATGTCCTCATCACTCTCGTCACCGCGCTGCTGTCGCCTCCTTGCCTGGTTTTTCAGGTTCTGGTTCTGCATAAACTGCACGATAATGCGTGAGGTGTTTACAATGTTCGTAACTGCTGTGGTGAACTGAACGATCTCCATGCTTGCCGCGCTATGGCATCTGCTCAGGGAATCCAGGGAAAAGGGCGTGAAATGATTGTCTGCCGTTGCTTTCACGGAGGGAGGGTTGACTGACAACACTTACCCATAACCTCCCGTGACAAATTTTTGGCCCCATCAGGCATTGGGAGCTCAGCCCAGAATTCCTATGGGCAGCTGGGACTACAGGAACTGTGGGATAGCTACCCACAGTGCACTGCTTGGAATATCGACGCTTGCCACAGTACTGTGGATGTACACCGCCGAATTAATGTGCTTAGTGTGGATGCATGCACTTGACTTTATACAATCTGTTCCCAAAACAGACTTCTGTAAAATTGGAGTAATTTTGTAGTGTAGACAAGGTTAGAGATTAGGAGAGTGCTGGTTTTTTATCTGGACAGGTCCAAGTCCTTCAGTCTCCTTGCCTTTTTGTGTCCTATACAGATCACATGAAAGGCTTGACAGTGTCAGAACAAAATCTCTCTCACTGGACCAACCTCTTGCATTACAGTGCCATATGATGTAGCCAATATTCCTCTTCTTCAAAGACTCTTACCCCATTCTACAAGGGCCCAGGCTCCATCAATTGCTTTCCTCAAGGATGCTCCCATTCTGGACATCTGTAGGGCTGCTATTTGGTCCTCAGTACATACATTTGTTCAGCATAATGCAGTCACAATGGCCTCTGGGTCAGATGTGAACTTTGGCAAAGTTGTATTTTAATCATTGTTCAAGTAGACTCTGAACCCACCTCCAAACAGTACTGCTTGGGACTCATCTGAGTGGAGTACACATCTGCAATCACTTGAAGTTGAAATGGTTACGTACTTGTTCTGTAACTTGTTCTTTGAGATGTGAGTGCAGACATGTATTCCACAATCAATCCTCCATCCTCTTTCCAAGGGAGTCTTTAGCCACTCACTCCGGTGCAAAGGAACTGAGGGGTATTGGGGTGGTGCTGCCCTTATATTGTCTTGGAAGAGGCCATAGGAGGCATAGGGCATGGGATCCATGAGGAGGTGTAGGGCACATGCATCACACTGATGGGTACTGCTGTGGGGGAAAAGGTTTCCAACTAGTGCATTCATCACAGATGCACCTGAGTGCAATACGTCTGAACCCACATCCCAAAGAACAACAGTTACAGAACTGCTAAGTAACCATTTTTATACCATACCTGGTTCTGTGACACCAGTTTCTCTCCAGCAGTGGAAATGGACCTAGTTCAAGACCCCATTATTGAGTATTGTTTTGCTGAGGTGTAACAGAACCCTTACAAAGAGCTAGGCTTGTGGAATATTCAGGTTCTGAGGTAAACCTAGAAAAGTTAAGAAATTCTTAAGAAAAAGTTAAGTATACTTCTTAAATATGACATGTGGGGGGAGGAGCAGGGGGGAGCTTAGTTATACATCCTTTCTTTATAGGTTATGTCTATGGAATAGAGTTACCAAGGTTAATATAACTGACCTCTGTATTTCCAGTAAACATAAGGAGAATATAAGGTCTTTCATGATATATGGCATCACATACTTTTTTAAAGGCATTTATTACGTAAAACAACTGCAACTGGCTTCTACACAGCTTCAGTACCAGCCTTTGTCTTTGTTGTTTACCAGGAACCACATGTGGACTGGATCTCTCTAAAGTTATAATGTCTTCTGCAGTTTCCACAGTATGCGTCCGATGAAGTGAGCTGTAGCTCATGAAAGCTTATGCTCAAATAAATTGGTTAGTCTCTAAGGTGCCACAAGTACTCCTTTTCTAAAGCATACAGAGACATCCAGCGACTGAATAATATATGGCAAATAAACATATAATTAAATATGTAGGTAACAACACAACTGCCATTCATCTGTCCTTTTTAAAGCTTCAGGTGGAAACCAGTTCTAGGTCATATCCCTTTCAGCAGCATTAAGCCCTGGTCTACACTAGGACTTTAGGTCGAATTTAGCAGCGTTAAATCGATTTAAACCTGCACCCGTCCACACAATGAAGCCCTTTATTTCGACTTAAAGGGCTCTTAAAATCAATTTCCTTACTCCACCCCTGACAAGTGGATTAGCGCTTAAATTGACGTTGCCGGCTCGAATTTGGGGTACTGTGGACACAATTCGATGGTATTGGCCTCCGGGAGCTATCCTAGAGTGCTCCATTCTGACTGCTCTGGACAGCACTCTCAACTCAGATGCACTGGCCAGGTAGACAGGAAAAGAACCGCGAACTTTTGAATCTCATTTCCTGTTTGGCCAGTGTGGCAAGCTGCAGGTGACCATGCAGAGCTCATCAGCACAGGTGACCATGATGGAGTCCCAGAATTGCAAAAGAGCTCCAGCATGGACCGAACGGGAGGTACGGGATCTGATCGCTGTTTGGGGAGAGGAATCCGTGCTATCAGAACTCCGTTCCAGTTTTCGAAATGCCAAAACCTTTGTCAAAATCTCCCAGGGCATGAAGGATAGAGGCCATAATAGGGACCCGAAGCAGTGCCGCGTGAAACTGAAGGAGCTGAGGCAAGCCTACCAGAAAACCAGAGAGGTGAACAGCCGCTCTGGGTCAGAGCCCCAAACATGCCGCTTCTATGATGAGCTGCATGCCATTTTAGGGGGTTCAGCCACCACTACCCCAGCCGTGTTGTTTGACTCCTTCAATGGAGATGGAGGCAATACGGAAGCAGGTTTTGGGGACAAAGAAGATGAGGAGGAGGAGGAGGTTGTAGATAGCTCACAGCAAGCAAGTGGAGAAACCGGTTTTCCCGACAGCCAGGAACTGTTTCTCACCCTAGACCTGGAGCCAGTACCCCCCGAACCCACCCAAGGCTGCCTCCTGGACCCAGCAGGCGGAGAAGGGACCTCTGGTGAGTGTACCTTTTAAAATGCTATACATGGTTTAAAAGCAAGCATGTGAAAGGGTTACTTTGCCCTGGCATTCGCGGTTCTCCTAGATGTAGTCCTAAAGCCTTTGCAAAAGGTTTCTGGGGAAGGCAGCCTTATTTCGTCCTTCATGGTAGGACACTTTACCACTCCAGGCCAGTAACACGTACTCGGGAATCACTGTAGAACAAAGCATTGCAGTGTATGTTTGCTGGCATTCAACCAAAAGCCGTTCTTTATCTCTCTGTGTTATCCTCAGGAGAGTGAGATATAATTCATGGTCACCTGGTTGAAATAGAGTGCTTTTCTTCAGGGGACACTCAGAGGAGCCCATTCCTGCTGGGCTGTTTGCCTGTGGCTAAACAGAAATGTTCCCCGCTGTTTGCCACAGGGAGGGGGGAAGGTTGAGGGGGTAGTCACGCGGTGGGAGGAGGCAAAATGCGACCTTGTAACGAAAGCACATGTGCTATGTATGTAATGTTAACAGCAAGGTTTACCCTGAAAGAGTGTAGCGACTGTTTTATAAAATGTGTCTTTTTAAATACCGCTGTCCGTTTTTTTTTCTCCACCAGCTGCATGTGTTTCAATGATCACAGGATCTTCTCCTTCCCAGAGGCTAGTGAAGCTTAGAAAGAAAAAAAAACGCACTCGCGATGAAATGTTCTCCGAGCTCATGCTGTCCTCCCACACTGACAGAGCACAGACGAATGCGTGGAGGCAAATAATGTCAGAGTGCAGGAAAGCACAAAATGACCGGGAGGAGAGGTGGCGGGCTGAAGAGAGTAAGTGGCGGGCTGAAGAGAGGGCTGAAGCTCAAATGTGGCGGCAGCGTGATGAGAGGAGGCAGGATTCAATGCTGAGGCTGCTGCAGGACCAAACCAGTATGCTCCAGTGTATGGTTGAGCTGCAGCAAAGGCAGCTGGAGCACAGACTGCCACTGCTGCCCCTCTGTAACCAACCGCCCTCCTCCCCAAGTTCCATAGCCTCCACACCCAGACGCCCAAGAACGCGGTGGGGGGCCTCTGGCCAACCAGCCACTCCCCCACAGAGGATTGCCCAAAAAAAAGAAGGCTGTCATTCAATAAATTTTAAAGTTGTAAACTTTTAAAGTGCTGTGCTTAAAGTGCTGTGTGGCATTTTCCTTCCCTCCTCCACCACCCCTCCTGGGATACCTTGGTAGTCATCTCCCTATTTGTGTGATGAATGAATAAGGAATGCATGACTGTGAAGCAGCAATGACTTTATTGCCTCTGCAAGCAATGATTAAAGGGAGGAGGGGAGGGTGGTTAGCTTACAGGGAAGTAGAGTGAACCAAGGGGCGGGGGGTTTCATCAAGGAGAAACAAACAGAACTTTCACACCGTAGCCTGGCCAGTCATGAAACTGGTTTTCAAAGCTTCTCTGATGCGTACCGCGCCCTCCTGTGCTCTTCTAACCGCCCTGGTGTCTGGCTGCGCGTAACCAGCAGCTAGGCGATTTGCCTCAGCCTCCCACCCCGCCATAAACGTCTCCCCCTTACTCTCACAGATATTGGGGAGCACACAGCAAGCAGTAATAACAGTGGGAATATTGGTTTCGCTGAGGTCTAAGCGAGTCAGTAAACTGCGCCAGCGCGCCTTTAAACGTCCAAATGCACATTCTACCACCATTCTGCACTTGCTCAGCCTGTAGTTGAACAGCTCCTGACTACTGTCCAGGCTGCCTGTGTACGGCTTCATGAGCCATGGCATTAAGGGGTAGGCTGGGTCCCCAAGGATACATATAGGCATTTCAACATCCCCAACAGTTATTTTCTGGTCTGGGAATAAAGTCCCTTCCTGCAGCTTTTGAAACAGACCAGAGTTCCTGAAGATGCGAGCATCATGCACCTTTCCCGGCCATCCCACGTTGATGTTGGTGAAACGTCCCTTGTGATCCACCAGAGCTTGCAGCACTATCGAAAAGTACCCCTTGCGGTTTATGTACTCGGCAGCTTGGTGCTCCGGTGCCAAGATAGGGATATGGGTTCCGTCTATATCCCCACCACAGTTAGGGAATCCCATTGCAGCAAAGCCATCCACTATGACCTGCACATTTCCCAGGGTCACTATCCTTGATATCAGCAGATCTTTGATTGCGTGAGCTACTTGTATCACAGCAGCCCCCACAGTAGATTTGCCCACTCCAAATTGATTCCCAACTGACCGGTAGCTGTCTGGCGTTGCAAGCTTCCACAGGGCTATCGCCACTCGCTTCTCAACTGTGAGGGCTGCTCTCATCTTGGTATTCATGCGCTTCAGGGCAGGGGAAAGCAAGTCACAAAGTTCCATGAAAGTGCCCCTACGCATGCGAAAGTTTCGCAGCCACTGGGAATCGTCCCAGACCTGCAACACTATGCGGTCCCACCAGTCTGTGCTTGTTTCCCGAGCCCAGAATCGGCGTTCCACAGCATCAACCTGCCCCATTAGCACCATGATGCATGCATTGGCAGGGCCCATGCTTTCAGAGAAATCTGTGTCCATGTCCTGATCACTCACGGGACCGCGCTGACGTCGCCTCCTCGCCCGGTATCGCGTTGCCATGTTCTGGTGCTGCATATACTTCTGGATAATGTGTGTGGTGGTTAATGTGCTCCTAATTGCCAAAATGAGCTCAGCGGCCTCCATGCTTGCCTTGGTATGGTGTCCGCACAGAAAAAAGGCGCGGAACGATTATCTGCCGTTGCTCTGACGGAGGCAGGGGCGACTGACGACACGGCTTACAGGGTTGGCTTCAGGGAGCTAAAATCAACAAAGGGTGTGCCTGTACATCAAGGAGTATTTCAGGCAGGACTGCACGGAGGGTTCCAATAAGAAATGGTGCACCTAAGTTATCGTTGTTATTGGAACAAGGAGGTTAGCCTGGCCTCTGATTGATACATGGCTAGATTTACCTCGCTGCACCTTCTCTGTGAGTGACTGCAGTGTGATCTAGACAGGGGAGGAGGCAAATGAGTACAAAACAAATCTGGTCTATTTCTTGTTCTGACCCACTCCATCTATCTTTTACATCTTTGGCTGGCAGCAGACGGTGCAGAAGGACTGCATGCCATCCACATCTCATGGCTGCTCGGCAGAAGATGGTACAGTACGACTGCTAGCAATCCTCATCTCTTGCCTGCCTGGCAGAAGATGGTACAGTACGACTGCTAGCAGTCCGTATCGCCTACCCGCTCACCATAAGACGGTTGAATAGGACTGCAGGACTAAAGAGAATGACCTGGTCAAGTCACTCCAAATTTAGTCCCTGCGCCCATGTCTGCCCAGGCGCTCCCAGCCGACGTGGCCAGGAGCACCTCGGACACGACGAGGACGACTACCAATCGTATTGCACCGTCTGCTGCCAGAAGGCAATGGGTTGCTGCTACTGTGCAGCAAAGCCGTACCGCGTCTGCCAGCACCCAGGAGACATAGGGTGACGGTTACCTGAGCTGGCTCCATGCTTGCCGTGGTATGGCGTCTGCACAGGTAACTCATGAAAAAAGGCACGAAATGATTGTCTGCCCTTGCTTTCACGGAGGGAGGGAGGGAACGGGGGCCTGACGACACGTACCCAGAACCACCCGCGACAATGTTTTAGCCCCCTCAGGCATTGGGATCTCAACCCAGAATTCCAGTGGGCAGAGGAGACTGCGGGAACTGTGGGATAGCTACCCACAGTGCAACGCTCCGGAAGTCGACGCTTGCCTCGGTACTGTGGAAGCGCTCCGCGGAGTTAATGCACTTAGAGCATTTTCTGTGGGGACACACACACTCGAATATATAAAACCGATTTCTAAAAAACCGACTTCTATAAATTCGACCTAATTTCGTAGTGTAGACATACCCTAAGATATCTAGACACTGGATTTGGTCATTGCTCCACACAAACAAAGTTTAAAAAACAGTTATCTGTCATTATACAACAGGCTGAAGAAATGCAGGTTTTATCTCTGAAGAAAACAGTAAAGCAGTCAACACAGAAAAGTAGCTAAATACATAATCCACGTGTCTGAATTAATCACTGTGGTGGAGATGAGGAATTGTTTTCTGAATGTCAACTTTTATATGATGAGCCCTTATAAAAGTTTAGGCTTCCCCACCACTGTAATCGTTCCTACACTTGTTGAGAGGGATATGGCACTTAAAAGGCCAGGAGTCCAGACAGTAGTTTTTCCCAAATAACAGCAGTTTCTTGTGAAGTTAAATGGTGTACTGCACATTTGGATAAAAAGAGAAATGGAAAGAAATATACAACTTGCTTCAAACAGGAGATATTACCTACGGATCAAGACTGAACCCTTCGTGGTGTCGTCAAGGCAGTCCAGATTTCATACGGGTATTTTATAAGTGGGAACTATGGAAGACTGCATTAGAAGAAAATGGCTTACGAATCAGCTGACAAATGGTGGAATACATGCAATGCTTCATTGAGAGGGACAACAAGAAGTCAATAAAACTAGATGGCACAGGGTTAAAGACCATGCAACAGTTTAAATACTTCAGTGTTGAGCTATGATGGGAATGTGGATGCGGGTGTTAGGAGCTGCATGAAGAGCTCTTTGCGTAACTGGAGGGAGTTGACAGGAATTCTCTGCAATAAAAATATGCCAAGTAAACTAAAGAGCAAAGTATGTGAGATCATGCTTAGGCCAGCCATGACATACAGGTTGGAATGCTGGCTAATGAGAAAAAGAGAAGAACAACTACTTCACACTGCCAAAATGAGAATGCTCAGGTGGATGCTGGGTAAGAGGAGAGCTCATAGGCTACACAATGAAATAGTATGAATCATAGTGCTCCCAGAATAGCTGAAGGAGTATCAACTGAGATGGCTGGGTCATGTGAAACAATGAGATGTGGGATATATTGGTCAGAGTACAAAAGCTAGTAGTCACAGGACAAAGGCCTAGAAAAAATGTGATTTGAGACACTGAAGTAAGACATCAAGGTTGATGGCTGCTTGGAAGATGCACTTGACAAGAATGCTGGGAGGCGAAGAGCAAGAGCTGTCAAAACCTGACTGAAGGGTGTGATGCTACATGATTGAAATATGACCATGTATATCATTGATATTGCTACTGTTAGACAATCGCAACAAATCTTGTACCAAGTATATCATGTAAGGTGTCAATGGAAAAGTTATTCGCTAAAGGCAGTTTCCACGATATGCATCTGAGGAAGTGAGCTGTAGCTCACGAAAGCTTATGCTCTAATAAATTGGTTAGTCTCTAAGGTGCCACAAGTACTCCTTTTCTTTTTGCGAATACAGACTAACACGGCTGTTACTCTGAAACCTCGCTAAAGATGATTATCCTGTTTAATCGTTTTGTATCTGAAGTGATGAATATTGGCTATATATCTGTATCACCCCATTGTGTTTGTTCCTGGGGTAACACCCACAAAGTAGTTTACATCCAGTCTAGCCAGCATATTGTGAGTGGACTATTCAAGTTGCTGGCCCATCAAAGACACTTAACTCTCACAGTGGGCCATGGAAGAAACTCATTCCGCCCAGATGGCTCTTCCTGCCGATGCCTTAGCCTCCAAGTGGCCAGTGGCTGCCCCTGTGAGTCAGTAAGCCATGTAAAAGCATGTGACCCTGAACTCCATATTGTGCCAGTAATTTTCCACAAACTGTGTTGTGGGCTTTCGTTTGGGACAGTAAAATTCCAGGCACGTGGCAGAGGGTATAAAAGACCCTGTAAACATATTCATGGTGCTTCTTCTCTGCTCTGATTCTCTGGACTGTGGACTTACATCTAAAATGAGCATTGTGATCTATGGACTGAGGAGCTTCCAATCTTTTGGAAGTTGCCAGAGACTGTACAAGCCAGCCATCTGAAACATCACTGCTACACACCTGATATAAGAACTTTGCAATGACTATATGTGTGGCTGGTCTCTTGGGATCAGACGAACCCTTCGTTTGATGAAACTGGTTTTCAATAACCACTCATCATAGAGTCTAGTGTCTGGGTGGTGAAATAAGGGCTGTAATGCCTAAGGAGACTGTATTTTTGACTTCTTGTTAACCAATGTGGTGAGACAGAAGTTTACTTTTGTTACTGGCTTTGTATAATCTAATGATAGATTAACCGCCAGTGTGGGGTGAGTTTGCCCTATTTCTCAGCAGTTTGTCCTGAATCTGACATTCTCAGCTGTTGAACCACTGCTAAGCCAGCACTCTGATCACTTAAACACCAATTAATTTGCCTGGGTGGACCTGACTCTCCCTAATTGGCAGATTAGAATGGGCTGGGGAGGACTGAAGAGGTAATTAGCCCATTAGTGCAGAGGGTAGAGGGCTGCACAGGAAGGAAATACTGGGAGAGAGGCAGGCTAGAGACCTGAGGAGGAACTGATATTGTAAATTCTGTGGTGGATGGATCAGTAAAGGTGGTGGGAATTCAATTTAAGTAAACTAAATGGTGGTATTTAATACTTGAACGTCTCCAAACACTCTGTGTAAACAGAGGACAGGACAGGAGCAGGATCTTGCCCTGTCACACTCTAAGAGAGGAGAAATTGAAGAAGACTAAAAGAGAAAAACAAATGTGTAACTTTAGTAATAAGTCAGTGCATCCCAGACTCTCTCTGTTTCTGCCTTATTTGCAAAACCTGAACCATCCTCTGCAATGAACTGTGAAGCAGAACCTCTTCACCCACTCCAGCTTTTCCACAGCTTCATTTTCTGCTCTTAAGGGATATCCTCCTTAGCAATCCAAATGACCAAGGGTCATGTGTGCTGAGCTAATGCCAATGTTAAACATTTTCCTTTCTGCCAGATCTCAAAGCTCTCAGCAAAAGCCTGTCAGTGTCAGAGCCTTCCAACACCAACCTCCTTCCCAAAAGCCAGCTGCAACAAAAGAACAAATGTTTGTTTTTAAGGCTCTTTGTTTACCCAGTCAGGGTTAAACTGGCTTCTATCTCTGAGGTTCTGCTGATGTGTCGTAATATCTTAAGGCACCTGCTTTGAAAGTCCTGGTTCAGAGATCCACTGTAACAGGGTTTCCTAAACTGTGGTACACATACCCCGGTACTGAACTATGGAGTTCGTAAGTAATCTAATTGCTATGGTAGTTGCTGCTGGGGCACCAAGAGGTGCACAGGCAAAGCTGGATTAGCACCCAAAAAACCCTGCATTTTTACTGGACTCTCTTGTTCTAGTGTTTTGGATTTTTTCCCCTTGAATGATGTAGCCAGAGGGCCAAGTCACTGCAATAACCAAACCAGGCTGGAAGGTCAAGCGAGCCAACATGAATGAGGGGAAGCTGAGGCAGAAGCTAGCCCAAAGCCAGACCAGGTTGACAGCACTGCTACGGTGCCTTAGAAAAACTATAGTGAGCACAGTGTTTCACCATAGTACATCCTGTTAGGTTTCTATCAAGCTTTTCTTGACCAGTGCAGACACAGCCTAACCATACCATAAACTGGTTTACAAAGCTGTTAATTAGGCTGGTTTCTGCACTGTTTATTCCTAAATGTTAAATTACAGACTGGGACTGGCCCATTTAGATACCTAGTGATTTCCCGTTTGGAAGAGGAGTCCTTTTCTTCAAAGCTACTAGAACAATACTAGTTCTTTATGTTTCCGCCAGGTGTCCCAATACTCGCTGTCCAAAGTTGGATATCTCGTACTTCAGTCCAAACTTCATTACATGATTGTGCAAACCTCTTTTTAGAGTATCAGGAGAGATCACTGCTTCTTATTACCACCTCTTTTTAAAAGACTCAGTCTCTAGTTGGTGCACGTAGCAAGTCTGCATAACCATGTGTTCCTGTCACAGTTATCTTCGTTCTTCTGTCCCTAGTCCCTTCGTTTGTCTCTCACGCTTGTTGTTGTGCCTTGTCTTTAGGTTGTAAGCTATTTGTGGCTGGGACTGTCTCATACTATGTGTGTATATAGCACCTAATACAAGAGGGCCCTGGTCTGGTTGGGGCATTTGTATGCAACTGTCAAATAGATATTCATGATAATTTACAGATGAGCTACTTTTTGCCTTTACAGATGAAGGTGGGGCTTCTCCAGTCCTACATAATGGACCTGAGTGACCAGAATAGTGTCTTAGTTCAGACGATGGAAGAGCTGGAGAGAGAGTCTGAGTGGAAGGTGGCTACGCCAGAGGCAGAGCTTCAGGTACTGTTTGCTATACATGGATGTACCAAAGAAAGTGTGTGTTGTGCTCCTCTGTTTGCAGAGCATTCTGTAAACCTGCCTAACAATGCCTATGGGACTACTTATCTCTTTCTCTTTTAATGCTACAGTATATGTGTGTGTTATGAGAAACTTCCTTTCTAGGCTTGGTCTTTGAGTTAACTACAGTGCCTTGACTGGACCTACTTTTCCTTTTAATCTTCACCCCATCCTGCTCCGGTTATTTTGCATACTGTATGTGTAACAAAATATGAGAATGGGGTCTGGTTTGGGTGAAGGTTTATGCTTTTAACTATTTTCAACATTTCATATATTTTGGGGTGTATATGGTTGTCCCAGATTTTTCATGCTAAAATATAAAATGCAGACGACACCAAGCTAGGAGATTGCAAGCACTTTGGAGGACAGGATTAGAATTCAAAAAGACTTGACAAATTGGAGAATTGGTCTGAAATCAACAAGATGAAATTCAATAAAGATAAATGCTAAGTACTTAACTTAGGAAGGAAAAATAAAATGCACCATTACAACATGGGGAATAACTAACTAGTTGGTAGCAGTGCAGTGCTTAAAAGGATCTGGGGTTATAGTGGGGCACAAATTGAATATGAGTCAGCAATGTGGTGGAGTGGTGAAAAAGGCTAATATCATTCTGGGGTGTAATAAGAGGAGTGTTGTATGTAAGACTCAGGAGGTAATTGTCCTGTTCTACTTGGCATTCATGAGACCTCAGCGGGAATACTGTGTCCAATTCTGGACACTGCACTTTAGGAAGGATGTGGACAAACTGGAGAGAATCTAGAGGAGAGCAACAAAAATGAGAAATGGTTTAGAAAATCTGATCTATGAGGAAAAGTTAAAAAAAAAAAAAAAAAAACAACCTGAGGATGTTTGTGTGGGGAAAAGAAGACTCGGGGCACCTGATAACAGTTTTCAAATGCATTAAAGGCTGTTGTAAAGAGGACAGGGATCAGTTGGTCTCCTTGTCCACTGAAGATGGGACAAGAAGTAATGGGCTTACTCTGCAGCAAGTGAGACTTCTTAGATATTAGCAAAAACTTTCTAACTGTAAGGGTAGTTATTTTCTGGAATAGTCTTCTAGGGGTGATCGTGGAATATCCGTCATTAGAGGTGATTAAGAACAGATTGGACAAACATCTGTCAGGGATGATTTAGGTTTACTTGGCCCTGCCTCAGTGCAGGGGTTGGAATTTGATGACCTCTCGAGGTCCTTTCCGGGCCTATATTTTTATTATTCTGTGTCTATAAACTCTGTGGTTACTGACATAGAACAGAGCCTAACCCAGAAGTTGATGACAATATCTCATAGCTATTGGATCAGTGGTAACTTGTCTAACTCAAACCTCTAAGTCAGTGATACTCAGACTGAGGCTCACGAGAGACAGCGGCTCTTTAATGTGTCTCCTACAGCTCTTTGTAGCACCTGATATTAAAACACTGTGTCATTTAATTGTTAACCAGTCAGAATGCCGTTACTATGTTATTAACCAATTGTAGTGGATAAAATAATAATACTTGGTCAGTCCTTTTGCTGAGAGAATTTTATTTATATATATATAATATTAAATGAAACCATGAATTTACACTTTTGTGGCTCTTTTGGGTAATACTGATCACAAATTTGGCTCCTGAACCACTGAGGTCTAAGCGTCACTGCTCTACGTGATGCTTTTGGGGTCCCTGCAGACTGAGCCTTGATGATAGGAAGGTGTGAAGAGAGACGAGGTTGGTGGACAGTGCCATGTCCTCATCAAGATGGAGTGGCCATCTGTGATTAACTTCTGGTCAAACCTTTTAGCAAGACAGCAGTTGATAGGTGTAGACCGAGAGAAGCAGAATGTAGGCCTTCACAATATGATAGGAAGACTTCATACTTCTATAGAGCTTGCACTCAAAGATCTAAAAGTGCTTTCCAAAGTTGGGTCAGCAGAGTTACTGCATTTTACAGATGGGGAAATGGAGGCAAAAAGATTAAATAAAATTTCCAATGTCACACTTTGAGACAATGGCAGAGGCAGGAATAGAACATGGATTGGTTTTAATCACAAGACAACGTTGTCTCTCTGTAATGGCCTGAACACATTTGGGATTGATAGCTGGACAAAAGCAATACTAAACAAGTCTTTTTTTAAACAATGGGCTGTGAATAGCTAAGATGGGTGCCTTGATGACTTAACAGGCAGATGCCATAAGACTGTATGGAAGTGATTAATCTATTTTGGACTGCTTGCAAGCAAATGAGTGCTGTAGTGAGTAAAGTATTAGGGATACAGTTTCATTAGACTCTAGGAATTAAGACTAGCACAATATTTCTTCATACATTAGAAAAAATAAATACTAGTCAAGAGGTCCTGTTATCATGTGTATGGCCCTGTAAAGTGATGAACCACGCTTTGCACTCCCACATTGCCAGGTGTGGTACTGCAGATACGCCTTGCCGTACTTCATCCCAACTGGTTGTCAGCAAGTGTTGCTGTTCAGATGTGGGCAATGAGAGATCAAATACATTAATTAACATAAGTATGTCTCCATTTAATGAAGCCCCATGAAAGGAGCATATGGAAAACAGATTAAAGGCCCTTACCTCAGAACGCCCCAAAGCAGCAGGGAGCCTCCTTGATTATATGCAAGTAGTTCTTATTGTGGCTCCTAATGGGGTAGTACATTCCTTGCTAGGCCCCATCACAGTCATCAATGTATTTATCTGCACAACACCTCTCTGAGGTAGAACAATGCTTTTATAACTGGGAACTGAGACACAAAGGCTAAGGACTTGCCAAAGATCACCTAGGGAGTCTGTGGTAGAAGAGGGAATGGAACCCAGCTCTCCCAACTCAAAGGCTTATTATTTCTCTGATCACTGGCCCACTCTTCCCTATAAATTAGTCCAAAGGAACATTCACAGGACTTTACTCTGAGACTTTTACTGCTCCCTTTGGAAATATTCGGTCATCCCTTTCATAATCTGAGATGGCCTCATCCAGTGAGCATTTCAGTTGCTCATTAATAGTGGCACACAAAGGCTACTAGTTGCACAGGCTCATAGTTATTATCCATTAAGAAAAACAGGAACAATTCTGAGTTTGGTATCATTAAAAGAAGGAATTTCCTTTCCTTTCTGAGTCCTTGTAAATTTTTAAATGCTACCTGAAGGAGCAGAATCCTTTGTGCTTGGTGAATGAGATGCATCTACCTTGGCCTGATTTTTAATTCTCAGTCTCCAGCCTTCTGGTGAGGGAACAAAGGTGTATAATCAAGTACCTAGTATACTCTTTTGCATTCTCCCCTGCTCTCAGAATGTGGAGATGTTAAACTTTTGATAGAATAGTGCAATTTTATATTTCAGTCAGCTACTTAAAAGATTCATTGTTTTTTAATTAAACTGCATGGGGAAAAAGAGGAGATATTAAAAGGTGCAGTACCATAAAGGGGATAGGTTTTCACTGTTCCTACGTGAGCAGAGACACCCCAATAAAGCAAGATGGAGTGCAGCAACAAGTCCTGTGCCTCCCCCCCTCCATCGTGGTGACTGTAACTGGAGTTAATTTGTGTGGCTTCTCAAATGAAAGACTTCATGTTTTATAGTCCTTATTCTTCCAATCTCCCCTTTCCTGTGGTTGAGTGCAGCCTGCACAAGTTGATGTGATGATGAGATGAACCTGTTTAGAGGAGTAAGGCTGGCCCACCTTGTGATTCCCACTCATCATGCTGCCTGTAAAATGACTCCCTGTGGTCAGAGCACCTTTCTGTCTTCTTTCTCTTCCTTTTTCTGTGAAAACTCAGCTCTTATCTCTTGGGATGGTGACTTTCTTGGCATGTAATCAGTGTTTGTTCTCTTCTTGTGTAGATGTTTCACAGCCTTTTTCTTCACCAATGTAAAGTCCATTGTCCATTTAGTTGTTCTGTGTCCAGTTTTCTCCGTGCACCCCCAACTACCAAATTCCTCAGGTCAGTGGGGCTGTAGTGACACCTGCTGCACAGTGCTGGGAGTGACTAACACCTTCACGTTTTCCGCAGTGCCGTCTGCCTGTACCCAGGACTCCAGTTTATCTGCTGCATTCTGCGAGTGATTGAAGCTTGGAGTAAAAATAGTGTGAGAATGTTTCTTTGGAATAACTTACAAGTTCTTTTTTTTTTAAATCAGAAATATTGCAAAGTTGAACTAACAAAGACTCTTATTTGAAAAAAGGGCCTGGAGATGAGTTTGGTCCCGAATCTGACTCTGTTCATAAGTTTAGTACATGTCAACTTTCTATGCTCTGTTATCAGGCACCTCTCCATTACTTCTTGGTCCACATTTGTAGGGTATTACAGTGCACACCTTAACAGAAGTAACATCACCCACCATGAACATTCCTATCAGCTGTTCTCACCCACTCTGGCAGATGAAATCCTCTTTAGGGGGAAGGTGGAGCTCCTTTCACTGTCTGTGTCAGCCACTTTTGGCTTCACTGTGGACTGAGTCCAGTCTGATGGTGTTCAGAGCAATGTAAGACACTGGAGGAAGGTTTTAATGGAAGCCATGACAGTTATCAGTGAGAGGCTGTGACAGAACAAAGAGGTAAAAGGAGAAAAAAGTATGGGACCTTTTGTTTGTCTTATTTGGTTTGTAAGTTCTTTGGGGAAGGGAAGGTCTCCTATTCTTGTTCTGTGTGTATGGTCCCTAGCACAATGAGACTCCAAGCGTTACCAGAATACAAACGTATAAGAATTATGGGCAGCTGGAGAGAAGAAAGCACCTTTGGACAACCCAAAAAATCCAATCTATTTGTGGTATAGAAATAGCATAAATTGCCATAGTAACAAAACAGTGTTTACATTACCTCAGTGGTAGGTGCCTTAAAAGGACCTAAGAGAGATTCTTTCCGACTGATTCACAAGCCATAGGGTGATGTCTGTCAGCTCAATGTTATGTGCTATCTAAGTCAGCCTTACAAAGGCAGCAGCATGTTTTTAACTCTAAGGGACTGCAGGATGTCTTTCTCTGGGACAATAAATAGTTTTGGAGTTGAGCATTGTCACCTGCAATTAAATGCCCAGGAGGGAAGGCATTAGCCGAAAATCATCATAGACTAGCTTCCAAACTGTCCACTCTCCAGATGAACTTTAAAATAGAGCAGAGGCAACATGGAGTTCAAAGGGAAATAGGCTCGAGGAGGAAGGGAATGGATGGGAGAGGCTGCTGTGTAAGTCTGCAACACTCAATAATGGCCTCTCCAAACTTCTTAGCCTCTCAGGCTCCTCCAGCCACAGGCTGAATGTTGGATCTTTCCTATAACTACTACTGTGTGGCAGGAGCAGGTCACTGACTGGCTTCCTAGCTGTGTATATAAGAACAATGGGCTCAAGTTACCAAAAATCAAAAAGCCACCTACCACCAAAAAAAAAAAAATCCCACAAACTGGAGAAAGCACCTGCTTTTATGGAATTAAAATAAAACCTGGAATGGGAAAGGAAAAGCATGAAAGAATTAGTGACAAGATATCATGTACAGCTGTGGTGATGATGATTTTATTGGTATTGTGGGAGAGAGGGGGAAGTTGGGACGCGGCAAAAACACAATTTGTCCTAGAATTGAATTTCTCTGATAAGGAATTTCAGAACCGCTGCCTCATTCATTCAGTGGCCAAATAATCATATGCGCTTTAATAATCTTTATTTTACAGGAGTAGGTTGCCAGGGTAACAGAGCATAAGCAGGAGAACAGCACCTTGCAGATCACAAAGGCAAATCTACAGAAAGAAATCTCACTGAGTTTCTCTCTCTCTGTCTCCCCTCTTTGCGGTGTAATGACAACTCTTATTTTTCATGCATTGGTTTAATAATCTTATTGAAAGATCCTTTCCCTGTTTTTATTATTCTTGTTTGCCTGAGCACAGACAATGGCAGAAACTTGGAATTCTCAAGCCCACTGGGCTAAGCAAACTAACAGTTGTAATATGGTTAGCATTTTTATGTAATTACTTTTTATTGCTGTTTTACTCCCGTTTCTGTTCCTCCCCAGCTAGTTGCAGCTTCCTTTTCTCTCTGACCCAATCAGGGAATAGTAAGGGTTGAGGGAGAGGTTAGTAATTGATTGCATTAATCGGAAATTATTAGCTGAGCATGTTTTCAGGGGTGGGGAATGGGTCACAGAAGCAGATCTTTTAAGAAGGGGCAAATTGAATTATGGCCAATGAAATAATGAAGCCTCCAGGCCGTAAGTTGTAGAAAGGACAATCTCTTTCACGTATACTCTAGCATTATTCATAATGGGTTCTGCTCTCTGGCTGAAAAGCAATGTGTGGCCTTACTGACATCCAGCAGACTTAGACAGCTCGATTAGTTGGTCTGGGAAATTGGTTGATGAGAAATTTATTAAAAATGAAAATTCCTGAAGCTCTTTAGTGATATCTGTAACTCTGGCAGTGGTGCATTACTACCAATCCTTTGCCTGGATGGAGTTTATGACAGGTCTATGGCTTATAAATATTTTCCCTGTCATTCTCTTTGCCAAAGGCCATAGCCTCAGAAAGAGAGTGTGGGAAAAGCAGTAATCTTAGACTGCAGAACTGGCAAAAAAGGAAACCCTTGTGAAATTAAATACAAAAATCGCATTCAAATGATGGTAAAGGTCTGACTGAAACCCACAAGTGCCAAGAAATAAGAACTAAGACTGTCACTTACATTCAGCTGTCGGTTATGTGCTGTTCAGACAGTCCTTAGTCAGGCACTGAGGAACAGTGGACAAACTGAATTTGTCTTTGGTATACTGACATGCCAAGCCTCAGGAAGAAAAATTTTAAGGACAAAGTTGCAACCTTACTATGAATATTGTGGCTTTTGTGGGTGGAAATCAGGCTGTTAATGTAATTTTAATAAAGATTTTTGTATATTTCCCTTTTTTTCAAGCTGGTACATATTTTCAATGCAAGGAAGATCCCAGGTTCACAGTGGGTCCATGGATACTGGCACAAAGTACAGTAATATTTAGCACTAAATACCCCATGGTAAGTATATAAAAATATATATATAGTATTGTTACTGTTTCTCACTAGGTAACAATATTAGCCAGCCTTTATATACTTACCATGGGGTATTTCCTACTAAATATTACTGTGCTTTTGTGCCAGTATCCGTGGCATTGCTATAGTGTTAAGAGCATGCTGCTTTTCTGCAGGGGTGTATTAGTAAAATGCTTGGGAGCAGAAGCTGTTGGGGTACAGGGACAGTCACACACCACAGGTGGCAAAAATAATTCCTTGTAACACTACAGGCAGGATGATGTTGAACTTAGATAACTGACACCCATATTCTGTTCATTCAGTGTATTTTCTGTGCCTCATTGTTAGCAGAATAGGAGTTAGAAGTCTGAACAGTGCTGTGAAAGGCGAAGGGTGCTCTTGTGAAAAAGGTTTAAATACACTGTTGATAAGCCAGAAAAGGCTTAATCATTTAGTAAACAATTTTTATTCATTAGAAAAAGAACATTTGCACAGATATCTTAACTAAGTCTTAGGCCAGTGCCATTTGAAATAGGCAAAAAAAGGCACTTAAAAACGCTTGACAGATTATTATGCACTTCAGAGACTCAATATGATACTGCCTTTGTTGGAAAAAATTATATGAAAACAAAATTCTATGCGAGATAAGTAGGTGACAGATTTTAACTTCAGGGCCATTATAAAACTTGTTTTCTTCAAAATATTAAGAGGAATTAGATGAATTAAAGGAGTACTCTTTTTACAAAATTATATATTTCCCAACTGAGAACGTCCGTAGTCTAGAGATTCGTTTTTTGTTTTTTAAAATCTTTAGCAATCCATAGAAATTGCTGGCTGTAACCATGTCTGTCTGCAGCAAAGGACTGAACCCACCTCTGTAATTGTATGTCAGAAAATGATGTGCAAGTTGTCAGTTCGGCTGCAAAATCTCAGCTCATTCTTTCTTCCCACCAAACCAGGATTTACTGTTTACTGGAGATGAAGTCAGTGCCTTTATACTGCAGTGCTTATGTATGCTGTTATAATATGACTAAGTAACCACTTGAGATAAGGACTTGTCTAGTTTTCCACTGATTTTAAGAATCATAAAAACCTATTTGGATTATAACCTCTCCATGGTCGGGACTGTCTTTTTGTGTGTTTTGTACAGCATGTAGCATAATGGGATCTTGATCCTGATCAAGGCGAGTGACAGGGTATCTAGACCTTGTCCCTGGGCTGGCAGGGAACAGCTGACTGTCATTACTGTAGAGACACTCACAGGGACAGAGGCAGTTGTTGAGAAGGGAAGGCCCTCCTCTTCCTCCCACTCTATATAAGAGCCCTCAGTGCTGGAAGGGGAAGGAGGGGAATTCTCTGTGTGTGGAAATGACTGAGGAAAGAGCCACACCTGCTAGTGTCCTCAGCTCCGAGATAGACTGAGACTGGGTGACATTTCCTTTGCTGGACTAATAGAAGCCACCCAGCCTTTGGAATCCTCAGATGGGTGGGAGAACAGAATCTCTGGTGATTCTGGGGGCTTGCTGCAGGTGTGCTGCCATGCTTTATTTTGAGTAAAGATTGGGAAACGTTTATGTCATGGAAGACAGGTGTGATACCAGAGACTGGAAAAAGGCAAATATAGTGCCCATCTATAAAAAGGAAAATAAGGACCACTCAGGAATTAAAGACCAGTCAGCTTAACTTCTGTACCCAGAAAAATAATGAAGCAATCAATTTGTAAACACCTAGAAGATAATAAGGTGATAAGTAACAGTCAGCATGGATTTGTCAAGAACAAATTATGTCAAACCAACCTAATAGCTTTCTTTGACAGGGTAAAAAGTCTTGTGTATGGAGGGGAAGTGGTAGATGTGGTATATCTTGACTTTAGTAAGGCTTTTGATATTGTTATGCATGACCTTCTCATAAACAAACTAGGGAGATACAACCTAGACGGAGCTACTATAAGGTGGGTGCATAACTGGTTGGAAAATTGTTCCCAGAGAGTAATCATCAGTGGTTCACAGTAAAGCTTGAAGGACATATCGAGTGTGGTCCCACGGGGACCATTTCTGGGTCCGGTTCTGTTCAATATCTTCATCAATGATTTAGATAATGGCATAGAGAGTAAACTTATAAAGTTTGTGGACGATACCAAGCTGGGAGGGTTTGCTTGTGCTTTGGAGGATAGGATTAAAATTCAAAATGATCTGGGCAAACTGGAGAAGTGGCCTGAAGTAAATAGGATGAAATTCAGTAAAAACAAATAAAAAGTACTTCATTTAGGAAGGAACAATCTCCTAGGTTAGGACAAGAAGCAATGGGCTTAAATTTCAGCAAGGGCAGTTTAGTTTGGACATTAGGAAAAACTTCCTAACTGTCAAGGTGGTTAAGCCCTGGAATAGATTGCCCAGGGAGATTGTGGAATCTCCGTCATTGGAGATTTTTAAGAGCAAGTTAGACAAACACCTGTCAGGGATTGTCTAGATAATACTTATGGGTCAGAGGTCTGGACTAGAGGACTTCTTGAGGTCCCTTCCAGCCCTGTGATTCTATATTTTGGCCACTGGAGGGCCCTGTTAGGACAGCAAGACCCCCCTTATCCCTGGGCTGACTCCTTCTACTGGTGAGTCAACTAGTGTTTGCCATCCCTGTGCAGAGCTGCTTGCCTCACTGCCTTTGAGCATTACCACTACAACAGTTAGTACTAATAATCCACAGAAGGAAGACTGTCTTCTTCTGTGTTGCCTAGGAGAAACTAGCTGATTATGTCAAGACTGTGGAGTATAGAGTGAATTCAGGGACTCGGGTAATGAATTACTGGCTGCCAAATGCAGAGAAACATTCCTGCTTTGTGGCAGGCCTGGAAAAAATGCACTGAAGCTGAATTCTTAAGCAAATGCCCAGCAAGAAACCCTACTGGATGGAGATCCCATTTGCACGTTATTTTTACCTACACTTTTCTGTTTCTATAATAGAAAGTTTTAAAATGCTGAAAGCCCAAGAGCAGGCCCTTTTCCTTTTGTTTGCAGGAACAGTCTGAGGGTCTGGGTGACACAGAACAGTCTGTGCTCACTACTAGGCTGCTGGATTTCTTGTATACTCTCCCACCTAGGACTTTTTGTGAGTCATGAGAACATGGGAGGGCTTCACTCAGGGCTAATTTTCTTTATTTTATCTTCTTTAGAAGGGGTAGGATTTGGTAAAGTTCTTCTTTGAGAGCTTGTCCATTTATATTTTCCACTGTTGGAGTGCATACTATTCATGCACTCAAGGTTGGATACTTTTGGCCAGCAGTCCACTGGAGCTATGCATATGCCCTGAATGTTCTTGTGCTCCTGACCTGACAGCATGAAGAGCACTGTGAGCCCAGCTGCCTCTCATTTCCTTCTCACTGTCTGAGGGTGTGAGAGAGAGCTCCTGGTTGTTGCATCGTTACTCATCATTTTCTCAATCTCTAAATTTTAATAGTGTTAGTTAGGTTAGTGTGGGTTTAATTGTCCATTGGCACATTTTGCATAAGATATTTTTAAAATCTCTCTACTTGAGTCTCCTGGTTTTAAACATGGCTTCTCTTGCAAGATGGCAGGTACTATAAATGATGGGCATACCGGATGCCTTCTTTGTTCAGGGAATTCCGTATCTCCAATACCTGCTACGTGTGAATATTCCACTGCAGTCCCGAAGTGCCTGAGAGTTATGGGTCCACTAGCTCCTGGGCTCCATCTTCGGAAGCTCTGGCTTCAGACTCTGGAAGGACGGTTGCTATTTTAAGTGCTTAGAAGGAAAAGAGCATCGCTCCTCTTCTACAGTTAGGAGCATATCGTCTATGGGAACTTCTGTCAAAAAGGCATGTCACTTCATTGTTCCTATTTTGAAGAGACTTCGTAGCCTAAATCAGGAACAGTGGGAGCTTGAAGGGAGTTTGGTGCTGAGACCTGAAATTAGCTGTTTCTGGTACCAAGGCTAGAGCATCAGGAATTACTGTGGTTACTGAGTGCTTTGGCACTGGTGCAAAGGAAGGCACTGCACCCAATCTCTTCTGGTGCTCTTTGGTGTTGCGTATATGAGTATTAGGTACACTGACAACTTTGATGCACTCTGTTCCCTCACCAAGATTCATGCCATCATCCAACTTGGTATTGGGAAAGTATATGATACAGAGCAAACAAGGGTAGAGCCAAATACACTACTTTTCAGGCTCTCCACAATTTTACTGACAGGACCGGCAATACTGCTGATCTGGCTCTTCTATTTCTTCATCCCTGGGCCCCTGGAGGAGCTCAAGTTCTCTGGAAGGAAAAGGCTGATGTGTGTCTCGATGGGACTGTACCGATTCAAGATATTGCATGCATGGGTCCCATGGTCCCCAGTAAGGCAGTGAGAGGGGTCCAGTATAAGTTTAGGAGGTCCCCATGGCATAGAATACACCACTTTGTGACATCATGGGGTGGGTGGGGGGAGTTAGGAGATTATGGATAATCTATAAAGGCTAGTGTTTCTCAGTGGTAAGTTATTGGTCTCCCTCTGATAAGAACATAGGAATGTCCATAGTGGGTCAGACCAGTTGTCCATTTAGCTGCTGATACACGATGATTAAGGAGACAAGGTGCGTGAAGTACACAGAGCTTTTCCTCATGTCTGGGAAAGGTTCTCAGAGTGTCACACTAAATACAAGGTCAAACGGATAGTTTAGCATAAGTAGTACTCTGAGTACCTTTGCCAGACTGGATAGCTCGAAAGCTTGTCTTTGTCACCAACAGAAATTGGTCCAATAAAAGATATTACCTCACCCACCTTGTGTCTCTAATCATCATGCATCAGCAGTCCTGGCTTCATTTTCAGGGTTAGAAATTCAATCCACAGTGGAGGATTTGTCCTTTGATGGGGACGGTTTATATAGTTAAAGATGGATAAGTCATTACACTAATTAAAAGATTCAAGGGCAACCCTCCTCTTCCTGGAGAAATACACTCCAGCACCAAGTAGGAAGTATCATAGACAACCATGCAAGTGCAGAGCAGCATTACAACCCTCCTACCCACAAAGAGGATATGAACCACCATGAAAGTGACGGAGGATGCAGCGGAACAAATGCAATACTGTTCCTTCCAACCACAACCTCCCATCAAGAAATACTTTTGACAGGATCACAGAGAGCTGTGAACCAACTCAGGTAGATTTCCTACCTCAGAAATCCAAATTGGTGGCTGCCTACCGAATTTTTCCCCTGCATGGTGGATAACGGACAAATGGGTTCTTTACATCATTCGTTTCAGATATGCCATAGAGTTCCTTTCCCCTCCCCCTCCAAAACCTTCTTCCCCAGTCCTTTTCAAGGACCA
Organism: Lepidochelys kempii; assembly: GCF_965140285.1. Classification (NCBI taxonomy): domain Eukaryota; kingdom Metazoa; phylum Chordata; order Testudines; family Cheloniidae; genus Lepidochelys; species Lepidochelys kempii. The sequence goes on from NC_136391.1 coordinate 43,232,132, forward strand.
CTATCAAGAGATACTAGTTCAGAGAGTAGACTCCCTACTTCAGTGGGGAGCCATAGAGCCCCATCCGGAATGGGATTTTGTTCCAAATATTTTCACATCCCCAAAAAAAAGAGACCAATTTTAGACCTCCCAGTAACTAAGTGTCTTTATCCAGGTTGAGATTCAGGATGGGAACCCTGGCATCGATCTTTCTGCCCCTAAGCAGCGATGACTGGTTCACAGCTCTTGATATGAAGGATGCCTGTTTTCATATAGACATCCACCCCTCTCACAAGATATTCCTGATGTTCACTGTAGATCAAATCCATTATCAATACAGGGCGCTCTCCTTTGGCCTAGCGACGGTGTCTAGAGTATTTACAAAGGTGCTATCAGTAGTGGCTCTACGTTTCTAATTACACCGCTTGACAGTCTTTCCTTATCTAGACAATTAGCTATTGACAGGGAAATCTCATCAGGAGCTACTGACATCAGCCTCATCTCTGCCCAGTCATCTAGCATCACTGGGAATGTGCGTGAACACAGAAAAGTGCATTTTAGTTCCAATTTATCAGAGCAGCTCTAGACTCTGTCAGGGCCAGAGCTTACCTACCTCTGGACAGATTCCAACGGATGACCAATTTGATCAATCAGCTCAGAAAGAGCCCATGTGTCAGATGCTGCCTCCTGATAGTCAGGCCTAGTAGTCACACTGGTGGTTGAAGCTGGATGTAGGGTCAGGACTAGGCAGAGGGACAGGCTGGGGGCAGGCCCAAGATCAGAGTCTGTAGACAAGCCAAAACAGCACCTTAGTTGGAGCCCAGGTGCAGCCTAGAGGTCAAAGGCTGTGAACAAACCAAATCAGTACCATAGCTGGAGTTCAGACACAGGCCAAAATTTGAAGCTGGGTGGTCAGGGTCCGAGGGGGTCAGGAGGCAGAGGCAAGGCTGGAGCAGGTCAGTATCGGAGCAAAGTCAGAGTAGTGCAAGGACAAGACTGGAACAGGGCTTAGGCAAGGCTGGGGCAGGAACAGGAACTGGATCAGGAGCAGGCTGGGAGGTGAGAGAGTCTGACACACTGTGAGACAGCAAGAGGGTTCCTGGCCAGGCAGTGCTGTTGCACAGACTGATCGGCAGCTCTGGCAGAGTTGCGGAAATACCTGATCCTGGGGGTCATCTGACCCAGGCTGCACACTGCTTGCCTGAAGGCAGGAAGGGTCAGGTAGTGCAGCTGGATTGTTGCATGCCTGAGTGGTGACTCACCACAGCTCTGCGGGAGGGCAGCTGAGCGAGCAGCCCTGGTTTGCGGCAGGTTTGCTTCACACCATGAATGTCAGTTTGCTCATGCCTTATCCTCAGTGATGAGCTGCCAAAATCTTAACAACCGGTTCCCTCCTCACCCCACGAGGGGGTTGTGGACCGCCCCCACCCCCCCGGGACTCCTGCCCCATCCAACCCCCCGCGTTCCTTGATGCCCCCCTGGAACTCCTGACTGCCCCCAGAACTGGGCAGGAGGGTCTTGTGGGCCACCGTAGTGGGTGCCCACTGTGCCCTGCCCCTAAGAGCCTGAGGCACCTGCCGGGGGGGCGAGGTGGGGAGTCCCGGCAGTGCTTACCTGGGGCAGCTCCCAGGAAGCATCCGGCAGGTCCCTCTGGCTCCTAGGAGCAGGTGAGCGTCGCTGGGGGGGAGCAGGGGGAGCGGCTGCTCCCCCACTGATCACATCAAAAGTGGTGCCTTAGGCACCGACTCCCTGGGTGCTCTGGGGCTGGAGCCCCCACGGGGAGAATTTGGTGAGTGCAGAGCCCCCAATGGCAGCTCCCTACCCAGCCCCAGCTCACCTCCGCTCCGCTTCCTCCCCTGAACGCGCCGCCCCGCTCGGCTTCTCCCCCTCAGGTTTCCCGCGAATCAGCTGTTTGCGCGGGAAGCCTGGGAGGGCTGAGAAGCAAGCGGCGACTTCCTGCTCAGGCCGAGGGTGGCAGAGGTGAGCTGGGGCTGGGAGCTGCCACTCATCCTGCGGCCAGTCTAGGATCCCGGCCCCGCCCACATAGAGCGGGTACCTACCTTCTCCCTGGTTCTGGCCCTTCTCTTCCTCGCTCTCTCTGCACTGAGCTGAGGGTGGGAGTGCACTGAGCACAGGGCTGGGGGTGAAAGAGCAGGCTGGGGGTTGGGGTGCAGAGTCTGGCCAGGAGCTAGAATGAAAGGGGGGCTCAGGGTTGGGGTAGGAGGTTTGGGTGTGGAGTGCTTACCTGGGCAGCTCCCATTTGGTGTGAGGGGTGCAGGTAGGAATGTGGGGGAGGGGTGCAGGAGCTCCCAGTTGGTACTCAGGGTGGGGGTGAGAATGTGGGGGGTGCAAGAGTCGTGGGGTGTGCGGGGGCTGGGTATGTGTGGGGGGTGCTGGAGTAAAGGCTGGGGTCATGCGGGGGTGCAGGGGTCAGGGCAGGAGGCTGGGGGTGTGGGCTAGGGTGAGGGGGGTGCTCCGAGTCCCCTGCCCAAAGCAGCTCACGGCAGGGGGCTGGAGAGGATAACCCTGAGTCCATCCCCACCTCCAAGGCCCCATCCTCACCTCGGCCCCATCCTCACCTCTTCTCCGCCTCCTCCCCAGCCAGCGCTCTGCGGCTCTGCTTCTCCCCCTCCACCGCAAGGGCCATCAGCTGATCGGCAGCAGGGAGGGAGAGGAGGAGGGGCAGGAACCCAGCACACTGGGGGAAGGGGAGACCTTGCCTGCCCTATAGCAGCAGCCAGTAGGACCAAGCTTCTTCACCCTGCCCCTGCGGGGTGGGGGTGGGCAGGATTTTTAATGGCATGCTGCTGCCTGCCGAGGTCCCGGCCTGGGTTTGGCAGCAGGCTGAACGGGGCCGGCAGGCAGGAGCCTGCCATTAAAAATCGGCTTGCATGCCGCCTTTGGCACGCGTGCCATAGATTGCCGACCCCTGCCCTAGTGCAAGCCTCTGGAATTGATGCATCCTTTGTCTCAGTAGTCCCTTACTCATCAACACCACACAAGTCTTTGCACCCTTCTCCCCAGTAGAAAGAGGAATACAGGTAGGGGCCAGCACTTGAAGAATAAAGGTTACTTAGCTGTATGGTAACTGGAGTTCTTTGAGATGTATGGTCACTATCTGTATTCCACTGTCCACCCTCCTTCCCCTCTCCTTCGCATCTTTACTCAAGATTCATCGTAGCAAAGGAACTGGAGATGATGGTAGGTTCATGCTGTCCCTTATACCCTTGGTTTGGAGCTTGAGGAGAGGAAGGGCACAGGCACTGATCAACAGACACTGCTAGCAAAAATCTTCCTGTCTCAGGTGCATGGAGCGCATGCACGCATACCCATAGCGGAATACAGGTAGGGACCACACATCTCCGAGAACGCCAGTTACTATACAAGTAAGTAACCTCTCTATCTGGGGATCTGAGGACTCCAGGTTATTGCCAGATGTGCTTGTGTTAGCTTCTTTTCAAGCTGGGGTGTGGGGTGGGGAGAGGAACTTTACATGCACATATCCAAATGATCAGGGGACAGGACCGTTGCACACCTCCATACACACCCCAAAGTGAGGCAGGACTGGCGTACTGTTTTCTGCTTCCAGTCTGTTATTTTCTGCTTGTTAGCGCTTGAGGTGTCTGGCTGCATTGGGAATCGCACTGTTTATCTTTCTGTAATGTCACAGCTGGTAAAACACCCTACCAGAGTAAGGAGCCAGCCTGCTAAGATTCTGGCTTTGTACAGGTTGTACTCTTCCCTGACTATGTTAAAAGAAGTAATAATCAGATTTGGAAAACTCCCTCTCTACAGTATTTCCAACCTCAAGTTCTCAAAAATCACGAGATATTAAAAATACCTTGTAGATCTTTTTGTTTTGTGCCTGGGGTTTGAGCCTTAAGGTTAATGTTTTAAAGCTTTCCTTTGCAACCAGGAAGCCTAGAAAATTATGTTTTCAAACGGAAGCTGATATTCTCACATTACTGCATGTCTCCAGGGCCTGAGGTTTTAACAAAACCACCAAATATTCAAGGGTTGTGATAAAATCATGAGATCATGGCAACACTGCCCCTGTGAAATAGGCTGCATCTAGGCTCTTTTAGGGCAGACCCCAGGTGTGTCCAGGCTGAGAGAGCCATATGTATAAGTGTAGGGAGTGTGGTAGGCTGTAATTTATGTCCTACATTACCTGGACACAGGGAGTGGGAAAGTATGTGATTCTCCCAAAGGTATAGTGTAGGTGGGGCAGGGTTTGGTGGTGGTTTGGAGGGTTGAATGTGCTTACTATGAGCATGAGATCCTTGACATTTAGTTGATTTAGTTGGCATTGGTCCTGCTTTGAGCAGGTGGTGGGACTAGATGACCTCCTGAGGTCCCTTCCAGCCCTGAGATTCTATGATTCTATGACATAGGAGTGGGAGGTTGTAATGGAAACATGACATTTTTAATAGACGGAGGCAGCTGGTAACGTCTGTGTGATTGGTGTGTATGTAGGGAGGAAGCAGTAATCTCTGTTTGAGATTGTGACCATACTAGGGAGAGGAGGAAGGAGGGGCCAGGTGAGGATGTGATAGTAGTCTCCTTATTTTAATGTCAGTCGTCTGAACCGAGGGGCCCGAAAGAACATGTGATTCAGGCTATGTTTAGGGCGGGATGGGGGAAGCATTTCTGTAAGAAAAGGAAACTGTTAAAGTAACCAAAGCCTGTCCTCAGGGGAACCATAGTATGTATGTGTAATGGTGAATGAGCTGGGATGTGTACCTGGCTAACTAGCAATCCACTTCCAGGACTGGAGTAGCCTTTCTTGGTCTCCTCATGAAAGAGTATTCTAATCCTTTGATCCACTGACTAGGACATAGGGATGAGACTTTATTTTTATTGATCACTTCTCAGAGTTAAAGGGAAAATTGTTAACCCAAAATGCAGTTTCCTAACCATCCAAACTCTTCAAGAATCCCCTTGTTTTCATTTGTTCTGATTCCTGGGCCTGCTCTAGAATACTCTTGGTGGGGGTTCACAGTATTCTCAAGTGATATGTTTAGGGGTATTTACAAATCCATATTTGTGGAGTAACCTGTGGAGATTACAGCATGAGCTTTGTTCTTGCAGCAGCAGCTCAGTAGTGATAATTCCCTTTTCTTCTTGCATTAGACTGTGGATTCCCTGGAGGAAGAACCTGATTACCTGCTTTGCTGTGTTCAGCTTAGGGAGGATGGAAGCATCTGTTGTGTGAAGCTATGATTCTTGGCCTGTTCAGCAGCTGTAGGATCGAACTGGTAATTTAAGGCCAGTTACAGTTGAAAGGGAAGCTGTTCCTGGTGGATGTGAGGGCACTTTCACTGTGCGGTACTTAAACCCAGCCAACTGGAGACCGAGGTGTCACTCACTTCCAGTTTTGATGCACTAGTTGGGAAGAATGTATCAATGCATAAACATCAGTGCCAGAGTGTGGTTATGTGGATCAATAAACCACAGGATGTTTCAGTTTTTGGAATACTAAGAAACAGTGAGGCCACTCCATGGAATATCATGTAAGTGTACCTACCCAAAACTATATCTGAGAGGCACAGGTACCAAGGAGTCCACGACATTGTATGTACCAAAATACCAAAGAGAGGGAGGAGGTGGGGTCTGAATACTTGAAGCTGTGTTTGGGCGGGGAGGGACAGAGACGGGGCTCTAGCGCATACCTGAAGTCATTTACCAAAAGAGGAGGGATGAGATGCTTATCCTTGCTCTAGATCAGCCTTGTGCCTTCACAGGATATTGGAATTTAAAACATGCCTAGGCTCCAACTCTAGAGGTGCTCTGAGGCTGGAGCACCCATGGAAAAAAATAGAGGATGCTCAGCACCCACTGGCAGCCCCGCAGGTCAGCACTTCCGCCTCTTGCCCGCCGACAGCCCCACTGATCGGCTCCTCTCCCTCCCTCCCTCCCAGCGCCTCCCGCTCACCATGATCAGCTATTCCACCATGTGGAGGAGGAGCGGGGGCAGAGGGAGGGACAGGAAGAGGTGGGGGTCGGGGGGATGGGAAGAGGTGAAGCTGGGGTGGGGGTTGGAGAAAGGGGTGGAGTGGGGACGGGGCCTGGGTTGGGGTGGGGGTGGGAAGGGGCAGGGTGGGAGTGAGGGCTTGTAGGAAGGGGTGGAGCGGGGGTGGTGTCTGGGGCGGAGCAGGGGTCAAGCACCTCCCGGGATCTGAGTAAGTCGGCACCTATGAAAACACGGGTTGCTTTTCTAAGTATTTCTTACCTCCCTTTCCTCCTCCCTATCCATAGGGTCACTTACACTGACATGCTGATTTCTGGTGAAAGAGGGTTACTGCCTGCTTGGCCTGGGCATGCGCCATGCTCTGGTTGTATAGTAATGCTCCAATAAAAATGAATCTGTGTTCCCGTGAGGACCTCAGGGGCCTGAAATGTGACTAACCTTAAATCTGTAGTGTTGAACATTGTCTGGATTTTACTTGGATTCTTGTTTCCCCACCCCAACAAGTGCTGATAACTGAGGGGGAAAAGATCCTGTTGTGGGGCAAACTCTACCAGTTGCTTTGCACAATTGGTTAGTCAGCACTGTGCCCGGAGGCTTACACGCTCCTGCCAGTCTCACCGGGGTGCTGGTGCTCTGAGAAGTAAACACACAATACACAGCCATAGGTTGAGGGCAGCGACTCTGGAATAAACTTGGGCCATGACTACACCAGGAGCTTAGGGGGGAGCTGCCGCTAGTTCAGGTGAGGTTAAATTGACAGAGTGATGAAAACACCGGAAGTTGCAGGGGTCTGGACTGTGGTAGGGTTCCCCAGAGAGGTGCGACCTCTAGAGCAGCTGAACTGCTGATTACACCTGTAGGAATTTTATTTCTAAAATTTCTTTGTGAAGACAAGGCTTGAGAAGAAATTTCTTGCTGCTTTTTGGCATAACCTGGGTTAGTTAAGCGCTTAGGAGTTGTACATTGAAGTGATGTAGTGATAGTGCTATTTGGATATGGGGGGAGGGGCTGATTAAGTTCCTGAGAGTTAATTCATATCTCACAGATGCATCTCATAAGCAGCAAAAGCTGACGCAGATACATCAACCGTGTTTAACACACCACCCTTGTGCTTCAGAAACTACTGGCTCCCTATTCTCACTAAAACTAAATTCACAGTCTGGGTCCCAATTTACGATGGCCTGAATGGTCTGGGACTAGCTACAAGCCCCCACCCCCACCCTCTATGAGCCTCAGGAACAATACAGATGAAAAACTCCAGGATTAGATTCTCATGTTGTGAGCAGAGCTGTGGCAGCAGCTTCATCAGAGAGAGCAATGGCTATCTCCAGAAGAGACGTGCCACACAGCTGTGTTACTGGTGCCTGGACTTCACTAATCACAAGTTTGAGTAGCAGCCGTGTTAGTCTGTATTCGCAAAAAGAAAAGGAGTACTTGTGGCACCTTAGAGACTAACCAATTTATTTGAGCATGAGCTTTCATGAGCTACAGCTCACTTCATCGGATGCATACCGTGGAAACTGCAGCAGACTGTATATACACACAGAGAACATGAAACAATACCTCCTCCCACCCCACTGTCCTGCTGGTAATAGCTTATCTAAAGTGATCATCAAGTTGGGCCATTTCCAGCACAAATCCAGGTTTTCTCACCCTCCACCCCCCCACACACAAACTCACTCTCCTGCTGGTAATAGCCCATCCAAAGTGACAACTCTCTACACAATGTGCATGATAATCAAGTTGGGCCATTTCCTGCACAAATCCAGGTTCTCTCACCCCCCCTCCAAAAAACACACACACAAACTCACTATCCTGCTGGTAATAGCTCATCCAAAGTGACCACTCTCCCTACAATGTGCATGATAATCAAGTTGGGCCATTTCCAGCACAAATCCAGGTTTTCTCAGCCCCCCCACCCCTATACACACACAAACTCACTCTCCTGCTGGTAATAGCTCATCCAAAGTGACCACTCTCCCTACAATGTGCATGGTAATCAAGGTGGGCCATGTCCAGCACAAATCCAGGCTTTCTCACCACCCCCCTTTTTTTTTTCCTGGGGGGACACACACACACACAAACTCACTCTCCTGCTGGCAATAGCTCATCCAAACTGACCACTCTCCAAGTTTAACCAGAACGTCGGGGGGGGGGTAGGAAAAAACAAGGGGAAATAGGCTACCTTGCATAATGATTTAGCCACTCCCAGTCTCTATTTAAGCCTAAATTAATAGTATCCAATTTGCAAATGAATTCCAATTCAGCAGTTTCTCTCTGAAGTCTGGATTTGAAGTTTTTTTGTTTTAAGATAGCGACCTTCATGTCTGTGATTGCGTGACCAGAGACATTGAAGTGTTCTCCGACTGGTTTATGAATGTTATAATTCTTGACATCTGATTTGTGTCCATTTATTCTTTTACGTAGAGACTGTCCAATTTGACCAATGTAAATGGCAGAGGGGCATTGCTGGCACATGATGGCATATATCACATTGGTGGATGTGCAGGTGAACGAGCCTCTGATACTGTGGCTGATGTTATTAGGCCCTGTGATGGTGTCCTCTGAATAGATATGTGGGCACAGTTGGCAACGGGCTTTGTTGCAAGGATAAGTTCCTGGGTTAGTGGTTCTGTTGTGTGGTAGGTGGTTGTTGGTGAGTATTTGCTTCAGGTTGCGGGGCTGTCTGTAGGCAAGGACTGGCCTGTCTCCCAAGATTTGTGAGAGTGTTGGGTCATCCTTTAGGATAGGTTGTAGATCCTTAATAATGCGTTGGAGGGGTTTTAGTTGGGGGCTGAAGGTGACGGCTAGTGGTGTTCTGTTATTTTCTTTGTTAGGGTGGAGCGTGAGAAAACCTGGATTTGTGCTGGAAATGGCCCAACTTGATGATCACTTTAGATAAGCTATTACCAGCAGGACAGTGGGGTGGGAGGAGGTATTGTTTCATGTTCTCTGTGTGTATATACAGTCTGCTGCAGTTTCCACGGTATGCATCCGATGAAGTGAGCTGTAGCTCACGAAAGCTCATGCTCAAATAAATTGGTTAGTCTCTAAGGTGCCACAAGTACTCCTTTTCTTTTTGCGACTTCACTAATGTCATCACTGTGTGCTAAAAGCTGCACGGATTCATCTTTGGTAGGAAAGTTCATCCCTAAACCAAGAAAGACTTTTTTTTCTATCAGGAAGGGGGAAATAGTCTGATTTTTCTTTGTCTTCTCCCTCATTTCTCCATACTGCTAACTGCGTCCCTCTGGGTACAGGTTGGGCCAAGAGGTCAGGAACCAGAATGGAACTGTCTTACCTAATAAGGTCCTTTCTGGCACTGATCTCTTCACAGTCCACAAAGATCAGAGTGTCTTGTTCAGATAAACTGAGAAGTTCTTTGCATATCTGTCCACGTGTATCCCGCTCTAGGTGCACATGCGTCCCATGCGTGTGAGATTGGACTCTTAACCATCAATGGCTGGTCTGTAGGGACCGTGCATATGCCCTGCCTGCCCTTGCACTCCCTGCAGCCCCATGTGGCATAAAGAGCAGAGCAGCCCCAACCACCACTCTGTTCCTTTTTACAGCCTGTGGCAGTGAGTCAGAACAACCTCTGTGTCCCTCTAGCTTCCCTGTGGTAGAGTGTTCGTTGTTAGTAAATTAGCTGTAGTTGTTAATATGGTATTTTTTTCCACTTGTGTTTTAGCTCACTGTCCACTATACCCCCCTGTGTCATTATCCAGGGTATAATCTGGACTGTTGAACAGCTGTATCCCCTCAATTCTTCACCCTGGGTGCCTTCTACACTGTTTTGCTGTGTGAGCAACCACTCCTAGTCTGCTTACACACAGCCTCCAGCATGTAAGCTACTCCCAGTTATGAGTGCTATGGCCAGCAACTTTAATAAGTCTTAAAGTCTTGATATGCTGCTGTGTCTACAGCAGCTAAGTTGGCACCTAATTATGCTAAGCATGCTAATTATGCCCTAGTACCAGGTCTGCACTGATCATATGTTGCCAGTTTTCACCCTGTGGTCCATGAAACTTGATACTGTTTATCTCATTTAGCTCAGGACTGGCTAGAGAAAGGAAAATTTCTTTTGCACCAGCTTCAACATTAGTAACAACTCAGTACCAATTATCTCAGTGCAGACATCTTTCTTTCCAGTTTCATTTAAAACATCCTGGAATTTGAGGGACTGTTCTGAATCTGAATCTCCTTTGCTGGAAGTTTCACCTCTATCTGCAGTCTATAAAACCGTTATGGTATGACCCTAAGGTACTGATCATGAAGATTTTATTACATTCCTCTTCATCAATACTGACTTCTCACTGGGTGCTCTTGAGTCCTCTGCAACTTTCTGTGAACCCGTGTGGGACAGTACATCCCACAGAGGAGGAGTCTTCTACAATTTCATCATCATCTGCTTCTAATAGAAGTCCCTTTTGGTTCCATTTCATTTGAACTGTCTTGGGAAGAAAAAATAACGACATCCCAATCTGACTCTCATCATAGGAGATGTGCGTTGGACAGATCTCAAACCTCATGGAGACAGCCTCCTTGGCACCAGATATGCCCTATCTGTATGGAATACAATCATAGCCGTGCCGGCCATCTTGGACCCCTTACTCTCATGACTCAATTCCATATAATGTGGATCACGCCATGCCTGGGGGTGAATCTCCAGTGGAACCTCATAAAGGAGTTCAGCGACTTCAACCTGAGGTTGCTTGCACAAAGAGCAGGAAATATGAAGTGAGGAAGAAGGTAATTTTTAAGAGGAAGACTCATTGACAAACATGGCATTGTCTTCTTCCTCAGCAATGAAGCTGCCATTCCAACAGCTCCAACTTCAGTGGATGCCTGTGATAGGGTTCGACTCACCACCACAGCGCCTTCTTCTGGCCATCCTGGGCATTAGCTCTGGTTTACCAGTGCGCCCTCATCTAGTGGTGTCTCGCTGCCACTGCTTCTGTCGTCAAGTCCCATGTCGCTCTCGTGACCGCAGTGTCCTCTTCTGGACACAGCCCTCCAGCTATCCCCCACTTGGTTCTTTCCCCACTTCCGGGGGATCGACAGTCCTCAGACCTACCACTTGCCTCAGTGGCAGACTGCAGTCCATGTACTGGCCATTCCCCTCAGTGGCCAGTGCGGGAAAGGAGGGAGTCCAGGCCTGCCCACTACTCCAGGCCCCGACCTAGGGCCCCTATAGCCAGCAGCCACATACTGCCCCTCCTCCAACTCCACCGTCTCCTTTCCTGGGCCACTTCCCTGCAGCCCCAGCACCTCCTCTGACCTTGTATCAGGGCCTCAGTTAGGCAGCTGTCAGGCTGGAGCTTTCTCATACTCTGCTGACTCTGCCCAGCACTGCTCTGTCCATGGTGCTCCAACCCTTTAAGCAGCCAGTCCTTCTCCCTCAAACTCCAGAAAGTGACTGCCCCTGCTCTGCTCAGCAGCCCCTTCTTATATGGGCCAACCTGTCCCTGATTGGCTCCTCCAATAAACCTTTCCCTAATTGGCTGGCACTACAAGCCTTTTCCTTATTGGCTGCCTCCCGCACAGCTTCCCCAAGGTTACTTTAACCCCTTACATACCAGTGAAGGGCAGTTGCCCCATCACAATGCCTGTAAAGTTTTCCAAGACCATCTTAAGAAGATAGCAGGTGCCCTGGAGATACTGCTAGAGGTGATACAAGAAAAATCATATACATTTTTTGATATATTATATCTGGTTTCCCAGGGTCAGTTACTAAAGAGCATTACTGAAGGCATTCTAAATCCTATCAAGGATCTTTGGCAGACCCCAGCTTTGATCATTGCCACATCTTAGTGAGCAGACCACAGATACCAAGTCCTCCCAGGGGGCTTTGAATATTTTTATAATCACTGTATCTCAGGTTCTTTAGTTGCGTGAGTGGCAAACAATCTGGTCCACCCAAATCAACTCCAAAGGTAAAGAAACGGAAAAGTTTGAGTCTTTTATAAAGAAAATTATATTCTTTGGCTAATTTGAGACAGAATCGCCAACTGTTGGGCTTTGCTAGCCAAGTATGATCATCTCCAATGTGATAGTTTAGTGCAGTTGATTGCCACCTCTACAATCAACTCTTGATACGGCAGATACAGCCACAAGATCAATGGCTTCTGGTGGCACAATGAGAGAGAGCATGTGGGTTGATTCAAGCTTACATCCCAAAAGAAGTCCAGTCCACAACAGAAGACTTATCTTTTGTAAGACATTACTTATTTTGCTCAAAGACTGATGAAGTGCTATACTCATTGAAAGATTCAAAGTCATCTCATTGGTCTCTAGGCCTATATACCCCAGCAAACAGGACAAAGCAATTCAAACCTCAGGTTTCCTTGAGACAGAGACCATCCTCTTCCTACTTCTATTATCAGAGAGCAACTGAACCTTTTAAGAAGAGATCCTGATTATAAAAAGAGGGATCATCTCTAACGTCCCACGCTGGATCTAACCAAAGGTAACACTGGTCAAGAGTTCTATGATCAGCCAATACAACCAGGTGTTTCTCCTCCCATGTCATTTCCAACTGATAAGTCTCCAGCTTACAGCAAAAATTCTTGTTGACAGAGACACTGCTTCCCAATTTCTGGGACAGAGAATTCTATTATCCAGCTTTCCTAATTCCAAAGAAGAATCAAGGTTGGCATCCTATTCGGGACCTCAGGAGGCTCAGCAAATTTATCTACCACATCAAGTTTCTCATGGTTTACTCTTGCTTCCTTAATCCCATCTCTAGATCCCATGGATTGGTTCTTAACTCTTGATTTACAGGATGCTTATGTTCCTATGTCCATCCATTCAGCCCACAGGAATTCTCAGTAGCAGAGATACACTACCAATTCAGACTACTCCCTTTCGGGGTCTCTGTGCATCAAGAGTCGTCCTCTTCTTCTCTGACACTTTCCTATTTGAGGTTGGCAACTTTTATAGCCTTCTTCCAAAACTCTTGATTGTATGCCAGGCTGCCATATAGATTGGTCTCTTTGAGGTTCACTGATATCTGGTCCATGTACTGAGTCTTTGATCTCCCACTTGGTTGTCTTCCAGCCACAATCACTTCAAGAGCCATTCTACTAATATAACTCTCAGGTCTCCGCTGGATATGCCCATACCAACATAGTCTAGCTGCCCTCAACTTGTCTTTAATTGGAGCAACCTGCATTAGGCCCCTTACAACCTCATTTTGTTTCCTGTCATGAACTGGCCAACCATTTGATTATCTCAACATCTTAATTTCCATGGTGAAGAGCATACTGAGTTTCTTTCCTGTCGCTAGCCAAGTCTCTGTTCTGTATGTTAAGATGGGTAGAATGACAATTTTATACACTTTACCTTTTAACTTTATTGGCAACATTTTTGTCACTTAGAAATGGGGTCAGCTCTCACCATTTGCACCAAGCAGCTTTAGTACAATGCCAGCATCATTCAGGAGGGCACCATCATTAGAGCCCTGCAAATCTGTGGATATTGACTTTATATTCCTGGACCATGTTTGCGGTTGGATGTGAATGCAAATTTCATATCTGCACAGGGCTGAAACCATCATGACCCTTGTTGTCCCTTCGAATCCTATGTTTCTAGGATTCTATGATCATCAGCAACCCCTAATCCTAGGTATTTAAATTCTTCCACTTTTCTAAGCTCTCTGCCTTTGATATCCTTTGTGGTGAGTCCTCCTCTCTGTTATGATAGCCTTGGTGTTCACTTTAAGTCCAGCCCGCTCACAACTCTGTTGCCACTATTCAGAATTGGTTTGCAGGATCTCTCGATCTTCCACACATATCACTAAGTCATCTGGTCTCCCATGTTTAAGAAGGATGAATTCAAACTGGAACAGGTACAGAGAAGGGCTACTAGGATGATCCGAGGAATGGAAAACCTGTTTTATGAAGGGAGACTCAAGGAGCTTGGCTTGTTTAACCAAAAGAAGGCTGAGGGGAGATATGATTGCTCTCTATAAATATATCAGAGGGATAAATACCAGAGAGGGAGAGGAATTATTTAAGCTCAGTACCAATGTGATCACAAGAACTAATGGATATAAACTGGTCATCGGAAAGTTTAGACTTAAAATTAGACGAAGGTTTCTAACCATCAGAGGAGTGAAGTTTTGGACTAGCCTTCCAAGGGAAGCAGTGGGGGCAAAAGACCTATCTGGCTTTAAGATTAAACTCGATAAGTTTATGGAGGAGATGGTATGATGGGATAATATGATTTTGACAATTAATTGATCTTTAAATATTCATGGTAAATAGGCCCAATGGCCTGTGATGGGATGTTAGATGGGGTGGGATCTGAGTTACTACAGAGAATTCTTTCCTGGATATCTGGCTGGTGAATCTTGCCCATATGCTCAGGGTTCAGCTGATAGCCAAATTTGGGGTCGGGAAGGAATTTTCCTCCAGGGCAGATTGGAAAAGGACCTGGAGGTTTTTCACCTTCCTCTTTAGCATGGGGCACGGGTCACTTGCTGGAGGATTCTCCGCAAAACCATGATTTGAAGACTTCCATAGCTCAGACATAGGTGAGAGGTTTATCGCAGGAGTGGGTGGGTGAGATTCTGTGGCCTGCATTGTGCAGGAGGTCAGACTAGATGATCATAATGGTCCCTTCTGACCTTAATATCTATGAATCTATTAGAGAACAGCATGTTCCAAGGTGGCTTCCTTCATCTAGTCTCACATATTGCATCCAGGACAACTACAAACCACTGCACCAAGTGTGTTTGCAAAATATCTCTCTGTGATGGCTGCTCATTCAGAGACTCAAGGTCTTTATATTTACCCTTATATTTATGATCAGTTAAATTGGGGAAATGTTCTCTCTATGTCACTGAGGCAGTGTACATAATTCTTTGGGTCTTTGTTTTTCCTTGTTGAGTCTCAAGGTCGGTTCCTATTTCTGCCCAGTCAATGGAGTTAATCAGAGGAATCCTCAGCTCAAGAGAAGCATAAGCTTTTCTTCCTCCCAATAGGTTTTGCATGATTCAGCACATCATATCAAAGCTTCAGGTACATCCAATAATTTTGGAAAGAATCTGCCTCAGACTAGTAGGACGCGTGGCCTCATGCATTTTCATAGCACCGGATGCCAGACTTCACCTCAGACCCTTCCAAAGGCGGCTGAAGTCAGTCTATCAACCAGGTAGGCACAGCATGAACTTGAAGGTGATGGTTCCAGTATGCATCCTCTTGGAATGATGTGCAAAACATTTGTCAATGTTGCCATCGGTTTCCCTATCTCTCAGTGAGACCTTGTTTACAGAAGCTTCCAGGACTGGTTGGGGAGCACATCAGGATCAACTTCAGACTCTAAGACTATGGTCCCTGGTGGACTCCCAATTATGTATAAACATGTTGGAACTCAGAGTGATAAGACTAACATGCAGGATGCTTCTACCTCTCCTAAAGGGAACAATCACTCTGGTCCTGACAGACAATACTACAGCAAAATATTACATCAAGTGACAGGGAGGGGCGAGATCAGAATCATATCAACTTTGTAGCTCTATGTCTAATGGACGTACAAAATGATCTAGCAGGTCACCTCAGCAGAAAGGACTCCTCCATGCACAAATGGGCTCTGAAGGATGTGGTGAGCGGTTGGGTACTTCAGGAGTGCAAGGTTCCCCTCATAGATCTCTTAGCAACCAAGGACAGCACAAATTGTCACGTTTTACTCTTGGAAAGCATAAGCCCGACCTCCATATTGGTTGTTTTCCTGGATCATCTGCTGTATGTCTTCCTGCCATCTGCACTAATTCCAAGAATCCCCCAGAAGGTGAGAAAAGACAAGGCCTGATTGACAATCCTAGCACTAGCTTGGCCTCTCCATTTCTGGGTCTCTGAGATGACGAATCAGTCTCTTTAACCACCACCATGCTACCAGCCCTTACAGACATAGTTTCACAGATTGGACCAGGACAGAACCTTGGTCTAGTCCTTTACTCAGATCCTCTGACTCTGCATCTCATGACTTGGTTGCTGGTTGTTTGACCTCTGTGGATAGAAGAGGTTCGGGACATTCTAATTCAGAGTAGGAAAGACTCCACCCTCAGTCAGCCTGCTCTAATAAAGAGAAGTTGCATGTATTTTTATAAAATACAGTAAAACAACATATATTTTAATCCTAAACAAGCACAGATGTGTTTGAACCAATCCTGACTCTCATTCCCTTCCAGCCTTAAATTGGATATTCAGCTCTCTCCACTCTTCCCCTAACTTACAGCAGTTGCCTTTCTGCTGAACTCAACGTGCAGCCACCTTGTTAGATTGCTTTTCTGTTGGCCCTCTCCCTGACTTTTTATTCTGTTGCAGTTCAGCAAAGGGGAGAGCAGAAACTAGAGAGATAGGAGCCAGAGAAGGCATGTTCCTGGATATTTTCCTGCCTGCTCTATTGAAGCCAGAGTAGAAGCTTAGTTATACAAAATCTGCTCAGGCCATTCTATTTTCAAACTAGAACAATACAAGAAAATTGAGCCATCTGGTTTCCCTACAGTGGTGGCTTCAGGGGGTATTGACTCCAAGATCTGAGGTTAAAAGGAGCCCGTACTGGAAATGGAAAGGGAGAGAGAGGATCCAAATAATATACAATTTGGCTGTAGGGAGAGATGGTAAGGAAAAAGCAGACTGAGTTAATGGTGCCAACATATTGAGAGGAGGGCACATTACAAACATGCAGTGATTTGGGGGGAAGCACAAAGAAATGGCATGGAAAAACAGACCCATTCATAAATGAGGAAGGAGGCAAAATAAAAAATGATTCTAAAAGGGCTGAGCTACCTGCCACAGCTACTACTGAGCCCTCCTGGGTGAGAGTATTGGCCTGCAGAGGTCCAGGTAAACAGCTCCCGCCCCCCCTCCCCCCACTTCAGTTGTAGGGTATCACTTTGCATTTTCTTATTTTCTATCCCAAAGTGTATAGAACAATAATGCTAAAATTTTTTTTACCCTTTTCTGAACACTGTGATACACAGCACTTAAAATTGGTCCCTTCCGTACCTGAGCTCCTGTGGTTTGACTTTATTGCTTCTTAGGAGTTTCTGACGTCTGGGAAGGATACATTTGAGGGTGCTTCTCATCAGGGTTTTAGTAGATCAAATAAGAATCTGCATAAAAAAGTAAGTTTGTTGTAAAATTACTCACCTGTGAGCAGAGTAAAGCCCCATATTTCTTCTGGGTGCCTGTAAAATACGTCTTTTTAGATCTGTAAAAGAGAATAAAGCATTTATTTAACAAAAATAAATCAATACATAAATCTGTGTAATGCTTCTTTCGGCCTTGCTACTTAGGTCATTCAGCCAGAATCTAGGGTAATTCTCCACATCACCTTTAATGCTACCATACTTTTTTGAATATTTTGTTTGATTTATTTTTCTCGTTTAAAATATGTTTCCTTATTGTTTCTTCTTCAATCTCTTCTCCTTTCACAGCCCTGTATGTAGGTAAGCAGAGTCCCCAAGCTAGTCCAGCCTAACTTGTAGCATTCTTTTAAATATAAAAGTTCAATGCTGATGGTGATGATACCTGGGGTTATTTATGGGGTTTCATAAAAAAGAAAAGAAAAAAAATACAGACTTGCCTGGCTTCTCTTCCTTTCTCCCCTCCTCCCCTTTCCTTCTCCACAGAGGAGTTTAATTTTAAATGATAAATGTGGAAATTAGAGACTGTTGAGAAAATCCAATTTGGTGAGGAGTTTTAAAAATCCCATAATAAACGCAGAGTGAAATGTATGATTTAATGCGGGGCGCCAATGGCTGCTATTATGTGCTATTAGCAAATCGGGGATGAGAGTGAATCTTTATCACTTGGTGAGTGCGGGCTGGTCCTGCCTTTCCTTCTGCTATTGATTTGTAGCCGCTTGTCATAATGACATCGGGAAGCAATGAATGGAAGATGTGCTTTTGATAGGATTGAGCGGGTGCGAAGGGGGAGAGAAAATTCAGCAAGTTTTCTATCTCTTCTTCTTGATTAGATTTTTTTCTTCTTTTAAGAGCTTTCACATTCCAATAAAAATGCTAAATCAGCTCTGAAGCAGAATTGTTAGGGAGTAAATAGCTAGTCACATTTAAAGGAGGAAAAGATCTGACTTTACAGCTTTGACTTTATAGCATTGGATGAATTTTAAGAATAGTTCTTTTGGCTTCATATTGGGTGGTCTGGGTGTGAGTAAGAGGTTGGTTAGAACATTTATGCTGATGGATATGTAGACAGATGCCATGGGTGGGTTTCTGTATGCTGATGTCTGCAGAAAATTCTACCGATTTGCAATGTAGAACTACTAAATGTCTGAGAGGTCTTTACTTCCATGTCCTTGCTTTTTAAAATATTTATTATATTTCTTGAGTTCTGAGTCAAAGATACCCAAAAGTGAGAAACCCAGACCTTGTAGTACCAAATAAAAAGGTCTCCTGTGGATCTGGGTTACCTACCCATGGGTACAGGGGAGAGCCTTTGTCACCCAGAAGCATTTCCTCTCAGAAAACAAAAAACTAGTTTTGCCTAGGGAAGTATGATTAGTGTGGTGTTTGGAAATGGCTGTGATCCTGTCTTAAAGGGTTTCCTTGTATGTTGTTATGGTGCAGGAATTGCTTTGCTTCCAGGGTTCTCTTGCCCTGATGTGTGGTGGCATGAGCCAGGAACCTTATATATGCAGAACATATATCAAAATGAGGATCTGTAACACCCTGTGTGGCTGGTCATTTGCTATAGGATTCTGTGCAGTTTTCACCGCACACTCTCCTTCTCACCATTACACTACCCTCGTTTGTTGCCAGCTGAGCTCAGTTGTTCCTCCCGGTTAGTTGGGGGAGCGGGCCGTTAGTTATGGCCAGGCCCATGCCATACCCATGTCAGTACCTCATAACACAAGAACGAGGTGTCACCAAATGAAATTAATAGGCAGCTGGTTTAAAACAAACAAAAGGAAGTATTTTTTCATACAACGCACAGTCAATCTGTGGAACTTGCCAAAGGCTGTTGTGAAGGCCAAGACTATAACAGGGTTCAAAAAAGAACTAGATAAGTTCCTGAAAGATAGGTCCATGAATGGCTATTAGTCAGAATGGGCAGGAGTGGTGTCCCCGACCTCTGTTTGCCAGAAGCTGGGAATGGGTGACAGGAGATGGATCACTTAGAATCACAGAATATTAGGGTTGGAAGAGACCTCAGGAGGTCATCTAGTCCAATTTCCTGCTCAAAGCAGGACCAACACCAACTAAATTATCCCAGCCAGGGCTTTGTCCAGCCAGGCCTTAAAAACCTCTAAGGATGGAGATTCCACCACCTCCCTAGGTAACCCATTCCAGTGTTTCACCACCCTCCTAGTGAAATAGTGTTTCCTAATATCCAACCTAGACCTCCCCCTCTGCAACTTGAGACCATTGTTCCTTGTTCTGTCATCTGCCACCACTGAGAACAGCGTAGCTCCATCCTCTTTGGAACCCCCCCTTCAGGTAGTTGAAGGCTGCTATCAACTCCCCCCTCACGCTTCTCTTCTGCAGACTAAATTACCCCAGTTCCCTCAGCCTCTCCTCGTAAGTCATGTGCCCCAGCCCCCTAATCATTTTCATTGCCCTCCGCTGGACTCTCTTCAATTTGTCCACATACCTTCTGTAGTGGGGGACCAAAACTGGATGCAATATTCCCAGTGTGGCCTCACCAGTGCTGAATAGAGGGGAATAATCATTTCCCTCGATCTGCTGGCAATGCTCCTACTAATACAGCCCAAAATGCCATTGGCCTTCTTGGGAACGAGGGCACGCTGCTGACTCATCTCCAGCTTTTTGTCCACTGTAATCCCCAGGTCCTTTTCTGCAGAACTGCTGCTTAGCCAGTCAGTCCCCAGCCTGTAGCGGTGCATGGGATTCTTCCTTCCTAAGTCCAGGACTCTGCACTTGTCCTTGTTGAACCTCATCAGATTTCTTTTGGCCCAATCTTCCAATTTGTCTAAGTCACTCTGTACCCTGTCCCTATCCTCCAGCCTATCTTCCTCTCTCCCCAACTTAGTGTCATCTGCAAACTTGCTGAGGGTGCAATTAATCCCATTGTCCAGATCATCGATATAGATGTTGAACAAAACCGGCCCCAGGACCAACCCCTGGGGCATTCTGCTTGATATTGGTGCCAAATAAACATTGAGCCACTGATCACTACCCGTTGAGCCCCACAATCTAGGTAGCTTTCTATCCACTTTATAGTCCATTCATCCAATCTATAGTACTTTAACTTGCTGGCAAAAATACTGTGGGAGACCGTATCAAAAGCTTTGCTAACGTCAAGATATATTACATCCACCGCTTTTCCCATATCCACAGAGCCAGTTATCTCATCATAGAAGGAAATCAGGTTGTTTAGGGATGACTTGCCCTTGGTGCATCCATGCTGACTGTTCCTGATCACCTTCCTCTTCTCAAAGTGCTTCAAAATGGATTCCTTGAGGACCTGCTCCATGATTTTGCCGGGGACTGAAGTGAGGCTGACCGGTCTGTAGTTCCCCGGGTTCTCTTTCTTCCCATTTTAAAATATGGGCACTGAATTTGCCTTTTTCCAATCGTCCGGGACCTCCCCTGATCGCCACGAATTTTCCAAGATAATGTCTGGTGGCTCTGCAATCACACCAGCCAACTCCCTCAGCACCCTCGGATGCATTAGATCTGGACCCATGGACTTGTGCACCTCCAGCTTTTCTAAATAGTCCATAACCCATTCTTTCACTTGATGATGACCTGTTCTGTTCATTCCCTATGGAGCACCTGGCAGTGGCCACTGTCGGAAGACAGGATACAGGGCTAGATGGACCTTTGGTCTGACCCAGTATGGCTGTTCTTATGTTCTTATCTGCAATAGGTACATTGCCCTCATTTTTGAGAGAATGTCCACATGTTCCTGTATGAGCACAGAGTTCCCTTTTGCTCTCTCTTTATGGAAGTTCCCTTGTCCCTCTTTCCTTTTGATTTTTCTTCAGCTCCTGACGGCTTCACTGAAACAGCTGCCGGCTGCGGAAAGGCTGTGACTCTGCCATTCTCTTTTTCCATGTGGGGCCTAGCCAGCCTCAGCCACTCTTATTTACTGAGACCTTCACTGAAACAGTTGACTGGGCCTGGTTTATGGGGCTCCCTGTCAGGGAACGAAATGGCAGATTAGAAATCAATGCAGAGAGTCCAAGTGCCTACTTCATCACTCAGGGGGAAGAAATACAGCATTTCTACTCTAGGCCTTGCACTCATTAAAATCAAATAATTTAAAAGCCCTTTAAATTAAAAAGGAAGGTGGGGGAGGAAGATGAACTTCACGAGGAAAAGTCTTGCAAACAGATAAAGGCAAAAGGCAGCCTGTAGATTGAATACTGTACTGTGCCCACTGGCAGCTGGCAGTTATGCCCTCCACTTTATTTACACTGCTCTCGAGGTGTGCACGGTGCTTTACAGGCCCTTTCCCCGAGGAGCTCACAATCTAAAGTAGACATAAGATAGCAAAGGATGATGTCAAATAAGATTTGGGGAAGGGGATGGAAGCATGAGGGTGACGGTGGAAGGTCATGGGATGTGCTTATTGCCAACTATATTACATTTGAGGGCAGCATCTGGAATGAAGGCTGGGATCTTCAGTGACTGTTGTTGAACAGAAAGAAAGAGATCAAAACCCGATTCCAAGATTTAGGGATGAGGGCGACATGGTAGGAATGGCAGGCAAGGAAGGTGATTTTACTGGCAGGATGTTGGGTGGACCTGAGAAATGCTGTGTGAGAACAGGGGCAGCAAGAAATACAGAGGTTTCAGCACAACAAAAGAGATGACCGGAGCATGGAGCAACGTTTCAGCAGAAAGGATGGAGAGGAAGGAATGGCTTTTGGAAATATTGTAGGGGGAAAATTTAGCAAAGACCTGGATACAAGGAGATGTGTAAGAAGGGAGAGAACTGAGCTTAATGACCCCCAGGTTGTGAGTGTGGGTGGCAGGAAGGATGATGGGAGGGAATGAAGAGAGAAGGTTAGGAAGAAAAGAGAAGTTCCATTTTTGCCTCAGTGAGTGTGAGCTGGTGGCTGGATATCCAAGAAGAGATGTCAGAGTTGCAGCTGGGGACTGTACATACTATATCATGGCACGCAGACAGTGTATTGGTCTCATCAGAGTGGGGGAGAGAGCATAGATATTACAACTCTGTAGGTATTAAGAAATTTTCAGTGTCTGACTTTTTTGGGGGAGGAGGGGAGGGAAGGGAAGGGATAACTTGTTAAAAAATTGGCTGGCTTGTTACCCTTCTAACTTTCTATATAGCTGAAACTTATTAGCAAGTATGTTTGAATATGCATTGCAAGAAATTTGCTTGTAACTTAGCAAAATTATTAATAATTGTTCCCATCTTTCCTATTATAGCCACAATTTGTCCTTATTCAAAATAGCCACCATTTTCTGTCTTATAAAGGCACTTAAGCAACACAGTTGTTTTGAAGGTGCTCATGTCTCCAGTAAAGATGGTCACCTTTTTACCTGGGGATGGATGTGGGGGGGGCACGGCAACTAATGAAGATGGCCACCATTTCCCAGTTTTCAGTGGGACTGAGGCCACAGGAAAGAAGGCCACCCTTTCTTGAAAGCCTGCCGTCATACCGCTCAACCTTCAAACCTGCCTCAGTGCAACACAAACCATTGAAATGTGCAACAAACAAGTGAAATGTGGAACACCTGTGTCTTTGTTGGTCTTTGGGCCATATTTGACCGTTGATCCTGGCTCTTCACTATAAAACCTGTTTAAAAGGATATTTTTTCACTCTGTAGATTAAATCAACTTTAAAAAAAAAAAGAAAACTTGAATTCTCTCATACAATCATAAGGACTCTTACTCGTGGATCATCAACAGGGTTGGAATCCTTGACCTTCAGATCACCCACCCGGATCATTACCACTCTTACTACTTGAGTAATCATTATCTTCCCCCTGGTTGGACAATGGGAGCATGGCACATATTTAACACACACTTTGCAAGTGAATTACAAAGCTGTGACGGGTTGGACCCCTTAAGATACCACCTGATGTGCTGAGATGCCACTGAGCCCACCTGTTATGCCAGCCTGGGCACCTTTTTTACCTGTCTTGCTGGTCCAGGCTATTAAGCCTTCTCCAGTACAGACATAGGCAGGGCCACACCCAACTTCAGAATGAAACAGACACTGAGATCAGCTCTGGGAAGGCTCAGCTTAAGGGACTTGCCCAGCACTCAGATATCCAACTCCCTTGGAGTGCAGACCCAACAGTATATTATGAAATCCGCCTCCTCCCTCAGTGTGGAGGAAGGTATGCACAGCTTCTGATTCCTCTCCCCCCACCCCCCCGCCAGTAATTATGAATTGCACAAACTGGGTTATATTATAAACAAGAAATACATTTATTAACTACAAAAGGTGGATTTTAAGTGACTATAAGAGATAACAGGACAAAACAGATTACTAAGCAAATAAAACAAAACATGCAAGCTAAGATTGTTTAACTAAAAACATTGGTTACAAATAGTAATTTCTCACCTTAGATATTGTTGCAGGCAGATTACAGAAAGTCTTGAAAGGCAGCTACACTGGTTTCCAGCTTGAGACCTCAGGTATTATTACTCACAAGCTAGACGCCTTTCCAGCTTGGGCTCAACCCTTCTCCCCCCAGTTCAGTTCTTGCTTCCAGGTGTTTTTCAATGTCTCTTTGTCTGAGGAGGCAAAGGAGAACCAAGATGATGTCACTCCTTTGCCTTATATAGCTCTTGTGTATGGCAGGAGCCCTTTGTCTCCCCGTGGAAGAACACTGGCATTCCAAGGGGTGGGTCCAGTACCAGGTGACTCTCACCCATGTCTCTGCAGGGCTGTGGTAGCCATTTTACTTGTAGACTGTCTGGACTATCCACTGGAAGACTAAGCTCTTTCACAGTCTCTTGTTTCTGCTAATGGCCCATTAGCCCTGTCTGGCTTTTCCATTGTTGTACCTGAAGGCAGGTACAAGCATGTTTTGCGCCCTAGGCGAAACTTCCACCTTGCGCCTGCCCCCCAGCCCTGTGGCAGCTCCCTGCCCCCCCCTCGCCCTGAGGCACCCCCCCTGTGGCAGCTCCGCGCCCCCCCTGCCCTGAGGTGCCCCCCATGTGGTAGCTCCCCGCCGACCTATCTCTCCCTCCCTCCCCTCAGCCCAGGGAGCTGTGCGGCAGCTCCCCACCACCCCCTCCCTCGGCCTGTGGAGCCGTGAGGCAGCTCCCCGCCGCCCCCTCCCTCGGCTCGCGGAGCCGCATGCGGCAACTCCCCACCCCAGCTCACCTCTGCTCCGCCTCCTCTCTGAGCACGCCGCCGCTTCTTCCGCCTCCCAGGCTTGTGGCGCCAATCAGCTGTTTGGCGCACAAGCCTGGGAGGGAGAGAAGCAGAGTGGGGCGGCGTGCTCGGGGGGGAGGCAGAGCAGCGGTGAGCTGGGGCGGGGAGCGGTTCTCCTGTGTGCCGCCCCTCCCCCCCCCCCCGTTTTTGCTGCAGGCAGCCCTCCCCACGCCTCCCTGCCCCAGCTCACCTCCGCTCCACTACCTCCCCAGAGTGCGCTTTTGGCCGCCCCCAACCACTTGGCACCCTAGGCGACCGCATAGTTCGCCTAGTGGTTGCATCAGCCCTGCCTGAAGGGCTGGTTGCAGGTGACACCCAAAGTAACACATTTGAAATACAGATACATAGTCAATATTCCTAACTTCAGATACAGAAATGGTACAAGCGTACAAATTGGATAATCACATTCAGTAAATCATAACCTTTCCAATGACATCTCACATGAGCCATCTTGCATAAAGTGTATTTCAGTTATGTCATATTCATATCATAAGCATATTTTCATAAAGAATAGGGAGTGAAATGTCACAAAAACTATTTGCTAAACAACTGTACAGTGTTGTAAATCAGGATTCCTGGGTACTATTCCTGGTTCTGGGATGAAGTGTGAGCTAGTGGTTATAGAGAGCATGGTCAAGCAGCTAGGTTTGGCAGATTCTTTCTGAGAGGCTGAGTGAATGAGACTGGGGTCTGCCATACTATAGGAAAGACTTCTGTGCCCAACTCTGCTAGAAAGGACCTTGCTGAACCTTTCACTTGACTCATTTGTAAAAGCGTGTGGCTAGCATTAGTGTGTAAAGCTAGAATTATAGAAATGTAGGACTGGAAGAAGAGACCTCAAGAGGTCATCTAAACAGTCCCCTGCCCCGAGGCAGGACTAAGTATTATCTAGACCATTCCTGACAGGTGTTTTGTCTAACCTGTTAACTGTTTTGTCTAACGGAGATTCTATAACCTTTCTTGGTAATGTGTTCTGGTGCTTAACTACGCTTACAGTTAGAAAGTTTTTCCTAATGTCTAAGCTAAATCTCCCTTGTTGCAATTTAAGCCCATTACTACTTACTTACTTGAAGATTGTTATCATCCCTCTCTCAATCTTCTCTCCAGACCAAACAAACCTATTTTATTCAATCTTTCCTTAGAGGTCATGTGTTTTAGACCTTTAATAATTTTTGTTGCTCTCCTCTGAGCTTTCTACAATTTGTCCACATCTTTCCTGAAGTGTGGTGCCCAGAACTGGACACAATTCTCCAGTTGAGGCCTTATCAATGCTGAGTACAGTGGAAGAATTACTTCTCATGTCTTGCTTACAACACTCCTGCTATTACATCCCAGAATGATGATCACGTTTTTTGCAAAAGTATTGCAATGTTGACTCATATTTAGTTTGTGATCCTCTATAACCCCCAGATCCTTTCCTTCAGTCCTCCTTCCTAAGCAGTCATTTTCCATTTTGTATTTATGCAATTGATTATTCCTTCCTAAGTGTAGTGCTTTGCATTTGTCTTTATTGAATTTCATTCTATTAATTCAGATGATTATTCCAGTTTGTCACAATCATTTTGAATTCTAATCCTGTCCTCCAAAGCACTTGCAAGCCCTCCCAGCTTGGAATAGTCTGCAGACTTTATAAGTGTATTCTTTGTGCCATTATCCAAATAATTTGTGAAGATATTGAATACAACTGGACCCAGGACAGAGCTCTGCTGGAACCCACCCAATATGACCTTCCAGCTTAATTGTGAACCATTGCTAACTGCTCTCTGAGTACACTTTTCCAACCAGTTTTGCACCCACCATATATGTAGTATGTTCTGTTAGACTGTATTTCTCTAGTTTGTTTATGGGAATGCCATATGAGACGTATCAAAAGCCTTGCTAAAGTCGAAATAGGGATGGGTGAGGCCTTGCTTAATAATCATGGCTATGCAATGCACACAAATATAAACAGCAGCTAGTGGAAGAGATGAGATTTGAAGTCATTGTCTTCGGGCTGCCATCTAAGCTTATCTTCTTCCCCTTAGCTTAAATGGTGTTTGGACAGGGAATTACTCTGCTTCCCCTAAAGTGGAAGTGTGATTCAGCGCAAATAGAATACACTTGAAAGCTCTGCTTGCCACGTGAAAGTCAGACTGCCCCTAGGGAAGCTGGTTGTTTCTTTGCTTTTTTGTTTTCAATGGGACTTAGCCATCAGTGCCTTCAGGGAAGAAGCCACCTCCAGTGCCCTGTGGTTAAGAAACTGGAGAGCGAGTCTACAAGCTTCACTGCTGGGTGCTCTCCAGTCTTATCTGCAGTCCTGCAATTTCAACAAGATTATCTGCACTCTGAAGAGGAATTGTTGGCTTGGCAGAACAGATGCAGTGCTTAAACTCTGTACCAGATGTCTGGAGGATACCTAATATAACACTGATTTTTAAAAAAGCCTCCAGAGGCAGTACTGGCAATTGGAGACTGATAGACTTAACTTCAGTACCAAGCAAATTTGGCTGAAACAGAAGTAAAGAACAGAGTAAAGAACAGAATGATCAGACACGTAGATGAACATAAGTTGGGGAAGAATCAACATGGCTTTTGTAAAGGGAAATCATGCCTTACCAATCTGTTGGAATTCATGGAGGGTCAACAAGCATGTGAACAAGGATGATCCAGTGAATATAGTGTATGTGGACTTTCAGAAAAGCCTTTGACAAGTGCTACCCCCAAACCTCACAAGCAAAGTGTGCAGTCATGGGACAAGAGGGAAGGTTTTCTAATAGATCAATGAGTTATAGTACTACTACTTCTAGTCTTGGACTCATCTACCTGGGGTCAGCTCTTCGAATTCTTCTTCTCCATTCCAGTATGTCTTGCAGCAGTTCCTCAGATACTCCGCAGCTAATCAAATCCATTTGTGTGACATCCATCCAACTAGTTTTGGGTCTTCCAAGCCTTTTCTTATCTTCTGCTTCTAAGTTTAACACCCTGTTTTCTGTATATTCTTCTGATCTTTTCACATGCCCAAAATATCTAAGCCTGGATTCCTTCATCTTTTTTATAATTAGTACTACCTTTACACACTCCTCATTAATTCATTCCCAAGATGATCTACCCTTGTAACTCCAAGCATCAATATTAATGTTTTAATTTCTACTGTATTCAAGATCTGCTCCTGTCTCTTCTTCACTGCCCAGCATCTGGAGTCATCTAAAACTACAGGCCTGTCGTGTAGATCTTACTTTTCAGTTTGATAGGCATTCACCTATTGTAGATCATTCTGCTCACTTCTCTCCATTTAGTCCAGGTCTTTCCTGTGCCGCTTATAAGTTCGCCATTATCCTGTCCTATCAAACCTAGGTACTTGATCTTCTGTACCTTTTGTTAGAGGCTGGCATCCCAGACTTACCATTTTGTTGTCTTAGAATCATAGAATATCAGGGTTGGAAGGGACCTCAGGAGGTCATCTAGTCCAACCCCCTGCTCAAAGCAGGACCAATCCCCAATTAAATCATCCCAGCCAGGGCTTTGTCTTCCTACAGGGTATCATCGAATCTACAGGCCACATACTCTGTTTTATTTCTGGTGATTTTATGCCATTTCTTTCAAGTATGCACCTCCATCTCTCTAACTCTTCTTCCACTTCCTCTTTGCTGTCCCTTACTACTAGTACTACATGATCTGCAAAAAGCATTAATCAAGATTTCACTCTCCGGGAGTTTCCTGTGAGTGCATCAAGCACCAACGTGAACAAAAATAAGAAATAATGTAAATTAAATTTAATAATTATAACATTATAAATAATTTTAATAATAAAAGTAAGAAATAATAGAATAAGAAACCTCTTAGCCCTCTTGACATACCAGCAGAAGAAGGAAGTACCTGGGGCAATTGGATGTGAACATATTGACAAAAAACTGTTTAATTTCATCATGAGGACTGAGAAGATGCCTTAGGCTTGGAGAAAAAGCATATTAGTACCGATATTTAAGACAAAAGGAGACATACAAGTCTGTGGTACCTACTGCAGCATTAAACTCATGAGCCACATGATGAAGATCTGGGAGAAAGTTGATGATAAAAGGCTATGAAGAGAAGTAAAGTTACGTAACAATCATTTTGGATTTGTGCCAGGCAAGTCAACAATGGATGCTATCTTCGCATTAAGATTGCTTGTGGAAAAATATGAGAAAAGAGGAAAATCCTGCACATAATATTAATCAGTCTTGAAAAGGTTTATAACCACTTTCAGAGAGAAGTCATCTGATTGTGAATGAGAATGAAAAAGATACTTGAATACTAACTATAACAGACTCATCCAGGACACACAAGTGGGTGCTGGTAGCACAGTCAGAAGCCCATGTGGAGAAAGTGAACAGCTTCTAGTAAGAGTCATACTAC
The DNA here is from genome assembly GCF_965140285.1 of Lepidochelys kempii. Lineage (NCBI taxonomy): Eukaryota > Metazoa > Chordata > Testudines > Cheloniidae > Lepidochelys > Lepidochelys kempii. The sequence goes on from NC_136391.1 coordinate 43,260,807, forward strand.
ATCAAGGCTTGACACTAAGCAGTTTTGCTCAGTAAATTGCATTTTTCCAAGTTTTCATTTTGGTTTACAGTCAGCACCCTTTTAGTGACACACTGCAACTTTTTCTCCTTTTTTGTTAACAGCACTCGGTGTTGAAGTGGGTGGGAATAAGAATTTGAAAGTTATCAGGGACTTTCATTCAGTGTTCTGGAAAAATGCATTGTGCTTTAGCCAAGGTAAAAGGATATGAAAACTGCAGTTTGAACATGCAAGGTAAGTTTATTTTTGTATTTTTAAATAGCTGTTGTCTGATGTTCTAAACGAAGGTGGACTGCACTGCATATACATGAATGGCTAAGTTGGATGTAGTGAATTTGTGCACTGAATGAGGCAAGGGCTACATGGGAAGATGGAAAACAGTAAATATAGTCGGGTGCAGTCTCATCATTACGATGCACAATCAATGAGACAGAGTTACAGGGGTGCTCACTGTGCAGTGAATTAGTCAGGAATGCTCAATGCGCATTCTCCTTTACTGTACTCTTAAATGTGCATTTGCTTTTTGTGTTTTATGGTGTCTAGCTACATTTCCTGGACAAACAGTGACAGTCCTGTTTCTTTTCTTTTAAAAAATTGCTGGACAATTCTGTAAAACAAATTGTGTTTTTTCTCAAACCCTGGGACCTGCCAGCGTTAAGGTTGTATGCACACTCTTAACTCCCCACCGCATACATTACAATCGAGTCTTCAGAGAGGCGGTCACCTGATATTATTTCCATAGGGCCATGCCTCATTCATTGCTCAGAACGGATGGTGTGCAATGAATGAGACAGTGGCCTTGAGGATCCCTGGTTCATTTTAGGACTAATTCTAGTCACAAATTACAACACTCTAAATGGCAGTTGTACCCTGTTGAAATGAGAACTGCAGGCCCAATCCTGCAGCACTGAAGTCAATGAGAATTTTGCCAGTGACTTTCATGGCAGCAAGACTGAGACCTGAATGAGGATAGTAATAGTAAGTGGTCATGTAATTAGAGACTGGTTGGAAATAAATAACCAAAATGGGGCATCGTGAAAGCAGGCATTTCTTTCATGTTAGAGTGATTAACCATGCAACCACATTCTCTTAACACATTTTTGTATGGAAAAATTACACCTACACACACACAAAGGTGAGATACATGAAATGAATCACATATCCATACACTACATTAATTTATTATGAACTTCTGACCACCTCAACTGCCATGTGGCCACTAGTTCATTTCTACAGAACTCATCCTAATATGGAGGAGCTTCAGCACTGTCAAAACTTTAACTAACAAACAATCTGACCTGTCAGACAGAGGTTTCCTTCTCCTCCCTACAAGTGTAGAACTCCTAACACCACCCCCTACCAAAATGAACTCTGCCCAAAAGTCAGTCCTGGGTCAGCAATTGTTTTCTATTCATAAAAGTGCCATGAAGTACCATAAAAGTGCTTCTTCCCATGTCATTCTGATAGCTTTCAGTTCTGCTTCTATTGTGGGTTTCATGTTATCCTTGGTCTATCTTGTCGCCTCTTGCCCTAGGGATTCCAGTCGGATGCCTATCTTGTTACATTATTATGGTCTTTTCTCCCAGCCATTTCCATGTTCATTCCATAATTTCCTGTCCTATCTGTTTCTGTTTTGTCCTCCTCCAGAGTTCTTCATCTGTGCTTTTTTTCTGGCCATCTAACATTGAGGATTTGTTTAAGGCAGCTTTTTATGAAAACTTGAAATCTTATTGAGTCTCCAAGTTTCAGCACCATATAGTAAGATTGACTTACTGAGGGAACTGGGATTGTTTAGTCTGTGGAAGAGAAGAATGAGGGGGGATTTGATAGCTGCTTTCAACTACCTGAAAGGTGGTTCCAAAGAGCATGGATCTAGAGTGTTCTCAGTGGTAGCTGATGAGAGAACAAGGAGTAATGGTCTCAAGTTGCAGTGGGGGAGGTTTAGGTTGGATGTCAGGAAAAACTTTTTCACTAGGAGGGTGGTGAAGCACTGGAATGGGTTACCTAGGGAGGTGGTAGAATCTCCTTCCTTAGAGGTTTTTAAGGTCAGGCTTGACAAAGCCCTGGCTGGGATAATTTAGTCGGGGATTGGTCCTGTTTTGAGCTGGGGGTTGGACTAGATGACCTCCTGAGGTCCCTTCCAACCCTGATATTCTATGATTCTATGTCTTATTTTCATAGAAGCTCTGACTGATGATCACATGTTCTGAGGTTTCGATAGTGGCGTAGCAGCTTCCATAAAACTCTTCTATCTATTGTATCAAAGGCTTTTTGGAAAGTCATAAAATTCATAGAAAGTGGTGACTGCCATTCGTTTGATGGTTCTGTGATAATACATAAGGTTACTATTTGATCTATACATGATTTCTCTTGTCTGAACATTGCCTGTTCTTGTTGTAACCTTGAATCTACCGCTTTCCATGTTCTATGTAGAATAATACTTGTAAATACCTTGCTTGGGATAGAGAGAAATTGAATGCTCCTTCAGCTTTTACACTAGCTAAATTCATTTACTTAGGACTTGTCTACACTGCTCTGCAGTTTGGACGATGGAGAACTGTAAATAGCCATGCACACCAAAGTGCTGTGCTGTAATTCCCCCATGTGGATGCTGTGGGCACAAACTAAATGGTTGCTAGTTCACATTAACGTTGTCCTGTTGGAAGAGAACTACATTAATGTGAACTAGGAACCTTATAGCCCTGGTCTACACAAGGAGTCGAGGTCGAATTTAGCAGCATTAAATCGATTTAACCCTGCACCCGTCCACAAAATGAAGTCCTTTTTTCCACTCAGAGGGCTCTTAAAATCGATTTCCTTACTCCACCCCCGACAAGGGGATTAGCGCTGAAATTGGCCTTGCAGGGTCGAATTTGGGGTACTGTGGACGCAATTAGACGGTATTGGCCTCCAGGAGCTATCCCAGAGTGCTCCATTGTGACTGCTTTGGACAGCATTCTCAACTCAGATGCACTGGCCAGGTAGACCGGAAAAGGCCCTCGAACTTTTGAATTTCAATTTCCTGTTTGGTCAGCGTGGCAAGCTGCAGGTGAGTGCAGAGCTCATCAGCAGAGGTGACCATGATGGAGTCCCAGAATCGCAAAAGAGCTCCAGCATGGACCGAACGGGAGGTACGGGATCTGATCTCTGTATGGGGAGAGGAATCCATGCTATCAGAACTCTGTTCCAGTTTTCGAAATGCCAAAACATTTGTCAAAATCTGCCAGGGCATGAAGAACAGAGGCCATAACAGGGACCCAAAGCAGTGCCGCATGAAACTTAAGGAGCTGAGGTAAGCCTACCAGAAAACCAGAGAGGCAAACGGCTGCTCCGGGTCAGAGCCCAAAACATGCCGCTTCTATGATGAGCTGCATGCCATTTTAGGGGGTTCAGCCACCACTACCCCAGCCGTGTTGTTTGACTCCTTCAATGGAGATGGAGGCAACACGGAAGCAGGTTTTGGGGATGAGGAAGATAACTCACAGCAAGCAAGCGGAGAAACCGGTTTTCCCGACAGCCAGGAACTGTTTCTCACCCTGGACCTGAAGCCAGTACCCCCCGAACCCACCCAAGGCTGCCTCCCGGACCCGCCAGGCGGAGAAGGGACCTCTGGTGAGTGTACTTTTTTAAATAGCATACCTGGTTTAAAAGCAAGCGTGTTTAATGATTAATTTGCCCTGGCATTCGTGGCTCTCCTGGATGTACTCCCAAAGCCTTTGCAAAGGTTTCTGGGGAGGGCAGCCTTATTCCGTCCTCCATGGAAGGACACTTTAAAACTCCAGGCCAGTAGCACGTACTCGGGAATCGTTGCAGAACAAAGCATTGCAGTGTATGTTTGCTGGCGTTCAGATAACATCTGTTCTTTATCCCTCTGTGTTATCCTCAGGAGAGTGATATTATTCCTGGTCACCTGGTTGAAATAGGGTGCTTTTCTTAAGGGGACATTCAGAGGTGCCCGATCCTGTTGAGCTGTTTGCCTGTGGCTGCACAGAAATGTTCCCTGCTGTTAGCCACAGGGACGGGGGAGGGACTAGCCATGCGGTGGGGGAAGGCAAAATGCGACCTTGTAACGAAAGCACATGTGCTATGTATGTAATGTTAACAGCAAGGTTTACTGTGAAAGAGTGTACCCATTGTTCTATAAAATGTTTTTTTAAATACCACTGTCCTTTTTTTTTCTCTCCACCAGCTGCATGTGTTTCAAGGATCACAGGATCTTCTCCTTCCCAGAGGCTAACGAAGATTAGAAGGCCAAAAAAGCGCACTCGCAATGAAATGCTCTCTGAGCTCATGCTGTCCTCCCACACTGACAGAGCACAGACAAATGCGTGGAGGCAGACAATGTCAGAGTGCAGGAAAGCACAAAATGACCGGGAGGAGAGGTGGCGGGCTGAAGAGAGTAAGTGGTGGGCTGAAGCTGAAAGGTGGCGGCAGCATGATGAGAGGAGGCAGGATTCAATGCTGAGGCTGCCGGAGGATCAAGCTAATATGCTCCAGCGTATGGTTGAGCTGTAGGAAAGGCAGCTGGAGCACAGACCGCTGCTACAGCCCGTGTAACCAACCACCCTCGTCCCCAAGTTCCATAGCCTCCTCACCCAGATGCCCAAGAACGCAGTGGGGGGACCTCTGGCCACCCAGCCACTCCACCACAGACGATTGCCCAAGCAAGAGAAGGCTGGCTTTCAATAAGTTTTAAAGCTTTAAACTTTTAAAGTGCTGTGTGGCCTTGTCCTTCCCTCCTCCACCACCCCTCCCGGTGCTTCTCTCCTCCACCACCCCTCCCAGGCTACCTTGGCAGTTATCCCCCTATTTGTGTGATGAATTAATAAAGAATGTGAAGCAACAATGACTTTATTGCCTCTGCAAGCAGTGATCGAAGGGAGGAGGGGAGTGTGGTTAGCTTACCGGGAAGTAGAGTGAACCAAGGGGCGGGGGGTTTCATCAAGGAAAAAGAAACAGAACTTTCACACTGTAGCCTGGCCAGTCATGAAACTGGTTTTCAAAGCTTCTTTGATGTGCACCGTGCCCTCCTGTGCTCTTCTAACTGCCCTGGTGTCTGGCTGCACGTGTATTGGCAGGAAGAGGGGAATCGAGGCAACACAAAGCTTGATGAAGAGGGATAAGTGGGAAGGGGCAGAGCTTTGCATGTGGTGGTAAGGGGCTTACATTTGATAATATATCAGAAGGGAAGCCTCTGGGGGGGATTCAAAATGAGGAGTGACGTGATCAGACCAACAAGCAGGAAAGATGAGCTTAGTAGCAGGATTTTGTATGGGCTAGACAGGGGTGGTATGTGCATTTGAGAGTGCTGGATGTTGCAGTAATCCAGGCAGGGCAGAGAGGATAGAGAGACAAGGAAATCTTGGAGCTGTTAAAGAGGAAGAAGCAGCAGCATTTGGAAATGGCTTGGATGTGCAGGGCAAGGTGAAGAGAAAAGTCATGAATCAGCCACAGGTTGCAGGCATGAGTGATAGTGTGGATGGTCTGGTGATGGTGATATGAATAGGAGGAAAGATAAGCAATTCGGTTTTGACAGTGTTCATTTTAAGATGACAACAAGACACACAAGAGGAGGTGTTTGGAAAAACAAGCTAAGATGCACAGCTGGATGGAAGGGAACAGGTCAGTGGAAGACTTGTGCACTGTTGAGATGCCTAGAAACAGGATGTAAAGTGAGAAGAGAAAAAGGCCCTAGAGAAAGCCCTGGGGAACCCCACAGAGGGAAGGTGAGGGGAGTAGTTTCCACTGAAAGATGCTGGAAGGATGGTCAGGAGGTTGAAGGAAAACGAGCCGAGGATATCTTGAAAGGCCAGTGAGGATGAGATGTCAAAAAGGAGAGGATGACCAACAGCACTGAAAGCTGCAGAGGATGAGGACAGCCCAGGAACAGGTCATTAGAGACCCTAGTGATGGAAGCCTCAATAGACTGGAAACAAGGGATCCAAGACAGCTGGAGGAGGGGGCACTGGTTGCAAACTGCATTGTCAGTGATTTTAGAGCTGAAGTGAAGGAGAGAGGTGGAATGATAGTTGGAAAAGCAGATGGGGTTGAGGGATGATTTTCTTGAGGATAAGAGACCAGGGTATGCTTATATTGAAAGAGGTCAGAAAGGGAGGGCAGGAAGAGGTTGAGGGAGGGGATAAACACAGGGGGAAAGGAAGTCCGCCTAGTCTAGTGGACTACTCCCGTCTTCATTCTTTTTCTTTGTTGGAGTCTATTGCACAACTGTGGTGACTTGAGACAATGATGCAGATGACAATGCCTTTTGTACAATGCCTTTGGAAAAACGCTGTTCAGAGTGCTCCAGCAGGTCAGTGATAGCGTTCTCCTGAGGCTGTACAGATTCTCTTGCAGTGACTTCTGATTCTAACTGACTTTGTTCATATTTGAGGATGGACCATCAAAATGTGTCCTCTGCCCCTGTGGAGTAGGTGGGCCTTGACATCACCATGTGGAACCTAATGATCTGACTGTGACAAGGCTGCACTTTTCACCTCCTCTGCCTCCCACTCCAACCCCAAAAGACTGATGATTCTTACCCTCTTGAGAGAAATTCCTGGCTAAGAACACGGGGACTGATATTAAACTGAAATTTAGGCTTGTATACCTTCTCTGATGAATTCACTTTCATACAGTTTGTGAAGGGAAGACTACTGCTCCCTATTAATTGGAGAAGTCTCTGTTTTAGTCATATTATATAGAAATATTCATAGATTGCAAGCCCAGAAGGAACCATCATGGTCAAATCAATAATCACCGCTGCAGCCTTGTTTGGATACTGAGAAAGCAACTGACAACCTTAGATGGCATTGTCTCTGTGCAGCCATGATGTAATTTGGGACTGGTTAGAACAGACTCTCTCTGACCCCTTAGCCTCTGTGCTAGTTAAAATATTGTCCTTCAGAAGGTTTCAGTGGGTGTAGCAGTGAGGCAGCAATGTCTGCTGTCTCCCACGTTCTTATATCCCCTCCTCTTTGTGTTTAGCAGTATAAACTTTGCCTAATTGCTTAGGAGGCTAATAGCTATTAAGGTGATTGTCTTTGAGGAAACAGAATTCATAATGGGTGGGATATTCTCAAGGGCCTAAGTGACTTTGGAGCACAATCCCATGGAAAGGTAATGGGACTTGGGTGCTTTTGAAAATCCCACCAGAATTGACATCTGTGGACACAATTGTAGCAAACCTTTGAAACAGAGATTTCAGTTATGCCAGCATCAGAAATAATTAAAATGTGTAGGGCTTGATCTGGCTTCACAAAAATAATGAACCATTTGGAGCTTCTTTCATTAGTTATTATAAAAAAGTTGTGCTCTCCCAGTGTCACGTAGGTGATGCCAGCACTGAGTGAAATACTGTGAATTAGAATTTCCACATAGACAAACAGCACACTGCTAACACCACTTCTGATTACTGCATACTATGAGGATTCCTTGTCCATGAGAGCTGGAAACAACTTGCTCCAGCTCTGTGTCCTCTGGAGATTTTAATTCATCTGTATGACATGCCAATGGCCTGGGATGTGAAAAGGTGTTTTTCTCCCAATTTGGGCTTCAAGGCCAACTTAGATAAATGTGTTTGGAGCAGGGAAGCTGCTGTTTAGAGTGTCTCCACCTCTGTTTGGGGGGGGGCTCCCAATGGAATGGGTATTTCAGTGTGAATCACAAACACTCTGCGAATTACAAAGGGAAAAGAAAATTGTGGGAGCAACTGGGAATGGAATTGCCTGGAACGGTCTCAAAAATCCTGAACTCCCTATTAACGGATCTCCGTTAAAAATAATGTTAAAAAATTAAACCTCTCTAGGGCATTGATTCATAGCCAGCCCCATGAGCGCTCTGCACATGTCTCTGGGGCAAGGGACGTATCTCTGTTCAGATCTCTTCTCTTCCATATTGGCTGCATGCACAAGCTGCAGTAGAAGTGCTGGCAGCTATTGCAGTGTCTCATTTTGCAGCTTTGGAGATTCATAGCTAGCTTCATGATTTTATAAAACATTTGTGTTCTCCATACGTTATCAGTCATTGGCAGACTCATTGTTTTATAATGTACTTCTCAGCAAGCTGTTTGCGACTCATCACCCTGCTTGCTTTATAGTCTATAAATATTTAATTCTTTAATAAACTGCTTATATGTAATATCAAATGACTGATGCATTCTCTCTCCCCCTTTCAATAGTTCTCCTATTTGCAAAACAATTCTTTTTCTAAATAGCAATATGTTTCATAAATGTTTGAATTTCCTTTTTCTAAGTAGCAGTTTCTTCAGGGTGTTTGGTAAAATGACAGGCAGAGCAATGGCTCCTGCAGCATTAAATCAAGTGCCCCATGCTTGCCCTGTAGTGGGGAGAGCTGCTTCAGAATGGTCACCTGTTTGTAATTAGAAACATTGTGCTGGGATAGCCGCTGATCACATTTCAACTCTATGCATGTAAAAATAGCATTTATAGTCAGCAGTGGTGGCCTCCATACTGTTGCAGTTGGAAGTTTGTGTCACAACCCTAATCTTATTCTAAGAATGGACAGGAGTTCTAGTGCATGGATTTGGTTTTGATTTACATAAAAAAGATAAAACACCTGCTCCAGTGAATTCCACAGTCAGTATCAAAAGCAGTGAGATTTCTCCTTTGCTATAGGCTCCCAAGACTTTTTGGGGAAGATAAAATACAGGGAAGATTTTTGTGTGTATAATGCCCTGAGAGAGGTTCAGCTAGGACAGAGATCCAAACCTAGGCTCAACCACTTCAACCTCCTCAAGCAACCCTTTGGATTTAGCAGCCATTCCCTTCTGAAAGAGCTACCTCTTTCAGACTTAGCACACCCTGCTCATGCATCCCAGTTTGAGGCTCCATAGCCACTATCATTCCATGACTGCTCCAGCCCCACAGCCTGGGACTGCCAACCCCCCAGCTCAGCCTTCATGTCCCTCACTACAGGGCCACCCTTCCTTGACTTGCAACTTGCCACCCCTCCCAAGGCTCAGTAGTCACCTAATCTTTTCCCTGAAGCGCTATCTTCCCTCTGTGGAATGAGGATCTAGTTACCTATAGATGCTGAATGTTTTTAAACACCACTAATCCATGTTCCCTGGGAGGCTGAAGGAGGGAGTGGAAGTGCAGTATCCTAGCTTTTTTAGCTTAATTCTTTCTCCTCTCCTTAGAGCTCCTTTCTCCATCCACTGGGCCTCCTAACTCTTCAGCTACCTCAAGTGCCTTGTCTGCATTTGGAGCAAGAAACTGGCTTGTTCAAAAGTGTCATATGTAATCTTAGTGAAACAACCTCCCATTCACTCAACATGGCCCCTTTCACTCTGCACTGACCTGCCCACACACCACAATGCATTAAACCCAGACACAACAGTGCCTTTGGGACAGTCTGTATCCCTATAGTCACCCTTTTTACAAGACTATGATACATTTTGTACAAAGTATGCCTGGTGAGGTATCATTTAAAAACTCATAATTTGCTGATCATTATTGGTCTGGTAAAATGTGTTGCAACATCATACGTAAAGTTATAAAATTCTACTGTATGATATTATTAAGACATGGTCTAAGCCTGAAGAGCAGTCACAAACCAGTTCCCCAGCAACAAAAGATTAGTCGACGACTCAGCCAGGTGTCAAACACATGAAATGGACCATCACCTGGTTAAGTGGCCATTCTTTGGCACTAAAGAAGATGTGGGCGAAAATCTATATCTTGACAAAGAAACAGCTGAAGGTTTCCCTTCGCACAGACTTTCTGTCCCCTGAACCTCAGCTGGAGATGATTCTCAAAGAAGAGAAAGAGCTATAAGAAATGAGAGTAGATGCTCCAAATTTTCTCTCCCTTTCTTTCTACCCACGGCATCCACAATTGGACTGGGGGAAGGGATCCTGACTGAACGAGTTTCAGACAGTGAAACTGCTGAAGCATGTGGTGGGAGAGACTTTGCTTTGAATTCACTTAGCTGTTAAGTTAGGCATTAGTTGCATTTTACTTTTATTTCTTGTAACCAGTTCTGACTTTCATGCCTCATTACTTGCAGTCACTTAAAATCTATCTTTCTGTAGTTAATAAACTTGTTGTACTGATTTATTTAAGCCAGTGTGTTTGGATTGAAGTGTGATTGGGAAACTCCATTCGGGATAACAGGATTTGTGCATATCATTTTCTATTAATAAAATAACAGACTGTATGTGAGCTTTTGTTGTCCAAGAGAGGGTTGGGCAGTACAAGATGCACATTCTGGGGCAAGTATGGAGCTGGGAATTTGCTGAAGTGTAATTCAAGAGTGGCTGGCTATAGCACTGATATACTATAACTGGGAGTAACTTACAGGCTGGAGGCTGTGTGTGAGCAGACCAGGAGTGGTTACTGTCATGGCAAAGCAGTGTAAAAGCATCCCCTCAGTTCTCACTTCAGGTTGGAGAACTGAGGGGATGCAGCTGTTCTTCAGTCCAGATTGTACCCTGTAATGTCACAGCCTTACACCTGCCCTGTCTGATGTGACCCCTTTACCCTGAAATGATAGCCCCAGCCCCTAGTACCAGCCATTTCTCCTTCACGTTATGTGATCCCTTCATCTGAAAAAGGTATGTCCCTGATGTGACATGACACCTCCAACCCAACACAGCACATCTCACCATGATATGATGATGACCCTTCACCGTGTTGAGATGGCAAATCCCCTCCCCTCTAAGATTCCCTTGAAGTGACTTCTGAGATTCTCCTGCTGTGACTCATTTCATAGTGACCCAGCATGATCCTGTTTAGATCCCAGCAACCTAGCAAGACCTTCCTCACTGATTTGTCAAATGAGTTCCCTTTTATCACATCACAACACAACCTTTTCCCTGCCAGACTCAGCTGGCATGCCATCTCCTGCCTTTCAGTGACACAACCTCCCTGCCTTTTGGATGGCAAAAATTATCCACATGAAGGAGAATTTGACACCCAAGAAGCATATTTGTTTTCAGGTATCTGCTTTCTTAACCATATACATACCAATGATGGGTTCTAGTGGTTGTGCTCATAGACCCTGGTCAGGATCAAGGACCCATTAGGCTGATCTCTGCACCAACACAGGCAAACAGATGGTTTGAGTCTCAAAGAGTTTACAGTCTAAAGAAGAAAAAGCCAGACAGAGGTCAGGTCACCTGAGCACAGTGACTAGATGCTGGCATGCACACATCCTATTAGTCATCTCTCTCTTCATTTGTTTTTATATTTTTGCTTTATTTATAATATTCTATATTTTCCTGGCCGCAGTGGGTGTTTCAAAAGCGGCTTGTCTTGTGTGCAGGGTGTACTCACAGGCTTTCACCTGGATCCAGGGAAGTTATTTTTGGTTTGGTGATCCTTGCCTAGAGGCTGGTACTCTTGTGATCCATTCTGCCTCAGAAATTGATAGTGATAACTTGCACTGAGGTGTGGCAGGGCTCCTGTGCTTACCACTTCGTCTAATCTATCCTAGGCATGTCTGTAGATCCCATCAGTAATCTTATTTAGTACTTAGATAGTGCTGACCTTCATAGCATGGTTCAGCCATTAGCTAATCCTCACAGCACTCCTGGATGGTAGGTTGGTAAATATCCTCCCCATTTTACAGAAGGAAAGCTGAGGCATAGAGAGGTGGAGTGACTTGTGCTAGGACATAGAGTGAGACTGAGCCAGGATTAGAATTTAGGACGACCTGACCTCAATTGCTTTCTACTCAGTTCTCCAGACCACGTTGCCATCACCATAGTACCTGAGCAGAGACCAGGTAAATTAGACCTGCATCATAGAGCTCCAGTGCACTTTATAGGGGTTCTGCCCATCACCCTTTTCAGCTTCTAGGAAGATAAGGTGTGTGTGTGTTTGGCTGATACATCCATTTCTCATGCATGATGAAAGTGGCGGCAAAGAAAGATAGATGAGTCCATGAGCCTGAGTACATACAAGCAGCAGCATCTGGGAGTTCTCCTCTTTGCCACAGCACCAACCTGTACCCCAGTGTCCCCCCTTGGAATAGTTGTAGGAGAAGAGAGCACTAGCCTGTCCATCCTGCTTTTCTTCTGTCTGGATCACCTCAGCACCTGCTCTCTGCTTGGAGGAGACCTGGCTTGACCTCATACCCCAGTTACGGTGGCCTTAAGAACGCTTCAGTAGAGCGCTATGGAACTTCTTTCAAACGTACAATTATGTCTGATCCTCCGCTGCTATGAGGATAACTGCACTACGGCCAATGAAACTATGCTGGCGTACACCAGCTGAAGATCTGGCCCTTAGTTTCCTGAAAGACCGACTAAGTCTCTCCTCATCTGTGTCTGCAGTGTGAGATGAGAGAGGAATTCTTTTCATGGTAGAGCCCACCTGAACTGCTCTTGTCTCAGAGTACCACCTTGTAGGCAGGGAAGAGACCAATAGCCCCTCTCTCTCTGGAGATGAGCTCTGGCTGCAGCTTGAGCTGTGCCAATGGGCCAGAGTGCTGCTGAGGACGTTGTCTTGGCTGGAGCTGTTTGCACTCGGTGTGTGGCTAGACATGTCTAGACATGGGTTTTTCTGACGTAGCTATCAAGCACAGTCGACCACAGCTGAAATGACCACATTTCTGTTTGCCATTGGTTGTTTATGCCCCCTATACTTCTTATTAACCCCTTGTTCTCATCTGTAGGTCAACCCAACTGATCCAGAGGAATATTCCTAGCTAAACATACTTGCAAAATATCCAGTAATCCCTATCCTATATATACCTTTATTTTTTGCACTTGTAATATTGAGCAATAACTGAAATTGATACAGGAACAAATGCCCTGAAGTCATGAGCTTAACCGGCAGGAGGATTTGGCCTGTGCGGTGCCATGGCTGTTCTGTCTGCTCTGCAGCAGAGCCTGTGATAGTGACAGCAATGACTACCCCTGTTCCACAGCTACCTGAGCCGGGAGGAGCTACACCTGACCCTGCTTTTGGTTTTCAGTGGTAGTGAGACAAAGCCAGCAGGGCAGAGACCTATCTGCTGTTGCCCCAGGGCTCCTGTCCTTGAAGAACACATGTGAGGCTGGTATTAGCAGTGGCCAGCCTGGGCTGGTGGAGCCCTGCACCAGCTGCCCACTGCTGTGTTTTCACCCCCTCCTTGAGGCTGTTTCATTGGCATGCTCCGGTGCTACAGATTTGTGGTATGAAGCAGCCCTTCTCTGGTTCCTCTTCTCCCCTCCCTTCTGCCAAGCATTCTTGATGCAATTTCTGAATTAAAACTGGGAATTATCTGGGCAACCAGCTTCCAGACCTAAAAGAGGCTCCAGGCAGCATGTGTACCTGGTGCTGCAGCTGAAATAAGGGTAAAGGTAAATAAGTAAATCATGCAGTGGGCTGTGCCATTCCCTAATGAGCCTGTTTGTCCCAAGCACTGTGCTGAGGAGCCTCTTCTCCTTGGTGATAACCTTTCTGCATATTAATATTATGCATGTATTCCATGTGACTTCTTCTGACTTGCCACCTCCTCCTTCCCACTCATTTAAATAAAAATAATTTATGTGGACATTCCTTCAGTCAGGATTTTCTCTTTCCCCCCCTTTAATATTTCGCTGATGCTTTGCGCACAAATGAGGTCATTATGCTTTTGCATATCATTAGGGCTTTATAAAGAACAACAGCGACATCTGCATGTGCCACAGCGCCACAGAGTTGGGGGAAAATACAGAAAAAAAGCCCCGAATGAGCTCTGAGCATGTCGGCTCTCTTTCCTCAGCTTTCTTCGCCACCACCACGTACATGAGTAATTGTACAGTGTAATCACATCATGGCTCATCTGAATATTCATAGCCGAGACAAAGCTTTGGAGGAGAAGAATTATGGGGAAAGGGGAAGTGGAAGGGGGAGAATTTAAATATAAAACAGCATTGCATTTCCAAAAGAAGGTGTGCATTCTACACAAGGAATTCATTTGAAATCCAAATTGTCTGTCTGCACCATTCAAAATCTGGGGGCAGTAGGGTAGCATTGCACACGTACCCTCTCCATTCCAGAGGAAAAATAAAACAAAACAACAAATAGTTACAGAAAAGCCCCCGGTAGAAGTGATATTTGAAGAGTCACCAACAGTGGCTAACCAGCTGCTGTTTTACCAGGAATGAAATAGTCCACTGAGGGAGCTTTAGAAAGACCCCAATTAATATGTTGTGCATGTATAAGATCTACAAAGAGCCAACTGTATTCCTCTCTCCCCCCAACCACCACCTTCCTTCCCTGGCCAGTGCCAGTGGAGATTGATCTTAGCTACCAAATAATTGATTAATCACTTCACCAGTGACAACACTCCTCTCCAAAAAGCAAGAAAGAAAAAAAAGAAAAAACAAACATAAAGAGGCAACTGTTCACTAATTAGGGTATAAATTACCGCTGGTTCCATCCCTCTCTTTATCTTAATTAAAAAAAAGAGAGGGAGAGAGAGAAATATAATTCCCATGTTAATGTGTATGTTGCCTTCATTGTTTTACTTTTACTATGTATATCCTTTATTAATATTAACGAGATAGGGTGGTGGTGTTTGTCAAAGCTGTGGCTGGCTCTGCCAGTGCATTCCCCAAAGAGATCCTATTTCCGTACCACTGGAGTTTATATTCCTTTAAATGTCTAGCGCAGCACCATTTCCCTCTTTTTAATACACCACTCTGCTGGAATTAGAAGAATCCAAGGTTATATCCAACATCAAAGGTTCCCCAGTCGTCATGATTTTAGTAAAAGTGAAGACAGCTCATGGAATGAGTCCCTGGCTTTTGAAGATAGGCATCAGAGGGACCTTTCTCTCCCTCCTCCCACAACTTTGTACCTCTCCTGGCTCTGAATGTCCCACGCTAACGCGGTTTAATGATATGCAAATGAAATATGCATAAAACCATTCTACTGTATGATGATTAAACACTGGAGACATTAACAGCCGACGCTTCACTGTTTGACTGTAATAATCTTTCCTGAACATCCACTTTGATTGCGGAGTTATGGAAACCCATAGCAGTTGGCAGAGAGAGAGCGAAGGAAGGAGAGATGCAGGGACGCATCACCCATCTCTGCGTTTATCCCACTCCAGGAGACGTTCCCCCTTTGTACTGCATTCCTAGTGCTGTCTTTTGTAATCCACCCATGCGGTCGCATCAGGGCGATTAGCGGGAAAAAACCTCTTTTCTCTTAATGTTTCAAAGCTCATTAGCCAAACGATTATTCCTCATTAACAGCAAAAGCTCATTCATTAAAAGGGAAAATATGCCCAAAAGATGCCAGCGCGGTTCATCCTGAGCCCTGTAGCTGGGCTGTAAATCCCGTGCTAGTATTTTCCATGCAAAAGGGACGCGCGCCAGTCCACATTTTTTTAAAAAAGGAAAAGAAAACAGTTCGTGTGTTTTGTAAAATCCGCAAGAGAGGCCATCAGAATTCCCATTGTATGACTTTATTTTTGTCTCTCCCTTTTGATTCCAGCGCCCGTCCCTGGCTCAGCGCCCGGTGCCAACAGAACACCTTTCAGGATCCACAGCAGCGCAGATAATGTAAGTAGCCAGCTGTCCCTGAAACCCGCTTCCCAAACCCCACAAAGCGTGTGTAATGGATTTTCTCTTTCTCACCCCTCCAGTATGCCACCCGGGCTTCACAAGTAGCACCTTCCAAATCTCGCCGTCTTCAAGTTTGTGCATGTCTGTGTGGCATCCCTCCTCCTCCTTCACTCCCATAGTGGATCTTGTAAAGGGCTTCAGATCGGCCCCATTCATCTCCCTGGTGATAGCAGTGAATGTAGATAAATCTCTGCCTGCCTGCTTGCTGCTGGAGTATGATTTTTATTTTGTCTTCTGTGTATACCTGGGTCAGAAAATGGGATGTACATGCACATGCACACTCGTGTGTGGGTGTGTGTCTCATATACACACGTGTGTATGTATCTAGAGAGAAATAAATACACACACACACACAGGTGTGTACACATAAACATTCACATACATACACGTGCTTGAAAATGTCTGAGGCAGTGTGTGCATATGAGTATGTGTGTATATACACAGAGAAGCAACTCTAGCTATATCTAGATAAACATTCCCCCTCCTCCCAGCAGAGGCTGTGTGCATCTATGCTCCTGCCCTATAAGAGCTGTATTCCAGGCTTCCTTCGGAATTCTGTTTGGAGACCTTTATGCTCCCTTCTCTGTCTCTTCCGAGCTGCAGAATTGGCATCTTTCCCTGAGGTTCTCCGAATGGCAAGTGGCATCGACTGTAGCCTGCATTCTTGCAGCTTCCTGTGGCATTTCTCTCTCGATGTCGGCTACTCCCTTTTGTTTGTTGATGACTGGGCTGGGGGTTTTGGTTTTATTGTTTTGTTTTTTTCTTTAGTTAATTTATAAATGAACCCGAATGTCAAACAAACCAACAGCTTGCGCAAAAAAAAAAAAAAAAAAAAAAGCCCCGCACAAGCGCCTTCTGCTGCGACAGATGCCCAGATTGCCCCTGGCACGGAGGATGGGCACAAGGGGTTTGTTGTTGTGGTTTCTCTTTTGCTGTTTTTGTTGTTCCGTTTATTTTAAAACTCCAGGATGCCGGCCTCGGCGTGGAACGCCGCGGTGTCATGGCGGAAACGACGGCCTTTGTTTCCCAGGGTGCGAAAGCATCCCTTGTGCTGGATCCACTGCGGCAGAATGACGTGAACGGGGGAACGGGCTGCAAGTCAGATTTGTGCCTCGTCGGCGGGGGAGTCCCCCGGATCCCAAGTAGCTGAGTCCCTGTGTCCGAGGACGGGCTGTCCGTGGAAGAACCTCGTCTGTAATCCTGGCACTTGCGCCTTCGGTTGCTGCTTGCTGCTCCTGGGGGTCTGGATAATCTCCCTTAGCTTTACCGCACTGTCTGGCCCGCATACAGGGCCTCTGTAACACATACCCGCTGCTGTTATCACACGAAACCGTGGCGTTGCCACTGAATGGATGGCACTGTGCCAACTCTTCTGCCATCCGCCCTTGCAGCTTCTTTCCTCCCTCCCTCCCTCCCTCCCTCCTCCTCCTCCTCCCCCCATCGACTTGACGTTAATTAACACACGGGTTAATTGATTTTAAAAGCTGAAGAATTACAGTTAACTTTTCCCACAGGGTACAGACGCCAGCCGCTTGGCACAATTCTGCCTTTCACACTGGTGCAGGGGGGCAGAGAAAAGCCCTCAGCAAAACTAGCCTCTGCTGAGGGAACATTGTCTGCTTATTGAAGTACAGCTGATGGAAGCCGACAAGCTACGGTCTCATCCTTTGCAATATGTTGCCATTATATTTTCTTACAAGTAATCAAAGCAACTCCTCCTCCCCTCCCTCCATCACCCGCCCCCTTTTAAAAATGAAAGTGCTGCGGAAGTTTTAGTAGGAAAAAAATGGCTTATTATAATAAACAAAAAAACCATCTTTGCTTTATTTAATTAAGTAGTTACGAAGGAGAGGGCTCGCCACCCCAAGCCCACTGAAGCAATGGGGTAGGCAGTTTGAATATTGCTGCCTTTTATACATTTGTCCTGTATCCCTGTATTTTTTGTCTCCCTAATTGGCTCAGATGTGTTGCTAGTGGTGAAGAATCTCAACCGGGGGAAAGTTGGCTCCTTGTAATTAAGAACAAAATTTACCATGTGAGAGCTTTGTTTTTTGATTTCTCTCTCCTTCACCCTAAATCTCTGCTGCAAATAAGGGCAAATTACAGTGCAGATGGGAGGAGACATGGCAATCCTGGGAACTTGCTGCTTTCACTTTTTTATGCTTTCATTTGATTTCATTTTGTTTTCTAAAAGCATGAAGCAAGTGAAGCGACAAGAGGAATCCATTATGCAAATCATGTCACATTTGCATAATGTCTCATGACTGGAATATGCAAATGGGCTGTATAATTTATGAGTGCCAGTGTCTGTCTAAAAGTGTTTCCCATAATTTAAAAAAAGTGAGCCTGTGAGACATGGGGAAGGCGGCTTGGCTTGCTGCCCTACCAGGGAAGCTCTGAGCTTTCTCCTCAACTTGCTCCCTGGCAGCAGCAGCAGAAATTAAACTTCCAAATGCTCATTAACTCATCAGAGGCAAAGACCCCTTTCACTCTCTGTCTCTCCCCACCCTTTATTTTCTGTCCCTCCCTCCCAGTCCACCCACCCCCACTTCTAACTTCTCCACAAACCACATGACTAATACATAGGATTTCACGACTCGTTGGAAAAGAGAGACGGTTTTGGGCAAGCTTGCTGTTTGCTTGCTTCCTTGTTTGTTTGTTTGAATCAGGATGACTCTGAGACAGTGGATGAGAAGAAGAGTCTACTCCTTCCAGCTGTCTTTGAGACAGACTGGCTTTGAAGACGCAGTATGTATCAGGGAATAACATTTAAAGTTTCTGTACATGGCAGGCATTGTGGCATGTGTCAGTGAGATTGCTCAATGTTTGAAATGCGTTGTGTCTAACTCATTATTTCAGTAAGGGATCTGTGTCCGACTTCTTGAAGAGCTATGAAGGTCGATCTAGTGATGGCACTATCCAGCGAGAGCGAGTTCATGGCTGGAGCTGGCAATCTCCAGTTCCAACCATAAGAAAGTCTTTGAAATGCTCTGAAAATGCAGGACTGGTATCAAGGCTCTTTATGCCCTTTATTTTTTACCCAGCACTTGTGAGAGTCCTGTTTGAGCCTAGAGTGGCTGCAGAGCTTACAGTAAATAAAGGCGCACCCAGGTACTTTTCAGTGGTATAATGGCACCCAGATGCTACGTGGATGTCTGCCTGAGAAAGATCTAGAATAATAGTAAGTAATTATTGCTAACGATATTTGGGAAGGCTGATTTTAAATTTTGACTCTGCTGTACAGATATGGGGAAGTTGTTTTGATGCCAAAGTGAACTCAGTGGTTTGGAGTTGTCTCTAAACATGTTACAGCCTGTGGATGTTATTGAACTCATAGTAGTGGCATTCTGGCAGTGGGTGCTACGCTTGGCCTAAGTGTATGGCAGTGGTTGTCAGTTTTGAGTTGAAAAGGCCCCGTTCGGTTATGAAGCTGTTTTCTGTGTGGGAGAGAAGGGTCAAAAAATTTTCACAGGAGTCTCAATTTTCATTTAAAAATTAAGCAAGTTTCTAATCTTTCTGGTTTCAAAGAAAAGTTTCTGAATGTGAATGAAGCTGCCTTAATTGATGAATGTGTAATTAATGACAGTTTTCATATGAAAGCATAAATTCATACTTTTATGAATTGTGAATGTAAAGTTACCATATTTATATGCACTGTAAGTGTTGGCTTTGGCCATATGTGGCATAATGAGCTTTTAAAATATTAACAACTTATTATGTGTTACCATGTTTTTGTGTGTGGCTAAAACAGCACAATGGATTTCAGGACATGCGTACAACATGATTTTGAGGTGTGAGGTCACAAGAAGAAAAAGTAGGTGTTGTGACGGGGCAAGGCCGGATGGCCATAGAAAAGCAGTGGGAGATAGATACGTTAGCTCCAGGCTAAACAAATCCCTGGTACCAGGTTAAGTGAAATGGCAGCTGCTCCAGGTCATTAAGACACCTGGGACCAATTAGGAACTTTCCAGAAGGCAGGGAGAATGCTAGGTTGATTGGGACACCTGAAGCCAATCAGGGGCTGGCTGAAACTAGTTAAAAGCCTCCCAGTCAGTTAGGTGGGGGTGCACGTCAGGAGCTGCGGGAGGAAGTTGTGCTGTTGGAGAGGCTTGAGTAGTACACACCATATCAGGCACAAGGAAGGAGGCCCTGAGGTAAGGGTAAAGTGGAGCTTGAGGAAGTGAGGGCTGCTGTGGGGAAAGTAGCCCAGGGAATTGTATACGTCATGTTTCTAAAAGGTCAGCTACCATAGCTGATACTATTAGGGTCCCTGGGCTGGAGCCCAGAGTAGAGGGTGGGCCCGGACTCCCCCCCCCCCACCTTTGCCCCCTGATTAATCACTGAGACTGGGAGACAACAGAGACTGTGCAGGGAACGATAATTTCTCCTCACCTCCCTCACTGGCTTATGATGAAAATGGCTCAGTAGACTGTGATCCTTGTCTCTAGAGAAAGAAGGGTTATGTGGAGGGTCACAGTGAGCCTCTGAGGCTAGCGAAATCCACCAGGAAATGCGGGACCCACGGAGGCAAGGACAGAGCTTTGTCACAGTGTGTTTTGAATCTTGGAAGGGAAGGTGAGAGTTTTTGAGGAAACCGTGAGAAAGCAGTGACAACCTTACACATCTAGACTTCAGAAGGTTTTTTTTGTTTTGTTTTTTTCCACCCAAGTACCTGGAAGTTTGCTGCCTTCTTCCTGTTCTGAGAAGAGAGGCATCTGATGAGCAGCCCCTGCAGTGCATCAGACCACACAGTTGCTCACTGGGTAGAGCTCAGGCTAAGTTAGAGTGTTCCGACAGGAAAGGACTAAGTCTATGTATAGTGAGGATATGTGACCTTACACCATGAGCACTTGGACAAAGAGAATGGGGGCATCCTAGCAAGTGGCAGGGCACCAGCACCGTTGGGAGTCAGGAGTGGAGAAGCAGCAGCTGGCCAGAGAGGATGAGAAGGGAATGGAGAACAATGATACTGTAGCACTTGAAAGCGGGGGAAAAGCTGTTCTCCTGAGGAACAGTGAGGGAAGAAAGGCTTCCTTAGCAGGGTGTGGGGTGGTAGCACAACGGTAGGGTTTTAGCGTTGTGTTTCCGATGCTAGCAGTGAAGAGAATATAAGACCTTAAAATGGAGGAGTCATCTTGCACACTAGCTAATCTATCATCGCATTATGTTACTTCTGTAGCAAGGCACTTTGTAGGCCGAGTACATTGCACACACCAGGGGATCCATGCCCACCACAAGCTCTATGTTGCTGTCCTCCATTTCAGACTTGCTGAGTCCCCCACTCCCTCTCTCATATGGGGGTTCTGCATGCTCCCTCATCCTCAGTGACCCCAATTCCTCCCTCCCCCCCCCCCCCAGCCAGGAGCTCTGTGTGGCCCTTCATTTTCACCTTTACGCCACCATTCTTATTTCCTTTCTGTCTGGGAGGCAAGTCATTCAGGGTCTCAATCATTGAAACTGTATTGGGCGGATGGGCAGAACAGAGATGTAGGGTATTGTGCTGTCAATGGCTGCCGTTAGACAGACAAGCAGAGAAGTGTTGTGGAGCTGAGTGTAAGACCTTGGTTCACTCTGCCAGTTATTTATCATTGTTGTTTTTATAGCACACAAATATGTGCTCTGCCTTGCCTGGAAGTATAGAGCATAATCAAAATGAGCTATGATACACGATGGGGTTAACAAATGGTAGGTAGGGGCAGGGCTGAAGGACAAGTTAGAGCAGTAAGTTCATGCAGTTACTCAGGTTAGCCATGTACACATCCTGGGGTTCAATTAAAACTTATTTTTTAAGATACTGATTACTGTTGGCTCATTTCTTGGGCATCGTGGAAGAATTATATCTTAAGGACAAGCCAAGTCCTATCATTCGATGAGATGGGTTTAGGTAGGTATAACGATGCATTTCTAAAATGCCCACTGTATTATTTGCGCACCAAATACAATAATTAAAGAGCAGCACATTGCTGTCACCTAGTGACTGTTGTCTTCACTCTTCTCTTGGTTGGGCTGTGGTTCTTTGGGTTGTTTTGGAGGACATTGCCACAGAGAGAGGGAACCTCACTGGCCATGTTGTAGCCTTGTTTACAGAGGCAAGGTCTGTGCAAAGAATATGTCTTGTATTGTGCTCTAACCTTTGTTGACAGAGCATTCTGCAGCTGGGGACCCTCAGTGGAAAGGCTCTGTGTTTGGATCACAAGAGTATCTCCCTGGAGTCTCACAGCCATAATGCCTTGTGCATTATAGTATTGTAGGTGGTGTGTGCAAAGACAGGTGGTCCCTGAGGTGGTCGAGTCGCCTCCTGCTGGCTGAGAGCTGTGAAGATTAGGACGAGGACCTTGAAGGTGGAGGTAGCACAGAAAGTGGAGAGCTCAGTGACGTGCTCTGTTGGCTTGGTCTATGGGGGGAGACCAGCTTGCGCACACTGGGCCAGCAGGAGCTTTTTCAGCCTTCGGCTTTCAGGGGTGGGTAAACAGAGTGGTGGTAGTCTGGCCTGGAGATGGCAAAGGCATCTCTCACCTGAGATGGGTCGATTTGGCAAAGGGGTACAGTCTTCAAGTAGCCTGCTTGGCATAGGTGGAAAATGCATTTCTGCCTACTGATGACATTCGAGTGTGTCTTTTTTCAGAACCCTGAGGCAATGCATTTGACAACTGTGGGGCGGGGGGGGGGTGTTTCTGCTTGTTTCAGTTCATAGAAGAGCTTCCGCCTTCCAACTAGCATTGCCTTGATCTCACCAAGTTACTCTTGAGTCAGCAGTTTGCTTCCTGAGGTCACTGGGTGGCCTTGCTGACAGTACCATCCACTCCATACAAGGAAATGTGCAGCAGGATGTCATACAGTGAATGTTTGAGCACATGGCGTTATATGCAAAAAGAAAAGGAGTACTTGTGGCACCTTAGAGACTAACCAATTTATTTGAGCATGAGCTTTCGTGAGCTACAGCTCACTTCATCGGATGCATACTGTGGAAACTGCAGAAGACATTATATACACAGAGACCATGAAACAATACCTCCTCCCACCCCACTCTCCTGCTGGTAATAGCTTATCTAAAGTGATCACTCTCCTTACATTGTGTATGATAATCAAGTTGGGCCATATCCAGCACAAATCCAGGTTTTCTCACCCTCCGCCCCCCACACACAAACTCACTCTCCTGCTGGTAATAGCCCATCCAAAGTGACCACTCTCTTTACAATGTGTATGATAATCCATCTGGAAATGGCCCACCTTGATTGTAAAGAGAGTGGTCACTTTGGATGGGCTATTACCAGCAGGAGAGTGAATTTGTGTGGGGGGGGCGGAGGGTGAGAAAACCTGGATTTGTGCTGGAAATGGCCCAACTTGATTATCATACACATTGTAAGGAGAGTGATCACTTTAGATAAGCTATTACCAGCAGGAGAGTGGGGTGGGAGGAGGTATTGTTTCATGGTCTCTGTGTATATAATGTCTTCTGCAGTTTCCACAGTATGCATCTGATGAAGTGAGCTGTAGCTCACGAAAGCTTATGCTCAAATAAATTGGTTAGTCTCTAAGGTGCCACAAGTACTCCTTTTCTTTTTGCGAATACAGACTAACATGGCTGTTACTCTGAAACTTGGCGTTATATGTTCTCCCTGAGCAGCCTGGCAGAGCTGTTGAATAGGAGGGGGAATAAAACTGAGCCTGGTGGGACTTGGCACACTGAAGCTTTTGGGAAGGAAGAATAAATTCTCATGATAACTCTGGTATCTGCCCCAGGGAATTCCTGATACCAGCTCAGTGCACCTCCCGTGATTCCTGCCGCATTGTGTAGGTGGGCCTGTGCTGAAAGTCACTGATAAATGCAGCAGGATCAGCAAGTCTGTCTGTCTACTCTAAATGAACTGCCCATACCAACCTGCATTTTGAAATTTGCCACTATCCCCACATTGCCCAGCTGCCTCAGATTTAAACCTCACCTCTAAGGCCCAGCCTACATCAAAGGACACACTGGAGACAACAGGCTTGAAATATTTCACATTTTGAAAATGTGGGTGTTTTAGAAGAAGGGAGGCTTAGCAGAAATGTCCAGCTTTGCCAGTAGCACAGGGTTGTAGCAGCATGGGCGTGGGCCCAGGCAAAGTTGTTGCCAGTGTGCCTGCTCCAAAAATAATTGTGCAATTTCTGTAACAAAAGCAAACCCTGCTTCTCTTTTTCATTCACTGCCCAAACCCGGCTAGCAGTTTGGGTCCCTGTGAGTGATACAGACCTGTGGAGTATTCCTCTTTGGTGATCCATGGCATGACTCTGGCTGGAGAGGCAAATAAAAGGCATTCAGTCAGAATCCTGGCATTCACGGGAGCCAGCCTGAGGTCACTCCAGCTTCCTGAGCTCTCCCAGGCAGCCACTTGGAGTCGTTGTCATGCTCTCAGTCACTATGTCATGCAACGATTCAAAGCCCTGCCTTTCTGAGCTGAGACACTACTCTGGTCTCTCTCTCTTTATGAGTATTACTAATTTTAAAATACTTTTGTCATGCTGTACCATGACAAACAAACCAGGTGGTAGATGCTGGTGTGTGAACCTGGGATTGGACTAACAGGACATCTGCTCTAATAGTAAGCACAGGTGGTTGTGGAGGTGATGCTCTTACATTTGAAGAGCTAGACTGACCCTTTTAAAGAAGTTACCAGGCAGAACTATCTGTAGCCTTGGATGGAACTCACCAGGTGTCCGTAGGACAGGTGGGTTCTTACAGAATTACTGATAATAATGGAAGAGTTCCCTTGTCCTGTTGTCCAAGAGCAAAGCATCTGTGGGAGGTATTGCGGCAGTATGGAGGCCCATGGGAGACATCACTGAGAAGTGTCGGGGAAGAGGGGGACAGCAGATCTGTGGGAGGCATCACTAAGTTGTGGTGGAGGGCTGGGGCCCATGAGAGGCTTCAGCACTACAGCCTGTTGGGGGGATGGCCGACCTATGAGAGGCATTGCTACAGGCTGCCAGGGGGAGAGTGGGCCCACAGGAGGCATGGTGTATGGCCTATTCGGGGCTGGTGGCAGGCCTGCGGCAATTGTCTCTACAACCCGTGGGTGGGATAGTGGATCCATGGGAAGAACTCCAGAAGACTGGAAGAAAGCTAATGTTATGCCAATTTTTTAAAAGGGTGGATGGGACAACCTGAATAATTATAGGCCTGTCAGCCTGATATTGATCCCAGGCTGATGCAGGACTCAATTAATAAAGAATTAAGAGGGTAATATAATAAATGCAAACCAACATGAGTTTATGGAAAATAAATCTTGTCAAACTAACTTGATATTTTTTTTTAATGAGATTACAAGTTTCATGGATAAAGGTAATAGCGTCGAGGAATAAACTTAGACTTCTCTTGGTACTGCACAACATTTTGATTATAAAACTAGAAAAATATAAAATTACATGGCACACATTAAATGGATTAAAAACTGGCTAACTGATAGGTCTCAAAATGTAATTGTATACAAGGAATTGTCATTGAGAGGGTGTGTTTACAGTGGGGTCCTGCAGGGATTGGTTCTTGCCCTATGCTATTTAATGTTTTTATCAATGACCTGAAAGAAAACAAAAATCATCACTGATAAACTTTACAGATGACACAAAAATTGGATGTGTGTAAATAATGTCGAAGACCAGTCACAGATGCAGAGTGATCTGGATCACTTAGTAAACTGGGAGAAGCAAACAATATTCATTCTTTTCTGACTGCTTGCTCATGTCCATGCCATTGTAGGTGTGTGCGCTTGCCACATGCACCAGTGCCCCAAGATTTTCCCTCAGCAGTGCTCGTAGGGGGTCGGCTCCGGTGCCCTCTGAAGTGGCTCTGTATGGCAGAGTATAAGGGGCGCCGCCGGCTCCCCCACCCTCAGTTCCTTCTTACCACCAGTGACGGTGCTGGAACATCTTGCTTCGGCAAGCTTTCTCGCTCTTAGTCCGTTGATACGAACTTTTGCCTGTATATAGTTAAGTTATTAGTTTCCCTTAGTGTAGTTCGTTAGTTAGTCCCGGACAGGACTCAGCCTATGGACAGCACGGGCCTCCGGCACCTGGACGTGCCATTGACACCTGAGGCCCTGCAGGTGCCAGCCATGGCGGTGCCCCATTCTAAGGGCAGACCCGCCCGGTGACCTTTCCAGCAGTCCCCATCTGTGCAGCACCACTCCCCACCTCAGGGAGTGTCCTGCCAGCGCTCGCCCGCACGGAGCTGCCAGGCCTCAGACGTAAGGAGGCCGGCCCAGAGGGCACTGGATTCAGGGCATCGCTCGCTGGGCTTGAGGTGCAAACTGCAGGTGATTTGGTGCAGGCCCATGGAGGTGCACCTGTCCCTGCAGTCCCGATATCAGGACTGGCCTACCTGCTCCCCTGGTGTGCGGCACCACTCCAGGGACACAGGCCAACGGTCCCAAGAGCCTTGCCGCCGGTCGCCAGAGCCCTGGTACAGGTTGCCACGGTTGGGTCAACGCTCCACACCTCACTGGTTGACTTGCTCCCATTCCCGCTCAATGGACTGGCACCGCTCAAGAAGCGTGAGGCGTCGATCGCTGGGCTGCTGTCGCAATTCCGCCGAACGCCATTGGTCTCCGGGAGCTTGGCATGGGGATTCATCGCCCTCTGACAGATTCCTGTCGCAAAGCCGGGATTGGCATCATCGCGAATGGTCAGCACCATCCTGGTCTCTGAGACACGATCCCTCCTCTTGGGACTCCAGCACTGAGCAGGAGTCTATTCCTGCATGCCAGGGTCCTGCACTGGAGGTACCCACTCTGCCAGCGGCACTGCCCTTTGCATTGTGTCCGCCGGGCCAGTGGCCTACCCCCTGGAACCTTTGGAACCCTTGGGGGTTCCCGCAGCCCTCGCAAGGGCCCAGGTCAGCCTCAGGGGCCTCAGATAAACCATCAGCCACGGTCTCCCACCCGCCCCCCGACACAGAGAGCTCTGTGGAAAAGACCCCTCAGCTCCACCCTGCTCCCATGGAGGAACCAGCCGAGCAGCCTTCAGAGGCGGCAGATCCTCCGGTGCCGGCTTCCTCCTCATCCTCACCTGACGAAGTGATTACAAGGCCCCTCATCCAGTCCCACAGGATGATGCTAAGGCCCATCAGAAGCTGCTAAGAAAGGGCAGAACGCAAGTACCTTGTGGTTGCTAAAGGTTATGAGTACCTTTACACGCACTCTGCCCGAGCTCCCTGGTGGTCTTAGAAGAAGCTTATCAGTCTTGGCCATTAATGAATGGGAAAGGCAAGGCCAGCCAGGCACCACCCCGAAAAATAAAGGCTCGAGGAGGCTCAGTTTGTTCCGAAGAAAGATTTATTTGTCCTCAAGCCTCCAGCTGTGGGTGGCCAACCACCAGGCCGGATCCAGGGTGGGAATGATGGAGGGCAGGGAGACCATGCAGAGCTTCAACTTCTTGAGATACTTGTTGAGGTCTCACAGGTCCAGAATGGGTCTCAGACACCCCTTGGCTTTGGGGATCAGAAAGTACCCGGAGTAGAAT
The DNA here is from genome assembly GCF_965140285.1 of Lepidochelys kempii. Classification (NCBI taxonomy): domain Eukaryota; kingdom Metazoa; phylum Chordata; order Testudines; family Cheloniidae; genus Lepidochelys; species Lepidochelys kempii. Next base: position 43,287,886 of record NC_136391.1, read on the forward strand.
CCTTGCCCCTGTACTCTTGAGGGACTTCCTCCACGGCCCCCACTTGCAGAAGGCTCTGAACCTCCTGGGTGAGCAGTTACTCGTGAGAAGAGTCCCTAAAGAGGGACAGGGAAGGGAGGTAGAAGGGGGGGAACGGAAAGAAACTGAAGGGTATAACCCTGCGTCACGGTGTTGAGGACCCAGCCGTCCAAAGTTATAGAGGCCCATGCAGGGAGGAAAGGAGACAGGCTGTAGGAAAAACACAGGGAAGCAGGATCCGGGGAACAGGCTGGTAGGTCACCCTCGGGCACACCCTCAAAATGCCTGCTTACCATCCTGTTGGTTGTGGATGGAGCTCGACTGGGCAGAGGGCGCTGTCTGGTGACCTTGCCGGCTTTCTCGCTGGACTCAAGATGCAGAGGCCCAGGGTCCATAAGGTCGCCCAGGAATCCTTGAGCCCGTGCAGTTTTGTGTCTGTTTGTTCAACAAATAGAGCTTAGCCATCAAATGGGAGGTCCTGTATTGACTGTTGGACTTCCATCGACAGGCCCAGCCACTGCAGCCCTCCTCATCGAGATGGCCGAAGCCATGGTTCTGGCCGCAGAGTCTGCTGCGTCTGAGGCCGCCTGGAGGGCCGCTCTGGATACCGCTTTGCCGTCCTCTAGGATTGCTTGGAACTCCTTCTTGGGTTCCTCAGGCAGCAAATCCCCTAAGTTCCCTCTAAGCTGCGCAGCCGCACAGCTGCCTATTAAGCGCCGCGCAGGCCCCAGACCAGCCCCAGACCAGCCCCAGGGCCCTAACCCAGCCCAACCCCAGACCTGCAGCGGCTAGGGGACAGGCACCCCTCCCCCGGCCCTGAGCCTGCAGCTGGAGCCCTCACCCCTATGCACTTGAATCCCTCTTCTCTAGCCCTGAGCCCCTCATCCCTGGCCCCACACCAGAGCCCTCACCCCCCTGCACCCCAACCCTTTGCCCCAGCCCTGAGCCCCGTCCCGCACTTCAAATCCCTCAGCCCCGCTCTGCCACATTAATTTTGTTATGTGCACCAATATGGAGGTGATGTGGGGAAAAATTCAAGGGAACACTGTGGGCCACACCTGACAAAGGTGCCTGCAGTTAGAAATGGCTTGTCTGCCTGACACTGATTGCTTACAACTGTTGTTCTCTACAGATATCAGGCAAAGTGTGTGAAATCTTTAAATCTTTAACAAATCTCTCATTAATCCCAGCTAAATAGATTAAAACCTACTGCAGGCTTTAATAGAAGCAAGCTGCTCAGTTGTAGGGCACTGAAAATATAAATGGTGGAAAAACAGTAAAAACAGCTTGGCTTACAAATACCAGGAAGTGAGCAGTTTTCATGCAAGTAGTACCTAAGGAGGAACAGAGCAGGATGTTCCCAGTGCTCGGGCTACTTTCTGATTGGTGAGTGCAATGGGTAGTTAAATACCTAAGGACTGTAAAATGCACCCAGCTAAGGAAATTGCTTCTGTAATTGAAAATCAAGCTGAGATTTTGTGGGATCAAACTCCCAGTAGGATTTGTTTCAATTATAACTGAAGTGGTGGATTTATTCATTACAACCTTCTGTTCCTTTTCTAAGTTTAGACTGTTTATTACAGCTTTTTAAGAAGAAATTCTGAATGTAAATTCTCTAAACATTTTTATTTTTACATTTAATAAATTCAGGGGGGAAACCCCCTCATGGCTCATGTTTTAGAATCCAGCTGTGTAGTTTTGGGCATGTTGTCCTTCAGCGGCCCCTTTCTCTCCCTCTTTTTTCACCTGTCTGTCTATGTGTCCCTGCCCTTTCTCACACTGTATGTTTGCTGGTGGTTCTCCCTTAGTGGGAGAACTAGAACTGTGAATGTTGGCACTTATGTATCTTAAATCTGCCCAGAGTCCTTAGCCCTGGGATTTCAAAGAAACCACCATGACTGTTGGCAATGAGAATTCTGGGTTGAGGTCTGATACCACGGAGTGTCATGTGGCTGAACAGAAACAATGAAGATTGCTCCTCAGGATTAAAGGTGACAAGCAAGGGAACTAGCAGGTTTACTGAGCTAAGTGAGAAGAAAGGGAGATCAGGAGTCTGTTTGTGGGATGTCACTGGAATTTGAAGAAGCAATGTTGACTGACTGACTAGGTTGAATGCATCAGACTCATTTCTGCATGACCATACCCACATCTGAGCCCAGCTTTGTAGAAATTGTAGGCTCCTGCAATCCTCTCTTCTGCTGCTCACCTTCTCTGTTCCCAAGAATGCAGAGTCTTTAGCGTAAACTGCCTTAGTTCACAATCTCATGGGTCTGCACCGCTCTGGTTGATGGTGTTCAGTCAGCGGGGCCAATGGTAGTGGTTCTGTTTTGTACCATATGCTCTGAGATGGGCCAGAACAGTGATCTGAATGTGGATGATACAACTAAGCTCTAGATTTGCTGCACATTTATTTCCTATATGTTGGAGGAAGAGAAGCTCGTTGAAGGTTCTAATCCTGCAACAGCAATTGTTCTGTTAAAAACACTGGCACTTCTTGTTAAACAAAATGACCTTTTCTCCAGCCACATCAAGGAAATGGCTGAAAAATGTTCCTAATACGGTAAATAGCTCTTGTCATTTTCCTCAGATGATCACAGGATATTGGATCACAGATATTGCTGAGATCTGACCAGTCTGTTCCCCAAATGCTCAGTTTCCTGGCCCTGCAAATTGCCTAAGGGTGCAATAAGTAGGTTAATACTTGCTTTAGGGTTAGCCTGAGGGTTGGCATTCCCAGTAGGCAGAGCTGAGTTCTGTTTGTGGTGTTTTTGTGTGTGTGAGCTCATGCACATATAAGCCTGCAAGGTGATTTTCATTTGCTCCCATTTTGTTATTGTATGTTGTTCCCTTGTCATTTTTACCCGCAGCAGTGGTGACAGCGATGTTTGTTACAAACAGGCTCCCTTCCCCCCTCTCCCCCCCGCACACACAAAGGCTTGCTGATTATTAAATCGTTGATTTTTGCTGCAGTTTGCTTTTTGTATCTCCTCTATGTTCACTGTTTGTACCCCAACGCGAGGAGCCGAGGTAACAAAATGGAGGAACTAGAGCTACTGGTGCAGGAAGGGAAACCAGCTATTCTCGGGAGAACAGAAACAGGGTGGAAGAGTCGTCAGGACTGGAGTACGGGTATTGAGGGGTCTGTGCTGTTTAGGAAAGACAGAAATAAAGGCAAAGGTGGTGGAGTAGCATTGTAGATCAATGATGAGGTAGAATGTAAAGAAATAAGAAGCGATGGAACGGATATGACAGAGTCCGTCTGGGCAAAAATCACATTGGGGAAGAAAGCTCCTAGAGCCTCCCCTGGGATAGTGCTTGGGGTGGGCTATAGGCCGCCGGGATCTGATTTGGATATGGACAGAGCCCTCTTCAATGTTTTTAATGAAATAAATACTAACGGGAATTGCATGATCATGGGAGATTTTAACTTCCCAGATATAGACTGGAGGACAAGTGCTAGTAATAATAAAAGGGCTCAGATTTTCCTGGATGCGATAGCTGATGGATTCCTTCACCAAGGAGCTGCTGAACCGACTAGAGGGGATGCCATTTTAGATTTGGTTTTGGTGAGTAGTGAGGACCTCATAGAAGAAATGGCTGTAGGGGACAACCTTGGTTCGAGCGATCATGAGCTAATTCAGTTCAAACTAAATGGAAGGATAAACAAAAATAGATCTGTGACTAGGGTTTTTGATTTCAAAAGAGCAAACTTAAAAAAATTAAAGAAATTAGTTAGGGAAGTGGATTGGACTGAAGAACTTGTGGATCTAAAGGCGGAGGAGGCCTGGAATTCCTTCAAGTCAAACTTGCAGAAACTATCAGAAGCCTGCACCCGAAGAAAGGGGGTAAATTCATAGTCAGGAGTTGTAGACCAAGCTGGATGAGCAAGCATCTTAGAGAGGTTATTAAGAAAAAGCAGAAAGCCTACAAGTAGTGGAAGATGGGAGAGATCAGCAAGGAAAGCTACCTTATTGAGGTCAGAACATGTAGGGATAAAGGGGGAGAGGCCAAAATCCATGTAGAGTTGGACCTTGCAAAGGGAATTAAAACCAACAGTAAAAGGTTCGATAGCCATATATATTAGAAGAAAATAAAGAAGAGGTGGAACTGCTAAACACTGAGGATGGAGTGGAGGTTAAGGATAATCTAGGCATGGCCCAATATCTAAACAATTACTTTGTCTCAGTCTTTAGTGAGGCAAATGAGGAGCTTAGGGATAATGGTAGCATGACAAATGGGAATGAGGGTACGGAGGTAGATATTACCACATCCGAGATAGAAGCGAAACTCAAACAGCTTAATGGTACTAAATCGGGAGGCCCAGATAATTTTCATCCTGGAATATTAAAGGAATTGGCACATGAAATTGCAAGCCCATTAGCAAAAAATTTTAATGAATCTGTAAACTCTGGGGTTGTACCGTATGATTGGAGAATCGCTAACATAGTTCCTATTTTTAAGAAAGGGGAAAAAAAGTGATCCGGGTAACTACAGGTCTGATAGTTTGACATCTGTAGTAGGCAAGGTCTTGGAAAAAATTTTGAAGGAGAAAGTAGTTAAGGACATTGAGGTCAATGGTAATTGGGACAAAATACAACATGGCTTTACAAAAGGTAGAGTGTGTCAAACCAACCTGATCTCCTTCTTTGAGAAGGTAACAGGTTTTTTAGACAAAGGAAATGCAGTGGATCTAATTTACCTCCATTTCAGTAAGGCATTTGATATGGTTCCACATGGGGAATTATTAGCTAAATTGGAAAAGATGGGGATCAATATGAAAACTGAAAGGTAGATAAGGAACTGGTTAAAGGGAAGACTACAACGGGTCACACTAAAAGGTGAACTGTCAGGCTGGAAGGAGGTTATCAATGGAGTTCCTCAGGGATCGGTTTTGGGACCGATCTTATTTCATCTTTTTATTACTGACCTTGGCACAAAAAGTGGGGGAGTGCTAATAAAGTTTGCAGATGGCACAAAGCTGGGAGGTATTGCCAATACAGAGAAGGATGGGATATCATACAGGAAGATCTGGATGACCTTATAAACTGGAGTAATAGTAATAGGATGGTTTCAGAGTAGCAGCCATGTTAGTCTGTATTTGCAAAAAGAAAAGGCGGACTTGTGGCACCTTAGAGACTAACCAATTTATTTGAGCGTAAGCTTTCGTGAGCTACAGCTCACTTCATCGGATGCATTCAGTGAAAAATACAGTGGGTAGATTTATATACATAGAGAACATGAAACAATGGCTGTTACCATACACACTGTAACCAGAGTGATCAGGTAAGGTGAGCTATTACCAGCAGGAGAGCGCGGGGGGGATGGGGGACCTTTTGTAGTGATAATCAAGGTGGGCCATTTCCAGCAGTTGACAGGAACGTCTGAGGAACAGTGGGGGGTGGGGATAAACATGAGGAAATAGTTTTACTTTGTGTAATGACCTATCCACTCCCGGTCTCTATTCAAGACTAAGTTAATTGTATCCAGTTTGCAAATTAATTCCAATTCAGAAGTCTCTCGTTGGAGTCTGTTTTTGAAGTTTTTTTGTTGAAGAATTGCCACTTTTAGGTCTCTAATCGAGTGACCAGAGAGATTGAAGTGTTCTCCGACTGGTTTTTGAATGTTATAATTCTTGACGTCTGATTTGTGTCCATTTATTCTTTTACGTAGAGACTGTCCAGTTTGGCCAATGTACATGGCAGAGGGGCATTGCTGGCACATGATGGCATATATCACATTGGTAGATGTGCAGATGAACGAGCCTCTGATAGTGTGGCTGATGTGATTAGGCCCTATGATGGTGTCCCTGAATAGATATGTGGATACAGTTGGCAACGGGCTTTGTTGCAAGGATAGGTTCCTGGGTTAGTGGTTCTGTTGTGTGGTATGTAGTTGCTGGTGAGGATTTGCTTCAGGTTGGGGGTGTCTGTAAGCAAGGACTGGCCTGTCTCCCAAGATCTGTGAGAGTGATGGGTCGTCCTTCCGGATAGGTTGTAAATCCTTGATGATGCATTGGAGAGGTTTTAGTTGGGGGCTGAAGGTGATGGCTAGTGGCGTTCTGTTATTTTCTTTTTGGGCCTGTCCTGTAGTAGGTGACTTCTGGGTACTCTTCTGGCTCTGTCAGTCTGTTTCTTCACTTCAGCAGGTGGGTACAGCTCTCATCCCCTAATGCCCCTACTCTACTTGCGCTACATTGATGACATCTTCATCATCTGGACCCATGGAAAAGAAGCCACTGAATGCATCAGATGAAGTGAGCTGTAGCTCACAAAAGCTTATGCTCAAATAAATTTGTTAGTCTCTAAGGTGCCAGTAATAGGGTGAAATTTAATAGTGAAAAGTGCAAGGTCATGCATTTAGGGATTAATAACAAGAATTTTTGTTATAAACTGGGGATGCATCACTTGGAAGTAACAGAGGAGGAGAAGGTCCTTGGGGTATTGGTCGATCATAGGATGACTATGAGCCGCCAGTGTGATATGGCCGTGAAAAAAGTTAATGCGGTCTTGGGATGCATCAGGCGAGGTATTTCCAGTAGAGATAAGGAGGTGTTAGTACTGTTATACAAGGCACTGGTATATTCTTCTGGAATATTCTGGTCTCCCATGTTTAAGAAAGATGAATTCAAACTGGAACAGGTACAGAGAAGGACTACTAGGATGATCTGAGGAATGGAAAACCTGTCTTATGAAAGGAGACTCAAAGAGCTTGGCTTGTTTAGCCTAACCAGAAGAAGGCTGAGAGGAGATATGATTGCTCTCTATAAATATATCAGAGGGATAAATACCACAGAGGGAGAAGTATTATTTAAGCTCAGTACCAATGTGGACACAAGAACAAATGGATATAAACTGCCCATCAGGAAGTTTAGACTTGAAATTAGATGAAGGTTTCTAACCATCAGAGGAGTGAAGTTCTGGAACAGTCTTCCAAGGGAAGCAGTGGGAGCAAAAGACTAAGCTTGATAAGTTTATGGAAGGGATGATATCATGGGATAGCCTAATTTTGGCAATTAATAGCTCTTCAACTATTAGTGGTAGATATGCCCGATGGCCTGTGATGGGATGTTAGATGGGGTGGGATCTGGGTTACTACAGAGAATTCTTTCCTGGGTGTCTGGCTGGTGAGTCTTGCCCACATGCTCAGGCTTTAGCTGATCGCCATATTTGGGGTCAGGAAGGAATTTTCCTCCAGGGCAGAAAGGCCCTGGGGGTTTTTCGCCTTCCTCTGCAGCGTGGGGCACAGGTCACTTGCTGAAGGATTCTCTGCACCTCGAAGTCTTTAAATAATGATTTGAGGACTTCAATAGCTCAGACATAGGTTAGAGGTTTGTTACAGGAGTGCATGGGTGAGACTTCATGGCCTGCAGTAGGTCAGACTAGACGATCCTAATGGTCCCTTCTGACCTTAAAGTCTGTGATTAGTTCCTACTACTGTCCTGCCCAATTTTTGACTCCTGGGTTGGGAACAGGCGGTGGGAGCAAGAGACAAGGAGAGAGAAGTGGAGGAAATGCAAACGTGGAATTTGCATCTCTGATTGTGACTTGCTCACTGCACGGACAACCTTATTACAACTAGAGGAAATGGATGCTGGTGTGTCTTATGCTTCCTAGCCATAGCCTGCATGCTGGATTCTCTCCTGGCTAACTAATGGCAGAACCCAGCTACAATGCACTGGCAGCAGAAAGTCTGCCTGGAAGAGGGTTGCAATAGCACAAGGCACCTGCAACCCCCATTATTTTGCTTAGGGACCCAGAGCCAGCCAGTGCTGTCCCAAAAGTGGGCAGCACCAGCCAGGAGCCCAGGAAACACATCAGATCTGCATATCCCCTAGGCATTATCCACCAGCAAGGTGTCTGTGGAACCTAGAATGTAAGTTAAAGCTCTTTCCTGCAGAATCCCTGTGAATAGCTCTATGAAGAGCAGCTTCCTCCACTGGCTTAGGGGATTCAAATTGCATACCCAGCCTGTCTTAACAGAGGTGAATCGAGTACCACATATTCCCCTCCTGTGTAAAGTCTGTGGGAGAGGAAAACTCACCTGTAAATCTCAAGGGGTGTGTTAGATTGACAGTCTGCTGAATCTTCACCTTGGAGAGGAGGGGCTGGCAGCTCTGCAGACAGTACAAGGCGCATGGCTTGCCAAATGCTTTATTGGGCTGAGATCTGTAGGAAAACACCCTACAGATCCCTGTCCCACAAGAGATATTCCCTCCATGCTACCTCAAGTCCCCACCACTCCATCTCCAGTCACCTGGCACACCATCCTACTGTACAGCCATTGATATGCCCTTGACAGCCCATCACCCCTCAGTGATATCCTATTTTGCACCATAAGCTACTGTGCCCTGAAAGGGGACCATTAATCCTTCCTTTCTCCTGGGCACACTGTCTTCTGAGCACCCACATAGCAGCCAAAAAGATGGGGTGACTAGGTGGTGGTGCAGAATGCTACCACGTAGCTGTCTTCCCCCTCCCCCAACCTAGTCTTGTAGATTTTTTGTGATTTTGCTCCCCTTTGCACCATGCATTGGATGGGAGCATCTGGATTCCTGTGTGGACAGTCACAGCCATGTAGCTGGTGTCTCTTTACCATGCCCTACATACTGAAGACAGTGCTTGTGTGTATGGGGCTTTTGGTGTCCCCTGCACAGGGTCCTACATCCTTTCTGCACCCTGCCTCACTAGTGTCCTTAGGAAGAGGCTCTGCCAAGCCAGACAGTGGCATGGGGGGGTAGGGATTGGGGCTAAATCCCAGCTGGGATTCTTCCTGACCTATGCAATCAGGAGCAGCTGAACATAAGCTTCGAAAGGGCTGTTGTCAAGAGAGGCCAACCCTGGGGTTTGCTGACCAGAAGCAGGAGCTCTGAGATGTAAGAGCTACTCTGTTTATGGTGGGGTTTTTTATTGTTTGCCAGAGTTTAGACTGTTCAGCTGCAGGAAGGAAAGGTGGCCTGAGACTTTATATTTTGTCAGTTGAATCCTGTAAATTAGCAGTACCTTTTAGAGAGGATGTCTTATTGTTTAACCTGGGCCACCTGTGCACGTTCTCTCTGGCTGCTAAGACTCATGTCACAAGGACATGTCTCTGATTTCCATCTTTCCTCTGCCAGGAGTCCTTTTTTACTGGTATTTTAATTTGTTTCAGTGTCACTCCACCACAGCAAATAATGGAGCAAGAAGAACTGAGGGTTCAGCTGGCATCTAAAGAGCAGCTTATTCATCAGTTAAATGTCCATCTGATGGAGGCAAATCACAACCAGGAAAAATCAAAAGCAGAGGTAGGTTCTACCTTGCTTGCATGTACCATGTGTCTGCTCTGAATGAACCATGCAGGAAGGTGTCTGCATAGCTGTTTCTTGCAACTCAACTGCTTGTAGCACTGCTGGAAAGCCTAGCTTTGTGAATCCTAAAAGAGTCCAGCCCATCACAGATGATGGCCACTTACAATTTGCATTGGGAAAGGAGTAGCTGGTGGAGGTGAAAGATTCAGATTCCAGGCCACTGATTTACAGTGAGACAAGATGACACTGTGCTGAAAGGATTCCCCAAGAGACTGAGTGACCATAGATTGTGGCTAGTGGTGACTGAGTTGATGGGGGGTGATCACTGAATCTGATCACAGGTAAGGAAAGGAAAGTATCTCCAGAGGCAAGTTAAGAGGAGTCATAACCACATAGACACTAGCGCTGCGATTGAAACAGACCCTCACAATTCCCATTGCGAAATCAAGCTGGTCATTTTGATAGATCTTCCTTGGAGGGAACATGAAAACATCTGCTCAATGCGGAGTGGCAGTCAAAAAGGCTAGCAATGTTAAGAACCATTAGGAAAGGGATAGATAAGATAAAAGATATCATAATACCACTATATAAATCCATGGTACACCCACACATTGAATATTGCATGCAGCTCTGGTCACCCTCTCTCAAAAAAGATTGATTAGAATTAGAAAAGGTGTAGAGAAGGGCAACAAAAATGATTAGGAGTGTGGAGCAACTTCCATATGAGGAGAGATTAAAAAGACCGAGACTGTTCAGCTTAGAAAAGAGACAACTAAGGGTGAGGGAGACCATGATAGAGGTCTATAAAATCATGAATAGTGTGGAAAAAGTGAATAAGGAAGTGTTATTTCCCAAAACTCAAGAACCAGGGGTTACCCAATGAAATTAATAGGCAGCAGGTTTAAAACAAACCCAAGTTCTTCACTTAGTGTATGGTCAACCTGTGGAACTCGTTGCCAGGGGATGTTATGACAGCTAAAAGTGTAACTGGGTTCAAAAAGGAATTAGATAAGCTCATGGGGGATAGATCCATCAGTGGCTATTAGCCAGGATGGGCAGGGATGGTGTCCCTAGCCTGTTACTGCCAGAAGCTGGGAATGGGTGACAGAGGATGGATCACTTGATGATTACCTGTTCTGTTCATTCCCTCTGGGGCACCTGGCAGTGGCCACTGTCGGCAGACAGGATACAGGGCTAGATGGACCTTTGGTCTGACTCAGTATGGCCGTTCTTATCTGCAATAGGTACACTGCCCTCATTTGTGAGAGAATGTATTAGCTAAGATGATCAGGCATGTAGCCCCATGCTCTGGGTGTCCCTAAACCTCGAACTGCTAGAAGATGGGACTGGATGACAGAGGATGGATCACTTGCTCTGTTCTGTTCTCTCCCTCTGAAGCATCTGGCACCAGCCACTGTTGAAAAACAGTATAGTGGGCTAGATGGACCATTGGTCTGACCCAGTATGGCCATTCTTATGTTCTTATTTTCTTCTGCATGCTTACATAAGCATATAGCTAACTACCAAGCGGTGATGGCCAGATGTCATTTTGAATTGTGGGAGAAGATGGCTCTTTGCACAAGCATCTACCAGAGGACTAAAGGAAGTTGACATCATCCATTATTAATGAAGGCCAAAATATAGCCAGACATGCCCTTAGGGCATCATTTGCCATGTCTGATGCTGTCTCTAGATCATTGGCAACAGCAATAACTCTATGTAGACATGCTTGGCTATATTCCTCTCCTCTCCCACCAGATACCAGGCCCAAAACAGAAGATTTACCCTTCGACAGAGAAGGCTTATTTAGTGTTAAGATTGATGATACATTGGTAAGCTGAAGGACACTCTGTTACAGCTAGGTCTCAAGAACTCATGCCACCTTACAGAAGAACTTCTACCCCAGTGTTCAGATATCACAGACAGCATGTGCCAACTTCTTCATCCACCTCTTATCAGAAGAGGCAACTGTACCATCAGCAGCACCATCAGCCACAAACATTCTCAGATGCGTGACAGGAAGAAACCCTTCAAACCTCATATGAGCACAAAGAATCCCTCAGCCGCATCTGCTTTGCCACATGCCAACCCTCAGGTCTGACCTGTTAGTTGACAGCTTCAAACCAATTTTAGTAAATCAATTTGGGAGCCTTCTGTCCAAATTTTACAATGCTTGGACAGCTATCATCTTGGACTTAATGGGTTTTAGATATAGTAAAAGAAGGTTATACTATCCCATTCAGATCACTCCCTCTGTACAAATCCCTCCCTCCCTCCCTCTTCAGGGACCCCTCCCACAGGAGTGTGTTATGAATAGAAGTACAAGCTCTTCTGAGCATGGTTGCTATAAAACAAGTTCCCTTGGCTTCCAGAAACAAAAGATTCCACTCCCATTCCTTTCCAATTCCCAAAAAGAAGGGAGACCTCAGACTGATTTTAGGTCTCTGGGATCTAAACAAATATATCAGGAAGTTTCCATTCAGGATGCTTTCCTGGGATCTAATTATTCTGCTCTAGATTGGTTTGCTGCTCTTGAACTCAGAGGCATATTTCCACATTCCCATTAGATCATCCCACCAAAAGTACTTATGCTTTGTCCTTCATTTATACCACTTTCAATGCAGTCCCACCTTTCAGTCTCTCCACTTCACCCAGAGTGTTTACAATGTTCAGCTCCAGTAGTGAGAAAGCAAGTTTCTTCTGTATTCCCGTATTTAGATGATTGGTTGCTAAAGGACCAATGCAAAGAAGAATTAGAGGCAGCCATTCAGAACACTTATTCTCTGTTTGGAACCCTGGGTCTCATCAAAAACAAACAAAAATTACTTCTCATTCCCTTCATAGGGGAGACCTTCGACTCTGTCAAAGGAAGGGCCTTTCTGCTGGAGGAGAGGGGTCCTAAAATAACAGATTCCATACCTTCACTGAAGACTCCCAGTTCACATGGCAGAGCTTTTTCTGAAGCCACTGAGACTAGTGGCATCGATGACATTTGTAGCACCTATGCCAGACTCAGAATGAGGCCTCTTCAGTCTTGGTCCTGAAGAATTCCTACCCCAACATTGTTAGGAGGCTGAAGAGGGTTATAGAACCGCCCAAGACTTTTCGTTCTCCAGCACAGTAGCTACATCCGCAGACTGTGTCCAAGGAAGTATTCAGCCCATGTCAGCCACAGTTAATAGTAACCACGGATGCATCCAAGGCAGGCACATCTTTACACTCAGGTAGTAAAGGGTCTTTGGAGCCTCAAAGAATCCCAGGTTTCAGAGTAGCAGCCGTGTTAGTCTGTATCTGCAAAAAGAACAGGAGTACTTGTGGCACCTTAGAGACTAACAAATTTATTAGAGCACAAGCTTTCGTGGGCTACAGCCCACTTCATCAGATGCATAGAATGGAACATATAGTAAGAAGATATATATACAGAGAAGGTGGAAGTTGCCATACAAACTGTAAGAGGCTAATTAGTTAAGATGAGCTATTATCAGCAGGAAAAAAAAACTTTTGTAGTGATAATCAAGATAGCCCGTTTAAACAGTTGACAAGAAGGTGTGAGGATACTTAGTTAGGGAAATAGATTCAATATGTATAATGACCCAGCCGCTCCCAGTCTCTATTCAAACCCAAGTTAATGGTATTTAGTTTGCATATTAATTCAAGCTCAGCAGTTTCTCGTTGGAGTCTGTTTTTGAAGCTTTTCTGTTGCAAAATTGCCACCCTTAAATCTTTTACTGAGTGGCCAGAGAGGTTGAAGTGTTCTCCTACCGGTTTTTGAATGTTATGATTCCTAATTTCAGATTTGTGTCCATTTATTCTTTTGCGTAGCGACTGTCTGGTTTGGCCAATGTACATGGCAGAGGGGCATTGCTGGCACATGGTAGCATAGATCACATTGGTAGATGTGCAGGTGAACGAGCCCCTGATGGCATGCCTAATGTGATTAGGTCCTATGATGGTGTCACTTTAATAAATATGTGGACAGAGTTGGCATCGGGCTTTGTTGCAAGGAGAGGTTCCTGGGTGGTGTGTGGTTGCTGGAGAGTATTTGCTTCAGGTTGGGGGCTGTCTGTAAGCGAGGACTGGTCTGTCTCCCAAGATCTGTGAGAGTGATGGATCGTCCTTCAGGATAGGTTGTAGATCCTTGATGATGCGTTGGAGAGGTTTTAGTTGGGGGCTGAAGGTGATGGCTAGTGGTATTCTGTTATTTTCTTTGTTGGGCCTGTCCTGTAGTAGGTGACTTCTGGGTATTCTTCTGGCTCTGTCAATCTGTTTTTTCACTTCAGCTGGTGCGTATAATAGTTTTAAGAATGCTTGATAGAGATCTTGTAGGTGTTTGTCTTTGTCTGAGGGATTGGAGCAAATGCGGTTGTGTCTTAGAGCTTGGCTGTAGACAATGGATCGTGTGGTGTGTCCTGGATGGGAGCTGGAGGCATGTAGGTAAGTATAGCGGTCAGTAGGTTTCCAGTATAGGGTGGTGTTTATGTGACCATCATAGAATTATGGAATATGCGGTTTGGAAGGGACCTTAGGAGGTCATCTAGTCCAACTCCCCACTCAAAGCAGGACCAATCCCCAATTTTTTCCCCAGATCCCTAAATGACCCCCTTAAGGATTGAACTCACAACCCTGGGTTTAGCAGGCCAATGAGCTATCTCTCCCCTCACTGAGCTATCCCTCCCTAATCGCTTATTAGCACAGTAACGTCCAGGAAATGGACCGCTTGTGTGGATTGGTCTAGGCTGAGGTTGATGGTGGGATGGAAATTGTTGAAATCATGGTAGAATTCCTCAAGGGCTTCTTTTCCATGGGTCCAGATGATGATGATGTCATCAATGTAGCACAAGTAGAGTAGGGACGTTAAGGGACAAGAGCTAAGGAAACATTGTTACACACAAATGTATTGGAGCTACGGGCAATCCCTCTGGCCCACAAAATGTTTCTCCTGCAGATACACAACACAGTTATCCAGCTTGCCACAGACAACATGGCTGCAGTTTATTACGTGAACAAACAAGGAAGGACTTATTTGACCCACCTATTCAACAAAGCGATAGAGCTATGGGATTGGTGTATATAGTACAACATTTACCTGATTGCCTTACATATTGTAAAAGAACACAACAAGTTAGCAGATTGCCTCAGCAGAGAATTGTCACAAATGCACAGATGGTCCCCAAACAATTCATTAATTCAGGATATCTTCAAACATTGGTGATTATTAACTGCAGACCTGTTTGCCAGCACACTCAATGCAAAATGCCCTCTTTTCTGCTTACAAACAGGAGTGGACAGGCTATGTTTGACAGACACATTTCTCCTAAATTGGGGAATGGATCTCATGTATGCATTTCCCCCCATTCCCTTTAATTCCTAAAGTTCTAAACAAAGTAAAGCAAGATTCTGCCAGGATGACTGTAATCACTCTAGCATGGCTGAGACAACAGTGGTACACCGACCTACTCCACTTATCCCAAGGCAATTACAGGACTCTGCTATTATTGATGGACCTATTTTCACAGCCACAGGGGAAAGTGCTCCACCCAGACCTCAAATTGTTACCTCTAACAGCTTGGGTGAAAGGATGTGGATGGGAATAGAGCGCTCATGATCCACTGAGGTTCAGTGAATTTTATTAATGCTAGGAAACGCTCTGCTAGAAAGTGTGATGACTTCAAATGGAAAAGATTCATGATATGGGCAGAAAATAGAAGTGTAGATCCAGTTTCAGCCCCCATTTAGATGGTCTTAGAATAACTGTTACATTTAGAAACAGAGGGTCTATCATTATCACCTGTTAGAGTACACTTAGTGGCTATTTCATCATACATACACGTATTAGGGACAAACCCATTTTCTCACATGACATAGTGAAGAGATTTTTGAAGCGTCTGCTGAACCTTTATCCATTCACCAGAGACCTTGTCCCCTTGGAATTTGAATTTAGTACGGACTCAAATGAGGCCTTTTGAGCTATTATGAAATTGCTATTATAAAAGCTGATTTTAAAGAAAGGTAAATAGGGAGCAATCACTTCTGCTATACAAATTAGTGATCTGCATGCACTCATGGCAGATTCCCCCCTATTCTATTTTCCATCGGGACAAGGTGGTCCTTAGGCTATATCCTAAATTCATTCCAAAAATTGTTTCCGATTTCCATGTAAATCAATATATAAATTTACCTGTATTTTTTCCAAATTTCATATAAGTAAGGGAGATGCTAGATTACATTATTTAAATGCAAAAAGAATGCAGTCATGTTACCTGGATAGAACTCAGGACTTTAAGTTGTTTATCTCTTATACCTCCTATTCAAAGGGTAGGACCATTTCAACGCAATCATTGTCTAGATGGGTCAGACTTTGTATAAGGGAGTGCTATAGGGCAGCTTTGCTATCCCCCTCCCGGTCCCGTTAGAGCTCAGAGTATCGGGGAATGGCTGCATCTCCAGCAGTTTTCAAGCACGTTCCCATTATTGAACGTTATTGAACGTTCCCATTTGCAAGGCCTCTTTGTCTCACTTCCGTATTGAGGTACTGCTCAGCAAACGTCCCAAGAATGGGAGGATGCAGAGGGCACTGCTCTAGAAGGTTCCACTGTCCTAGCTGCACCAGGCTGGTGCATCCCAAGGGTGGGAATATGCAGAGGGCACTTGAAGAACTACTCCAGGTACAAGTAACCTCCATTTTCCAGTCTTGTTGATGACCCTTATGGGGCCAATATGTTTTCATGTGTTGGAATTTTGGGGTTTTCATTTGCTTTTTTGTTTTAAACTACGATGTTTGTGCAACTTTACTTTGTCCCCGTTGTGTGTATGAATCACAATAGTCTTTAATTACACCATCATGTACTATTTTTCCACAGGATCCCTGCTCCAGTCAGTGTACAGGATAGACGGTGATCTGGGAAAGAATCAGGGTAGTGCAGTTAATGACGCTGATGTCTGTAGGATTCTGCCTTGTTTGTTGCAGAACTTGTAAGGTGTGGAGTGAATGAGGGAAGAGACTGCAGGAGGGTGTCATGGTTCAGGCAGTTGAATGTCAGCCTCTGCCATATGGTACCTGTATGATTCTGGACAAGTCACTTAAATCACATTTTTCACAGTTGCCCTCTAATTGTGTGTTCCTCATTTTCTACACTGCCCAACCTGAAACACCTGAAATCTGATTTGCAAAAATACTGAGCACTCACACTGCAACTGAAGTCAATGGGCACTGTGCTTTGAACATAAAAAGTGCTATAAAGTGAAATATTAGGCACTAATGTCTCAAATTGAACACCTATAATTAGTGGAAGTTTATGACAATTTTTGTCTTAATTTCTCTCTGCCTCTATTCCCCATCTATAAAATGGGAATAATTATACCCCTTTTCCCTCACAGGAGCGTGGTGAAGATAAATTGATTGATTAATGTTTGTGATATTAATATAGATAAGATTGATAATATTGATTGATAATATAATTGATGATAAACGGACTTTTGTATTATAGAATCATAGAATATCAGGGTTGGAAGGGACCTCAGGAGGTCATCTACTCCAACCCCCTGCTCAAAGCAGGACCAATCCACAACTAAATCATCCCAGCCAGGGCTTTGTCAAGCCTGACCTTAAAAACCTCTAAAGAAGGAGATTCCACCACCTCCCTAGGTAACGCATTCCAGTGCTTCACCACTCTCCTAGAGAAAAAGTTTTTCCTAATATCCAACCTAAACCTTCCCCACTGCAACTTGAGACCATTACTCCTTGTTCTGTCATCAGCTACCACTGAGAACAGTCTAGATCCATCTTCTTTGGAACCCCCTTTCAGGTAGTTGAAAGCAGCTATCAAATCCCCCCTCATTCTTCTCTTCCACAGACTAAACAATCCCAGTTCCCTCAGCCTCTCCTCATAAGTCATGTGTTCCAGTCCCCTAATCATTTTTGTTGCCCTCCGCTGGACTCTTTCCAATTTTTCCACATCCTTCTTGTAGTGTGTGGCCCAAAACTGGACACAGTACTCCAGATGAGGCCTCACCAATGTCGAATAGAGGGGAACGATCATGTCCCTTGGTCTGCTGGCAATGCCCCTACCTATACATCCCAAAATGCCATTGGCCTTCTTGGCAACAAGGGCAAACTGTTGACTCATATCCAGCTTCTTGTCCACAGTCACCCCAGGTCCTTTTCTGCAGAACTGCTTCCTAGCCATTCGGTCCCTATTCTGTAGCGGTGCATGGGATTCTTCCGTCCTAAGTGCAGGACTCTGCACTTGTCCTTGTTGAACCTCATCAGATTTCTTTTGGCCCAATCCTCTAATTTGTCTAGGTCCCTCTGTATCCTATCCCTACCCTCCAGCGTATCTACCTCTCCTCCCAGTTTCGTGTCATCTGCAAACTTGCTGAGGGTGCAATCCACACCATCCTCCAGATCATTTATGAAGATATTGAACAAAACCGGCCCAAGGACCAACCCTTGGGGCACTCCACTTGATACTGGCTGCCAGCTAGACATGGACCCATTGATCACTATCCCTTGAGCCCGACAATCTAGCCAGCTTTCTATCCACCTTATAGTCCATTCATCCAGCCCATGCTTCTTTAACTTGCTGACAAGAATACTGTGGGAGACCGTGTCAAAAGCTTTGCTAAAGTCAAGGAACAACACGTCCACCGCTTTTCCCTCATCCACAGAGCCAGTTATCTCGTCATAGAAGGCAATTAGATTAGTCAGGCATGACTTGCCCTTGGTGAATTCTTGCCCTTGGTGAATCCATGCTGACTGTTCCTGATCACTTTCCTCTCCTCAAGTGCTTCAGAATTGATTCCTTGAGGACCTGCTCCATGATTTTTCCAGGGACTGAGGCTGACTGGCCTGTAGTTCCCAGGATCCCCCCCCTTTTTTAAAGATGGCCACTACATTAGCCTTTTTTCCAGTCGTCCGGGACTTCCCCTGATCGCCATGAGTTTTCAAAGATAATGGCCAATGGCTCTGCAATCACATCCGCTAATTCCTTTAGCACTCTCGGATGCAACGCATCCGGCCCCATGGACTTGTGCACGTCCAGCTTTTCTAAATAGTTCCGAACCACTTCTTTCCACCTACTCCCCATGCTGTGCTGCCCAGTGCAGGAGTCTGGGAGCTGACCTTGTTCGTGAAGACAGAGGCAAAGAAAGCATTGAGTACATTAGCTTTTTTCACATCCTCTGTCACTAGGTTGCCTCCCTAATTCAGTAAGGGGCCCACACTTCCCTTGACTTTCTTCTTGTTGCTAACATACCTTATCAGCATGTTTGCCAGCCAATCTTTGTAGTGTTTTGTTTAGCCTGTTTCCATTGAATGTGCAGTTTTTGATGCGAGTATTTTTTTTTTTCGGGAGTGTAGTAGGATCACTCGCACCATCGCCCTGATCTTTGATTATTTAATACACCTCAGGTGTTTCCTCACTCTCACATGCCTCAAACCCTCTCTCACATGCACACACAATGGTGGGCAGACAGCTGCTGTATTTTCAACAGTTTTGATCTGTCATTGCTTAAACTGGGAAGTTGGAACACTGCAGCATTTTTAGCTGGACACAGAAACTTTTACCATTCACTATCCCTGTGTATTGTGATGATGATGCAAATCTTTAGAGCCATGTAAAAAACCCCAGCAGATTAAATTTATTTTTCTGGCAACTAGCAAATCCATAAAAAAAATTGACAAGGCCAGTCAGCTGGGTTATAACCAGCTGGGTTATAACCCTAATTGTACTGGGGTCTTTGAGGCCCCCTGCTGGAGGCCTCATGGTCCTATCATACTCTGCCCCAAAAAAGGAGCAGTGAAAGTGGGTCCTCCAGTCCTGCCTAGAAAGGCTTCAGGGAAGCAGCCAATTAGAGCACAGCAGACTCAGTTAAAAGGAGCTGCAGGGCCTGAGCTGATTAGTTGCTGGCTGTGACCAGAAGGGTAAGGAAGGAGTGGAAGGCTGTAAAATGCCACGGGTAATGGAAGAGAAACCCTGCTCAAGCAGGGACAGGTCTGGGAAGCTCTCCAGGCACAGAGACTTAAGAAATTAAAAAGGGGGCAGAGACTGTTACAAGCTCTCCAGGCAAAGAGGCCTGGGCAAAGACCCTGAGAAGTCAGGACAGGGATGGAGCAACTCTTCAGGCAAAGAGGCCTGGGAGAGGCCCTGCTCAAACAGAGAACAGACAGAGTAGCCAAGCAGGTGATGGGACAGGGTGGGAAGCAGCCCAGGTGGAGTGACCAGATGGCAACTGTGAAAAATAGGGACAGGTGGGGGTAATAGGTACCTATATAAGACAGCCCCAAATATTGGGACTGTCCCTATAAAATTGGGACATCTGGTCACCCTAAGTCCAGGCAATGCAGTCGCAGCAGCTATGAAAGAAAGCAGCCCATGGCTGCTATTTGCAGGGTCCCTAGGTTGGGACCCAGAGTAGTGGGCGGGCTCGAGTCCCCCTACTTGCTACTGGGGAAGTGACCTAAGCCCCAAGAAGGTGATAAGACTCAGCACTAAAAGCGCAAGAAAAGAGCTAGAATTTAAACAGACCTACAGACAGAGCGAGCACCAACCATTTGTTGGACTGTGTTACCCCAGAAGGGGTTCTTTCATGTATGTGACACTGAGCTGGGGGGGGGTAGATACGATGGAGGGTAGGGATAGGGTCCAGAGTGACTTAGACAAATTGGAGGATTGGGCCAAAAGAAATCTGATAAGATTCAACAAGGACAAGTGCAGAGTTCTGCACTTGGGAAGGAAGAATCCCATGTACTGCTACAGGCTGGGGATCGACTGGCTAAGCAGCAGTTATGCAGAAAAGGACCTGGGGATTACAGTGGACGAGAAGCTGGATATGAGTCAGCAGTGTGCCCTTGTTGCCAAGAAGGGGAATGGCATATTGGGCTGTATTAGTAGGGGCATTGCCAGCAGATTGAGGGAAGTGATTATTCCCCTCTATTCGACATTGGTGAGGCCACACCTGGAGTATTATGTCCAGTTTTGATCCCCCCCACACCACTACAGACAGGATGTGGACAAATTGAAGAGAGTCCAGCGGAGAGCAACGAAAATTGTTAGGGGGCTGGGGCACATGACTTACGAGGAGAGGCTGAGGGAACTGGGGTTATTTAGTCTACAGAAGAGAAGAGTGAGGGGGGATTTGATAGCTGCCTTCAATTACTGAAAGGGGGGTTCCAAGGAGGATGGAGCTTGGCTGTTCAGTGGTGGCAGATGACAGAACAAGAAACAATGGTCTCAAGTTGCAGTGCGGGAGGTCTAGGTTGGATATTAGGAAAAACTATTTCACTAGGAGAGTGGTGAAGCACTGGAATGGGTTACCTAGGGAGGGGGTGGAATCTCCATCCTTAGAGGTTTTTAAGGCCCGGCTTGACAAAGCCCTGGCTGGGATAATTTAGTTGGTGTTCGTCCTGCTTTGAGCAGGGGGTTGGACTAGATGACCTCCTGAGGTCTCTTCCAACCCTGATATTCTATGATTCTATGTGACTGTGTGTGACTTGGCCAGAGGGCTGAGCCACTGACGGGCAACAGCCAACGAAGGGGGGCACCCACAAGAGGTTATGGAGCAAATACATGAGGTATCTGAAGGGAAAAGCTCAGACTTGCAGATGGAAGCAGGACTGGGGAATTCTGAGGGGAGACTGGGTGAGGAAAGTGGTCAGTGGAAGCATGTGACTAAAAGAACCAGGCAGAGGAAAAGACAGGCTAGTGAAGGAGAAATAGAGCTCAAGAATAGGTTTGCAGAGTTGGAAAATGAAGAAGGGGCTCAGCAGGTAGTCACTGAAGGTGGAAGGGCAAGGAAGAAGAGAAGAGCAGCTAGTCCTATAGGAAAAGGGGAAGAGTTAATGGAGACTACACCAAATATGAGCCCCAGGAGGATACAGGATGGGTTAAAGAGGATTGCAAGGGAGAACAGGTATGGAAAGATCTTGCAGCCAGAGGGAACAGGGGATAGACTGGAGAATAGCACCGTCACCAGGAAAAGGCAGGTCTATGTGATTGGGGATTCTTTACTGAGAAGAATAGATAGGCTTGTAACCAGAGCTGATCCAGAGAAAAGGAGGGTATGCTGTCTTCCAGGTGCTAAGATACGGGATGTAGACCTGAGGTTGAAAAGGATTCTAAAGGGAGCAGGAAAGAATCCCCTAATTATCCTTCATGTGGGGACAAATGATATGGCTAGATTCTCGATGGAAAGTGTTAAGGGAGACTATGCTAGGCTGGGGAAGACGCTTAAGGAAATCGAGGCTCAGGTTATCTTTAGTGGGATTCTGTCTGTTCCTAGAGAAGGGCAACAAAGGTGTGACAAGATTATGACTATCAACAGATAGCTTAGGCAGTGGTGCTATAAGGAGGGCTTTGGGATATATGGCCACTGGGAGGCATTCATGGACAGAGGACAGTTCTCTCGGGATGGACTTCATCTGAGTAGGGAAGGAAATAGACTTCTAGGATGGAGGCTGGCACAACTGATTAAGAGAGCTATAAACTAAGAATTTGGGGGAGATAGTTCGGAGACGTCCAGGTAATCTCCTCGCCGGATTTTAGCATTGAGAGGAAAGAAAACGAAGTAAGAGAGGATACAGCCATGGATAGGAGGAAGGGCAGTGTAGGTACCAGTCTAATAGGTTATACTGGTAGTAAAATGACTGTGCTTAATAGGGTACAGAATGTGAGTGAGGCCAAACAGCAAAAATTAAGATGTTTCTACACCAATGCGAGGAGCCTAGGTAACAAAATGGAGGAACTAGAGTTACTGGTGCAGGAAGTGCAGGAAACCAGATATTCTAGGGATAACAGAAACATGGTGGAATAGTAGTCATGACTGGACTACAGGTATTGAAGGGTATGTGCTGTTTAGGAAAGACCGAAATAAAGGTAAACGTGGTGGAGTAGCATTGTCTATCAATGAGGAGGTAGAATGTAAAGAAATAAGAAGCGATGAAATGGATAAGACAGAGTCTGTCTGGGCAAAAATTACATTGGGGAAGAAAACTATTAGAGCCTCCCCTGGAATAGTGCTTGGGGTGTGCTATAGACCGCCGGGATCTAATTTGGATATGGATAGAGTCCTTTTTAATGTTTTTAGTAAAGTAAATACTAATGGAAACTGTGTGATCGTGGGAGACTTTAACTTCCCAGATATAGACTGGAGGACAAGTGCTAGTAATAATAAAAGGGCTCAGATTTTCCTAGATGTGATAGCTGATGGATTCCTTCAGCAAGTAGTTGCTGAACCGACTAGAGGGGATGCCATTTTAGATTTGGTTTTGGTGAGTAGTGAGGACCTCATAGAAGAAATGGTTGTAGGGGACAACCTTGGTTCGAGCAATCATGAGCTAATTCAGTTCAAATTAATGGAAGGATAAACAAAAATAGATCTGTGACTAGGGTTTTTGATTTCAAAAGAGCAAATTTAAAAAAATTAAGGAAATTAGTTAGGGAAGTGGATTGGACTGAAGAACTTGTGGATCTAAAGGCGGAGAAGGCCTGGAATTCCTTCAAGTCAAATTTGCAGAAACTATCAGAAGCCTGCACCCGAAGAAAGGGGAGAAAATTCATAGTCAGGAGTTGTAGACCAAGCTGGATGCGCAAGCATCTTAGAGAGGTCATTAAGAAAAAGCAGAAAGCCTACAAGTAGTGGAAGATGGGAGAGATCAGCAAGGAAAGCTACCTTATTGAGGTCAGAACATGTAGGGATAAAGGGAGAAAGGCCAAAATCCATGTAGAGTTGGACCTTGCAAAGGGGATTAAAACCAATAGTAAAAGGTTCTATAGTCATATAAATAAGAAGAAAATAAAGAAAGAAGAAGTGGGACTGCTAAACAATGAGGATGGAGTGGAGGTTAAGGATAATCTAGGCATGGCCCAATATCTAAACAAATACTTTGCCTCAGTCTTTAATAAGACTAAAGAGGATCTTAGGGTTAATGGTAGCATGACAACTGGGAATGAGGATATGGAGGTAGACATTACCATATTTGAGGTAGAAGCAAAACTCAAACAGCTTAATGGTACTAAATCGGGGGGCCCAGATAATTTTCATCCAGGAATATTAAAGGAATTGGCACATGAAATTGTAAGCCCATTAGCAAGAATTTTTAATGAATCTGTTGTACCATATGATTGGAGAATTGCTAACATAGTTCCTATTTTTAAGAAAGGGAAAAAAGTGATCCGAGTAATTATAGGCCTGTTAGTTTGACATCTGTAGTATGCAAGGTCTTGGAAAAAATTTTGAAGGAGAAGGTAGTTAAGGACATTGAAGTCAATGGTAAATGGGACAAAATACAACATGGTTTTTCAAAAGGTAGATCATGCCAAACCAACCTGATCTCCTTTTTTGAGAAAGTAACAGATTTTTTAGGCAAAGGAAACGCAGTGGATCTAATTTACCTAGATTTCAGTAAGGCATTTGATACCGTGCCACATGGGGAATTATTAGTTAAATTGGATAAGATGGGGATCAATAGGAAAATTGAAACGTGGATAAGGAATTGGTTAAAGGGGAGACTACAACGGGTCCTACTGAAAGGTGAACTGTCAGACTGGAGGGAGGTTACCAGTGGAGTTCCTCAAGGATCGGTTTTGGGACCAGTCTTATTTAATCTTTTTATTACTGACCTCGGCACAAAAAGTGGGAGTGTGCTAATAAAGTCTGCGGATGATACAGAGCTGGGAGGTATTGCCAATTTAGAGAAGGACAGGGATATCCTACAGGAGGATCTGGATGACCTTGTAAACTGGAGTAATAGTAATAGGATGAAATTTAATAGTGAGAAGCGTAAGGTCATGCATTTAGGGATTAATAACAAGAATTTTAGTTATAAGCTAGGGACGCATCAATTAGAAGTAACGGAGGAGGAAAAGGACCTTGGGGTATTGGTTGATCATAGGATGACTATGAGCCGCCAATGTGATATGGCTGTGTAAAAAGCTAATGCGGTCTTGGGATGCATCAGGCGAGGTATTTCCAGTAGGTATAAGGAGGTTTTAGTACCGTTATACAAGGCACTGTTGAGACCTCACCTGGAATACTGTGTGCAGTTCTGGTCTCCCATGTTTAAGAAGGATGAATTCAAACTGGAACAGGTACAGAGAAGGGCTACTAGGATGATCCGAGGAATGGAAAACTTGTCTTATGAAAGGAGAGTCGAGGAGCTTGGCTTGTTTAGCCTAACTAAAAGAAGGTTGAGGGGAGATATGATTGCTCTTTATAAATATATCAGAGGGATAAATAGCGGAGAGGGAGAGGAATTATTTAAGCTCGGTACCAATGTGGACACAAGAACAAATGGATATAAACTGGCCACCAGGAAATTTAGACTAGAAATTAGACGAAGGTTTCTAACCATCAGAGGAGTGAAGTTTTGGAATAGCCTTCGAAGGGAAGCAGTGGGGGCAAAAGATCTATCTGGCTTTAAGATTAAACTCAATAAGTTTATGGAGGAGATGGTATGATGGAATAACATGGTTTTGGTAATTAAATATTCATGGTAAATAGGCCCAATGGCCTGTGATGGGATATTAGATGGGGTGGGATCCAAGTTACCCAGGAAAGAATTTTCTGTAGTATCTGGCTGATGAATCTTGCCCATATGCTCAGGGTTTAGCCGATCGCCATATTTGGAGTTGGGAAGGAATTTTCCTCCAGGGCAGATTGGAAGAGACTCTGGAGGTTTTTCGCCTTCCTCTGTAGCATGGGGCACGGGTCACTTGCTGGAGGATTCTCTGCTCCTTGAAGTCTTTAAACTATGATTTGAGGACTTCAATAGCACAGGTATAGGTGTGAGGATTTTTGCAGGAGTGGTGGGTGAAATTCTATGTCCTGCGTTGTGCAGGAGGTCAGACTAGATGATCATAATGGTCCCTTCTGACCTAAATATCTATGAATCTAAGAGGTGAGCACGCCCCATCACAGCACTACAGAAAATCACATGAGGAAATTAATAAATATGTATTCAGTGCAGGGTTTGGTGTGTAATAAAGAAGGCTGGAGCCACACATTGAATGATGAGAATTTAAAAAAAAAAAAAAAAGAAACCCATTCTCTGAGCATTATTGATCCTGTACACTCATAGACAGGTGTCCTGTGGAAAAATATGATCATGTAATTAAAGACTGTAGCATAATGCATATGCACCAGGGGACCAAATTAAGGTCACATGGGCAACCTTAATGCTGGCATTTGCAAACTTTCTGTGTGCTTGACTTTGCAACCTTAGTGTTTTTTTAAAATAGCTCCGTTGTATGTAATATTTTTTGAAATGAAGGAATTACCTCTGTTCTCATGAATGTTTTCATTCTCACTCCAGTTAATGAAAACTGCACTGATCACGCATTCTTTGAAAGCCTTTCTCAATAGTTAATGTTCATAGAGACACCAAAGCATTCTTTCGGCTATTAA
This sequence comes from Lepidochelys kempii, assembly GCF_965140285.1. Classification (NCBI taxonomy): domain Eukaryota; kingdom Metazoa; phylum Chordata; order Testudines; family Cheloniidae; genus Lepidochelys; species Lepidochelys kempii. Next base: position 43,313,588 of record NC_136391.1, read on the forward strand.
TCTGAAGATAATAATAGGCCCATTTCTTAAGTACACACAGAAGAAGGAGAAGAAGAAATACTGGCTATGACACTAAATGAATTGTCTTCCTCCATGCCCTTGTAACCTAGGGCATGTAGTGCAGGCTGGCAGCCATTGCGTTACAGATTTAAAAGTGCTGGAATCTCTCAGTTCCGTAGCATGTTGCCTGATGGATTGGTGAGTAATGTACTTGAGGAGTGCATTACCAAGCCTCAGACTAATGGCTAGCTGTTGCCCATGGCTCTTGCTACAGATCATTCATTGTGCTATTTATAAGCTCTCTGCCAGTCTGTGTCTGGCACTTATGCTGTCTGTGCTGAACACCACCTGTCTTCCTGCTTAACCCCAGGAAAGTATTTCCCAAGTTTTCTCATGACTGATAGGCTCCATTGCACCTTAGCCTCCTGTTTTCTACTTTCTTCTCACACGCACTTCTGGAGACTATGGTAGAGGATGGGAAATAAACCTGCCACCAGCTCTTTCCAGGATATATTCACGCTATTTGGTGGGAAATTTGTATCCACAAAATTTCCTTTTTCAAGGAGAATGAAGTTCCAGAATACAAAATAAAATCTGAGGGAAAGGGACATCATGTGTGGTGTGTCTGAATATAGTTTCTGAGAAAGGAACTGGCCCCTCTCTCTTTCTCTCTCTCTCTGATGGCTTATCAACTAATTACATGCTCCAGTGCAGCCTGGTAGAAATGCCTAAATACAGGCACCAGCATATACCTCTTCGGTGAGAGAACTGTGGCATATGTATAGCCAAACCTGATGACAAACCTGCCTCCATTTCTGGGTTGAATTTTGTTGGATCAAGCAGATGTTATGTGTTTGAACTTTGGATGTTCTGAATGAGTAACCCATAGAAAATATATTCCTGAGTATTGACCCCTGCCTGGTTTCCTTTTCTTTTCTTTTTAAAAATGGTAATGCCAGCGAGGCTCCCGAGGACAGCATAGGAGATGTATGTCTCTGTTCCTCCCCCAAGGAGATTCCAGCTTCCTCACGCTGCCCTGTTGTGTAGTCTCAACCTGATGTGGAAGAGGGATATTCAGTGTGAAAGCATCCTGCGTTTCCATGGCTCATTACATCCTCGGTGCCTTAGGGCATGTCTACACAATCCGCAGCAGCGAACCTCGACAGACTTGGGTTAGCAAGACTCGTGCTAGGACTCTAAAAACAGCCATGTAGGCAGCACTCGAAGCTGCAGCTTGGGCTCTGGTGCCTAGGGAGGGAGGAGGCGTCTGAGCCAGAGTTGCCGTTTCCAAGCGTGCTGTGTGAATGGCTGTTTTTAGAGCACTAGTGCAAGCCCCGTTAGCCCATGTTCGTCAGCCCAGGCTGGGAGGCTCGTGGCTGCAGGCTGTGCAGGCATGCCCTCGGTGTGTCAGCAAGCATGCCAGTGAGTGCTGCTGGTGGGGTTGAGAGTCCAGCTGGACTGAGACCCCTCCCAGCTCATGTCACAAAGGCCACTGAACGGCCTTCAGAGGGTAGCAGCTTTCAGTCATTACCGGTTTGAACTGGAGACCTGGAGGTAAAAAGCTGTAATATCTCATTTCCAGTCACCTGAGCCATCCAGTGCCCCTGTTGGTCTCTGTCGCAGGCCTTTCTGAACCAGAAACTTTAACTCTTGCTCTGCTGGCCTGTGCTCTCAGGCTGTGTAATCATACAGTAAGTTGTTATAAAGCTAAACTTTTGAACTTTAATTTCTTTCTGCCCAGCCTATGGAGGGGAGAAAAGTCTACTTTCTAAGAAATTCCTCCCAGAGGGAGGATCACTGTTGTTTGTCTACTATTAAAACTGCATTAGGGAACCAAAATGGTGTAAACAACGTAAATGCATAAAAATCCTACAATATATAAAAAGTTATAGGACTAGAGACCTCCCTGACTGATCAAGAAATGTTTTATTCCACCCATAGAAATATTTTACATTTTGAGGGGGTAATTCTAATTACCTTAAAGTGTTTTGGGCTCCTAAGTATAATTCAATGGTAAGAGAAGGTTTTCTTTTCAGTGAGGGCTATTTTCTTTGTGTTCTCCTACAGATATACTAAGTATAGTATATTGCCCTGAGCAGAAAGCAAATCCTGGTTCTTTTCAACCTTCTCATTAACGGTGCAACCAAAAGTCTCGAAGCACTTTGCACATAGAAACCAGGTGAGGGATGTGGAGAGTTAGACCAAAAGAAACGCCATTAAAATGAAAATTCCCAGTATGTATTGTCAGTCAGATTATTTGCATGCTCTTTTGGAACATGCTTCCGGTAATAGTCATCACTCTATTATTTCTCATGACCGCTCTTTCTGTCTCTCTGTTTTCCTATACAAAATCCGACAATGGCTTATATTTAACTGAGAATATTCTTTGCTTGCTTCCCTGTCTTCTTGCTTGAGTTTTCTTTCTTTAACAAGCATAACAGCATGCTGCTGTATCTTCAAAGAGGAAATTAATTCTGTCCGCAAAAGGGTCAAGTGCTAGAAAGTGCATAGCAATGCAGTTTGCATGGCAGGATACAGAAGATATGATGCTAATAAGATTCTAAGATGAGAACAGCAGACTGGCTCTAGGGATTCAGATGAAGCGTTCTGTAAATTTTAAAAGAAATGGTCTCCAAAAACTAATGATGTCTGCTTTCCAATTCATTAGTAATGTGGAGCGGGGAGATGGGAGTGAGAAGCGGGCCATGCTTTGAAATATCAAAATGTAACGAGGATGAAAACAGTGAGAGCTCATCTCACTGGGGTCATAAAACTGAGAGAAGGAGGCAGGCTGTAGGGAAATGTAGTCAGTGTCGAGGGGGAAGGGAATTGTACCATGGTAGACTGTATGTATATTTACATGCAGTCACTGTACCAATGTAGATACAAAGTTCTTATGCTGAAAAAGTGTTGCAATATTTATAAGACTTTTTTCAGTTTTCCTGTTTAAGATTACTTATTGTACAGAGTGTATGAAGGATTCTAAAAACACAAGTGAATTGTCTTAGCATATTTACAAACGGCTTTTGGTAAACCTTGCCCTTCACCTTTTTGCATTATGTGCACGAAACTGAGTAACAAGAACCTGAACCTTGTTTGTAGTTAATAGTGGGAGAAAACCCCTCCGGCAAAGCCTAATGACCCAAGAGCAATTCTGAGCTCTTCTCTGTAATATCTGCAGAGACTGTGCCTTTCCAAGAGCTGCCTGGACACATTGTGTGACCTTGCTGCTTTACATCATTAAGATTTCCCATTACTGGGATAGTGTTTGCATGGAGGTGCTGTTGTGCAGATATTCTGCCGGAGTCTCTCTCCTGCATGCAGAGTTTGTAGCTGACAGAGAAAATGTCTCTCCGCTTGGACAGGTTTCAGAGCTGGGAGGTGTGCAGCAGAAGAGTTTAGCTGTGGCTTTTATTTTGACAAAGCTCTTACATTTTGCAGAGCGAGGTTAAGGTTTTCCTCCTATCTTATTTTATCTGTGTGATATTTTCTAATCTGCCCTCTAACCCTCAGTGACGACTGGCGAGGTTCTGGGGGAGCAGAGTGTGCCTCAGAGCCTCTCCACCATCACTAGTGCTCTCAAGCCACTGGGCAGACTGAGTGGCTCAGTAGTGCTCAGCCGCAGAGTCCTTCCCGTGGCAGTGGCTCAGAAGGGCAGGCCCTGGGGTGCCAGATCTGAGGCCTGCACAGTCACGGCCACTGCTCTGAGACTGACAGCCTTGGCAATTGAAGTGCAATCATGCTCTCAGATGCAGTGAGGTGTGCCTGCCATATCCACTGTGTTGGCCTCAGTAGTCCTCAACACTCAGTTCAAGCTTTGGTTTTGACTCTGGCAGGTCATTTCTTCACCCGCCGTGAAACTGGGTTATCTGTTTGCTCTACTGTACTTCACTGAAGCTTCTGCTGCTCTGGAGGTTTATTCTTAAAGTGTACAGATCCCAGAACTCAATTGTGTGATTAATTTTGGTCATATCATCTCGGCACCAAGCCCTACTCCAGATAATGAATCTTTCTTCTTGGCAAAGGTCAGGTTTCAAATCCACGTATAACAGGCTGGCAGTGTGTGCCTGCAACACTGCCACCCTATTGGCTGGTGTGTTTCCTTGGTGGAAAAGGTTTCAGTGGGTCCTGGTGGTTTACTGAGGAGAGTGAGGAGCTGCCTTACCTGAATATCAGAGAATGGGAGTGGACTTCTGAGAAGAGAGGACCTGGGGTCTGTGGAGAAAGTTTGGGTGAATTGTTGTTACTTTATTACATCCAAAGCCCAGGAAGTGGGGGAGCTTAAACTGTGTTTGCAGAGCAAGTTGAGAAAGGTACATGCTCATATGGTGGTTATAAATGCTGCACATTTCTCTGCCCAGATAAAAAGTGAGGTTTTTCTGGGCTGGAAGAAGATCATAGAATCATAGAATATCAGGGTTGGAAGGGACCTCAGGAGGTCATCTAGTCCAACCCCCTGCTCAAAGCAGGACCAATCCCCAACTAAATCATCCCAGCCAGGGCTTTGTCAAGCCTGACCTTAAAAACTTCTAAGGAAGGAGATTCTACCACCTCCCTAGGTAACGCATTCCAGTGTTTCACCACCCTCTTAGTGAAAAAGTTTTTCCTAATATCCAACCTAAATCTCCCCCACTGCAACTTGAGACCATTACTCCTTGTTCTGTCATCAGCTACCGCTGAGAACAGTCTAGATCCATCCTCTTTGGAACCCCCTTTCAGGTAGTTGAAAGCAGCTATCAAATCCCCTCTCATTCTTCTCTTCCACAGACTAAACAATCCTGCAGAACTGCTGCCGAGCCATTCGGTCCCTAGTCTGTAGCAGTGCATTGGATTCTTCCGTCCTAAGTGCAAGACTCTGCACTTGTCCTTGTTGAACCTCATCAGATTTCTGTTGGCCCAATCCTCCAATTTGTCTAGGGCCCTCTGTATCCTATCCCTACCCTCCAACGTATCTACCTCTCCTCCCAGTTTCGTGTCATCTGCAAACTTGCTGAGGGTGCAATCCACACCATCCACCAGATCATTTATGAAGATATTGAACAAAACCGGCCCAAGGACCGACCCTTGGGGCACTCCACTTGACACCGGCTGCCAGCTAGACATGGAGCCATTGATCACTACCTGCTGAGCCCGACAATCTAGCCAACTTTCTATCCACCTTATAGTCCATTCATCCAGCCTATACTTCTTTAACTTGGTGGCAAGAATACTGTGGGAGACTATGTCAAAAGCTTTGCTAAAGTCAAGGAACAACACGTCCACCGCTTTCCCCTCATCCACAGAGCCAGTTATCTCATCATAGAATGCAATTAGATTAGTCAGGCATTACTTGCCCTTGGTGAATCCATGCTGACTGTTCCTGATCACTTTCCTCTTCTCTAAGTGCTTCAGAACTGATTCCTTGAGGACCTCCAGATCAGTGGTTTTCAAACTGCAGGTCGTGACCCAGTATTGGTCACCGGACCATTAAAAGTCCCGTCTGCGGTGCTGCCCGGCTAAGGCAGGCTAGTCCCTATCTGTTCTGACACCATGCTGTGCCCCAGAAGTGGCCAGCATGAGGTCCGGCTCGTAGGCGGGGGGGCCACGGGGCTCCGCATGCTGCCCCCACCCTGAGCACTGGCTCCACACTCCTGGAAGGCAGTGCCTGTGGGTGAGAACCATGCGGAGCCGCTTGCGCGCCTCCACCTAGGAGTCGGACCTGCTGCTGGCCACTTGCGAGGCGCAGCGCGGTCCATGGTGCCAGGACAGGCAGGAAGCCTGCCTTAGTACCCATGCTGCACCGCTAATTGGGAGCCATCCGAGGTAAGCCCATGCCCCAATCCCCTGCCCCATCCCTTAGCCTCCCCAAACCCAGAGCCCCTTCCTGCACCCCATACCCCTCATCCCCAGAGCCCTGACCGCCTGCTGCATCCCAACCCCCTGCTCCAGCCCAGAGCCCCCTCCCACACCTGAATCCCTCATTTCCAGCCCCACCTCGCACCCCTCACCCCCGCACCCCAATCCTCTGTCCCAGCCCTGAGCCCCTCCCACACCCCAAAACCCTCATCCCCAGCTCAGTTGGGTCGCAGGCATCAACAGTTTTCTTCAACAGGTTCACCAGAAAAAACATTTGAAAACCACTGCTCCAGATGACCCTAAAGCAAGCCCTGGCATCTGACTTCACTCTTAGGATATGGCTTTTGTTGTTTTTTCCATTCGTTTCCCTGTTTCCACTTAACATAATCAATCCTTCTTTATGGACTTTTCTATGAATTGTGAGGATATCGCCATGTGTCAAATACTGCATTCTTTCACCTTCTCTCCTAAGTGAAATGCTTCCTTGGAGAGAGGAGATGGGGAATTTATTTCCCCAGGAAACCTCAAGACAGATGCAGCAACAATTTGCTTTGAAGTTCAGTGGAACTCCTGCGTGTTACCCAGTTTTTCAGCTGGATGATTGAGGCCCAAGGATATTAGACTGACTTGCCTAAGGTCATACAGTGTGTCAGTGGAGCATACAGAAGCAGGGCTGCCTGGCTGTTCTATAAGGTACAACCTGTGTGTATCCTGACTCTCTTGGGCCATATATAAACATAGGGAAAAACGGCAAAAATTTGGATGCCCTTTTCGTCAAAGAGCTTGACCAAGACTGAATTTGCAGTGGTAGTTTGATGTGTCAAGCTCCCTTTATTCTACTGATGAGAGTATTACTTTCTGATTTGCAGCCATTTGCTGCTGGACAGTTGTTTCCAAACTTCTAATGCTGGTTGAATCTAAAAGATGAAAAGGCAGTAGTATCTGCTGGAGAAGCTAGACAGTGGTTTCTGGAGACGAGCTGAAGTTTGCAATGAAAAGGGACTAAAACTGGATGAAAGGGTTGCAATATTACTGCAGAATAATCTTTCTATATTTGGCTTAAAAGGAAGAATAAACATCTTATACCCATAAAGCACATCTGTTGCTTTCTGCAGCACTATACGAGTATGCTCTTGCATATGATTGTTTATCATATGATATCCTGTTTGTCAGAGGGTGGAGATGGATGGCAGGAGAGAGGTCACTTGATCATTACCTGTTAGGTTCACTCCCTCTGGGGCACCTGGCATTGACCACTGTCGGCAGACAGGATACTGGGCTGGATAGACCTTTGGTCTGACCCAGTATGGCCATTCTTATGTCCTTCTGACAGTGGCCAATGCCAGGTGCCCCAGAGGGAATGAACAGGACAGGTAATCATCAAGTGATCCATCCCCTGTCACCCATTCCCAGCTTCTGGCAAACAGAAGCTAAGGACACCATCCCTGCCCATCCTGGCTAATAGCTATTGACGGACCTATCCTCCATGAACTTATCTAGTTCTTTTTTGACCCCTGTTATAGTCTTGGCCTTCGCAACATCCTCTGGCCGAGTTCCACAGACTGACTGTGTGTTGTGTGGAAAAAATACATACATTTTTTTTGTTTAAAACTGCTGACTATATATTTCATTTGGTGACCCCTAGACCAAGAGAACATCAGTCCCTAGAATCAAAATCAATGCAAGTCAGCACTAAGGAAAGTAACCCTAGCTACTGCATTCACTGTGGACAGCTCTAGGAACTCTCTGAGGCTGGCAGTGAGAGCCAGGGCAGCTAACTCTGTCCAGACCCATAACGCTGGTTTATGCTCTAGACTCATAAACTTTAAGGTCAAATTTTGTCTAATTTCTAGCTTAAATTTATTGATGGCTAGTTTATATCCATTTGTTCTTGTGCCAATATTGGCTCTTAATTTCAATAACTCCTGTCCCTTCCTGGTGTTTATGCCTCTTATATATTTATAGAGAGTAATCATCTCTCCCCTCAGCCTTTGTTTTGTTAGGATAAACAAGCCAGGCTCTTTAAGTCTCTTCTCATAAGGTAGGTTCTCTATTCCGCTGATCATCCTAGTTGCCTTTCTCTGCACCTGTTCCAGTTTGAATTAATCTTTCTTAAATGGGGGGACAGAATTGCACACAGTATTCCAGGTGAGGTCTCACTAGTGCCTTGTATATTGGTAATAACACTTCCCTATCTCTACTGGAAATACCTTCCCTGGTGCATCCTAGCATTGCATTAGCCTTTTTCACAGCCGCAATCACATTAGCAGCTCATAGGCATCCTGTGATTGACCAATACACCCATGTGTTTCTCCTCCTCTGTCACTTCCAAATGATACGTCCTCAGTTTATAGCAAAAATTCTTGTTGTTCATCCCTAAGTGCATGAGTTTGCACTGTTAAATTTCATTCAATTTCTATTACTCCAGCTTTCATGGTCATCCAAATCTTCTTGTGTAATATTCCTGTCCTCCTCCGCATTGGCAATACCTCCCAACTTTGTGTCATCTGAAGGTTTTATTAGCACACTCCCACTTTTTATGCCAAGGTCATTAATGCAAATGAAAAACAATCCTTGAGGAACTTCATTAGTAACCTCCCTCCAGCCTTTCAGAATGACCATGGATAGACAGTGGAGAGTTATTCAAAGCAAATCCTCCTATACATCCTTCATCTTCTCCAGCCTGTAACCAGAGCACTTTTCCATCTATGCATGAAGAGAAAATGTAGCCTTTATTCTTTGATGCAGGATCTTGCTGCTGTTACTTCTGCTTTTGTTACTCAGATTAGGGGGTTGTAATGCACTCTACATGGACCAGCCAGAAAATAAGCTGGAGCAGAAAGTGTCTGCCCACTTATTAACTAGGGTTTCTGACCAGGACCGTGTTGCACCAGTGCTCTGGGCTCCAGGCTGGCTGCCAATGCATTTCCAACTAGATTTTTAGATATTGGTGCTCACCTATGAAGCTCCAAATGGTGAGGGACCTGGTTACTGAAAGGAACACTTACTGTCATGTTGGCCATCAGCAGCTGCGCTTCAGGCTGGAGCTCCCTTGTTATAACGGGGGGGAGCTGCCAGCAGGGCATTCTCCGTGTGAGACCCTTTCCCTTTGGAACTTGCGTCCCCCTTGGCTGCCAGAGCCCAGATTTGTTAACCTGCCAAGTCCATCTTTTTTCCCAGGCTCTGAAGGAGGGGGTGAGGGCAGGGTTTCAATGTATTTTGTTACCCTGTTTTTAGCTGGTGCATATTTAGTGGATTTTATTATTGTGAATTACCAATTTAGGGGAGCGGTGCCTGTTTGTGGAAATTGTCAGTGGTGAATGCTGGAAGTTTTGGCTGCTGGGTAGGGGCATTTTAGTCCTTTTGGAACGTGAGCGCTTGTTCATGGCATTTTTGCACTGTGGACTTAACACATTAGCTGGATATAGCTGCTAAAATGATCAGCAGTGAAATAACTAATACTGTTGACTTTTAAACTGGTATCTTTAGGTTACAGAATTAACAACCCATTATGCCAAATGGGATAGCGCACACTTTTCGGGACACCATTTTGCGTTATCTATAGAATCAAGACAATTCTGGATTGATTTACACTTGATGTACATTTTAAAAGTCTCCTCAAAACCATGGGGCTAGAAACACTGGTAAAATTAGAGATTCTGGAGCACAATGCTGCAGCCAGCAGGGAATTTCATGGCAAATTCTGTGGCCGTGGAATCGCAGAACACAGACCTGTTACTAATGCTCCTTTTGCCTCCCTGTTTCCCATTCCGGTGCATTACGCTTTCAGTTTGTATTTCGTAGGTTCTGGAGAGGGAAACTAAGATTCAGGAGCTGCAGGAGATAATCACAGACCTTCACCACGAAATTTCCCGGAAGGACTCGGAGGCAGTCAATCAACTGCAGGAGAAGCACCTTCTGGAGAATACAGTGCAATCCCTCAGGCAGATGGTAAGGGAAAGCTTTCTCTGCACTCCATTGTCTTTGGTTGCATTTATTTGCAGTGTGGCCCCAATCAACTCCCTTCATGGTATGGCCCGTCACTTTCTCACCTCTTTTACCTGGACTTTCATCTTTTCCCTGTAGAAGCAGGCTTGAATTTAACTCCATGCAAAGAAAGTATCAGGAGCTATAGCATTCTGCAGCTTGGGCCTTCCCTCTCTGGAAACCTAGGGTCTCATTTTCAGAGGTGCCGAGCAGCCATAATTCCAGATGAAATTTATAGGATCTGCAACTTTGCATCATTGCCTTTGAAAATCAGAGTGTCTGTCATCTTCAGAACACCCCTCATCTCTTCTAGCTTAAACCCCTCCTAGACTATATACATGCTACATAGCCTAATGCCCCAGCTGGACGCTGGAGGCTGCTGTGCTTAATAGCCTGGGCACACTCCGTAGTGATCCTTTTGGCAGTGGCCAGGAAGACAATGAGAGTAATGCTGATCGTCCTGGTTTCCTGCAGCAAGAGGGAATTTCCCCATGCTCCTCACCAAGTTAGACTGTTTCAGTACTGCTCAGCCCATCCTTATTTAGTTATACAAAAAGAGATGTGTGTCTGAAAACCCTGGGTGCCCCGCTGCATTAGCCAAATATGTCGTCTACTTGCTAACCAAGCATCCCCTCCCCAACAGCCACAGCAACTCCTCAGTAGCAGACCAGATCAGAACGCCCAGTCATCATGCAAATCTTCAGCTCCATCAAGTGCCTTTTTCAAAAGACTTGGCTCCATTCTAGCTGATAATGACAAACCTCAAAGGCCAGAGTGTGAGTTCAAGAGCCTTAAGTTTGCATGTCATGGTGAGGAGGGGTATATGTGCATGCGTGCATGCATGTCATAACAGTATATTTATTAAGTCAGGTCATTATTAACTATTACTCAGGTGTAATCATAGAGCTGCACAGCACCTCACAGAACAAAGACCAGCTCTGGGCCTGAGTCTGCCCTCCTTACTACCAGATCAAAAGGACTCTACAAAAGATGGGTATTTTACACCCATTCTGCACAGGAATACATGACTGTATAAGCATGAAGAATCAGGCCCAGAGCCCTTGCCCCCAAAGAACACCAGCAGAACACAACGGGTTCTGGGACAGAGAAGACAAATGCACCTTTGCATCAGAGGGAAATCCAGTGCTGGGTTTTAGTTTTTTTATTCTCTCTAGTTTTTTTAAGCTTCTGTCACCTTGGGCTTTAGGCAGTTAAATTAGAGCTAATGTATGGTATTGGGCCTCAAGTGACATGGATTGCAGCCGTCTGTTGGCGCTCTCTAACCTCGGGTTTCTAATATTATCACAAAAAGCTTAAATTTGCCAGTGAGAGGAACTTCAGAAATTTGCCAAGATGGTTTGTATGTCTCTGTGGCAGCCATTGTCTTCCTCTCCTGTCCCTGGATCATTGCAAACAAGGTACCTCTTGCACTGCCCATCTTCCTCCTTCCCTGGACCAGCAAGCCCAGGACATGTTTTCCACCAGTCACCCAACCCAGAAGTCTTACTAGACAGGCACAACGGGGAGAGACAGGTGAAAGGATTTTCGTGGGAGACCATGCAGAGTAATGGATTAGGCTTGGGGTGGTACTGAATTGTTATATGACCCTGAACAAGTCACTCATCCTCTCTGAGCCTGCATTTCTTCATTTGTACAAAGGAGCTAATAATATTGTGGTACATGGTTACATGTTTGAAGTATCAAGGTCAATGGTGTGGAACTAGACCTCAGGAGTTCACAGCTCCCAACCCTAAGCTCAAGCAATTGGTTAGCGCACAGTACTTATTATGCTGAGGTTGTGAGTTCATGCCTCACCTGGAGCACTGGTTTGGGGGGAGGGATAGCTCAGTGGTTTGAGCATTGGCCTGCTAAACCCAGGGTTGTGAGTTCAATCCTTGAGGGGGCCATTTAGGGATCTGGGGCAAAAATTGAGGATTGGTCCTGCTTTGAGCAGGGGGTTAGACTAGATGACCTCCTGAGGTCCCTTCCAACTCTGATATTCTATGATTTTAGGGAGCCCCACCACTCCTGGAAAAGAAAGCTTACAAAGCATGTGCCATGTGTGCTCTGGGACTTCCATGGAACTCCGGACATGCACGTTAGCCACGAAATGTCCACTGAGCCAAAGGTACCAGGCCCCACCCAGGCTGACAATTAGTAGTTTATAGACCAGTCCATGTTTGGAGTGATCTGATGGAGGCCCTATCTTTGTGGGCAGACTGACTGCCTCTTCCATTCCTTCTTAGTGCCGCATGGCCCGAGTCCAGTGTCTGGAGCTGATCCTCTCTCTCCTTTCTGCAGATATTCAAAGCTATATATTATTCATGGTGACTGGCTTTGTTCAACGGTCCTAACTAAGCAGTTGTTGTGCACCTTGCAGTGCCAATTTTTATATTCATTTCATTTTGTTCTCATCATGTTTTCAGCTTGCCGTTGATTTTATATGGAATAGATGTTCATTATACAGATTTATCCGGGGGAGAAAGTGGGAATGAGGAGCAGGTTAGGTCCGTTGGGTTTTGGATATCTAGGAAGATGTGGCAATGGTTTGGAGATGGGATGGTTGGGGTTGTGTGGAATAAGCACACTAGATTGCTGTTTCTCGTGAAAGCATCAATACTGAAATAAAGTTGTCATTAAGTTTCAAAGTGAACAAACCAGTGATATTAATGAGGCAATTCATATCTCTTGAAGCTATGGTTTCCAGCTGTCTGCAAACCCCGAAAAAGGAAACTATCTCAGTTTATATTCAGCCCACATTGTTATAGGTTTCCTCACAACCAACAGACTAGAAACATTTCTCTTGGACTGACATCAACTTGACAGCATTTCTCTGCTTGTCTATCTGGAAAATGATTCCTTTTGAACACCAAAGCTACGCAAATCCAAAATTTTAGGAAATGTTCTAGTTATCAATGGGAAGATCCCTGTTGAATTGGGGGAAAATCAGAAAATTGAAAGAGGGAAATGGGGGAGCCCCTGGCATCTGGTTACTAGAGCTGTCGGCTTAACTATGTTTGTGATTGTCTGTACATCACAGATCTGTTGTTGGAGAGACAAGGTGGGCAAGGTAATAGCGTCTGTTGGTGAGATGGATGCGCTTTCGAGCTACAAGGAGCTTCTACACGTCTGAGGCTGAAGAAGAGCTCTGTGTAGCTCCAAAGCTTGGTCAAATAAAATCGCTAAAGATGCACTAAAGATTCATATGTCCCTTAATGCTGCAACCACCATTCCAGGGGACATGCATCCATGCTGATGATGGATTCTGCTTGATAATGATCCAAAGTAGCGTGGACTAAAGCATGTTCATTTTCATCATCTGAGTCAGATGCTGTGATAAATAAAGTGGGGGGGTGGGGTAAGTCCCTTTGATGGACACCCAGCCAGCCAGTTAGCTGTAAAATCCCTCCTGGTAACTGTTCTCTACTTGCTTCACCTTTAAAAAGTCCCCCAGGTAAAGAAGAAAAAAGGGTGCACCTGACCAAAAGAGCCAATGGGAAGGGAGAACTTTTTAAAATTGGGAAAGAAACTTTCCCTTTGTCTGTTCTCTCTGGGCTGCAGGGACACGGAGCAGCCATGCTGTAAGCAGGAATGCTGCATAAGATTGAACCAGATATGAAAAATTATCTTCCATACCTAGAGGGAATCATTTGGATAGGGAATGTTTAGGTAAACGCGATCAGATTTATTTCTTTATTTTGGCTTGTGAATCTCCTCTGTGCTAACCCCAGATGCTTTTGTATGCTTGTAACCTTTAAGCTGAACCCCCAAGAAAGCTAGTTTGGGTGCTTCATTTTTGGAATTGCTCTTTTTAAAAATCTAGCAAAAGCCTAAATTCCAGATGTATTTTCTTCCTTTTTGTTTTTAATAAAATTTACCTTTTTTAAGACCAGGATTGGATTTTTGATGTCCTAAGAGGTTTGTGCAGATGCTGTTTGATTAGCTGGTGGCAACAGCTGATTTCCTTTGTTTTCTTTCTCAGCTCTTCTCCGGAGAGGGGCGGGGGGTGAAAGGGCTTGAGGGTACCCCACAGGGAGGAATTCCCAAGTGTTCCTTCCTGGGTTCAAGGGGGGTTTTTTGCATCTGTGCAGTGGCAGCGTTTACCAAGCCAAGGTCAGAGAGAAGCTGGAACCTTGGGAGTTTAATACAAGCCTGGAGTGGCCAGTATTACTGTTTAGAATCCTTGCGGGCCCCCACCTTCTGCACTCAAAGTGCCAGAGTGGGGATTCAGCCTTGACAGATGCCACCACCAGAAAGTTGATTTTCTTTTTTGGTGGTTCGGGTTCTATAGTTTCCACATTGGAGCGTTGCTCTTTTAAGACTTCTGAAAGCATGCTCCACACCTCGTCCCTCTCACAGTTTGGAAGGCACTTCAGATTGTTAAACCTTGGGTCGAGTGCTGTAGCTATCTTTAGAAATCTCACATTGGTACCTTCTTTGCATTTTGTAAAATCTGCAGTCAAAGTGTTCTTAAAATGAACATGTGCTGGGTCATCATCCGAGACTGCTGTAACATGAAATATATGGCAGAATGCGGGTGAAACAGAGCCAGGGACATACAATTCTCCCCCCAAGAAGCTCAGTCACAAATTTAGTTAACGCACTATTTTTTTAATGAGCACCATCAGCGTGGAAGCATGTCCTCTGGAATGGTGGCCGAAGCATGAAGGGGCATACGAATGTTTACGAAATCTGGCACATAAATACCTTGCAATGCTGGCTACAAAAGTGCCTTGCAAACACCTGTTCTCACTTTCAGGTGACACTGTAAACAAGAAGTGGACAGCTTTATCTCCTGCAAATGTAAACAAACTTGTCTGAGCGATTGGCTAAGCAAGAAGTAGGACTGAGTGGACTTGTATGCTGTAAAGTTTTACATTTGTTTATTTTTGAACGCAGTAATTTTTTTTGGCATAATTCTACATTTGTAAGTTGCACTTTCATGGTAAAGAGATTGCACTACAGTACTTGTATGAGGTGAATTGAAAAATACTATTTCTTTTGTTTTTACAGTGCAAATATTTGTAATAAAAATAATATAAAGTGAGCACTGTACACTTTGTATTGTGTGCTGTAATGAAATCAATATATCTGAAAATGTAAAAAACAGCCAAAATATTTAAATAAATGGTATTCCATTATTGTTTAACAGTGCAATTAATCGCAATTACGTTTTTTAAACTCTTGACAGCCCTAGAGCAAACATGTCGCTTCTAAGGTTATGGCCACTGCATTGCTCGTAACATATAGTCTTGTGCAGAGGCTGCCAATTCTAGGCAGGGCCGTTTTGAGTGCTGATCCCTGTGCGTATTCCATTGTGGGTAGTATCTGCTCCATGTGCCTGAGACGGAGAGTTCTTGCAATTGGTTAGTCTTGTCCACTGGTCCACGTGTACTCTTCTCATGCTCCTCACTGAGGCTATAAGGGGTGGGGCGGACTGACCACCTCCCCAGGTCCTTCTCAGCATAGTATGGCCTGAGTCGGAACCTCCAGTGTCTGGAGCTGATCCTTTCTCCTCTTCCCACAAATATTCAGTTATATTTTATTCTTCTTTGCTGTTAATTAGTGTTTTGATAGTTCCCAAGTTAGTGTTAGAATCCCCACCCCTGGAGACCCTCCCAGCACAGGACTTAAATTGTGCCCTGGATACAGGGCTTCAAAAACTGCATCTCCTGACTCCGCTCTTTCTCAGTCAGTGATGATCACCAGCACTGCCTCTACTGCCTTGAAGAAGCTCATATCTTTGCTAAGTATGGAATCTGCTGCTCTTCTCCCAGCCAAATCTGACAGATGTAAGAACTCCAGCTTCAGAAGCATCCTATGGAGCGCCCAGCGAAGCCCCAGTCAGACCCAGGCCAGAGAGACCCCCTTCTACATCAGAGAGACCCCCTTCTACATCAAGGTGCATGCCACCTCATACTATGCTGGACTTCAGAAGGAAAAGGAGCAGAGGGAAAGACCCTTCATCTGGGCCCTCTCATGAGAGTAAAGGGCGCTCTCACAAACATAAAAGCCAATCCCCTCTAGACCCTCTAAGAGGAGGGATCCCTGACCCAGTCCAGATTAGGTGAGCCTTCATGCCTAAGCCACAAGGACTTAGGCCCCCCAAGCCTTGTGGACATGATCAGAAAGCACACAGGAGCGAGGCTTCTTCTGTATTAGCCTCGGTATCAACTTTGCTGTCTGTGGTACCAACTAAAAAGAAACTCTGGGACCTGAGGACCAGGAACTGCTGGGACCCCCGAAACCACCAGATCAGAGGCACATGCGCTGACAGTACGGTCACAGCCCCATAAGGAGCCGCCGTCTACACCTACTGTGGCAGCACGCGACGTCTGAAGGGGCGGGTGACTTACCCCGTTCTGGAGGTAGAGCAGAACTGATACTCACAGGGAGATTCTAATACCAGTGAGAATTGAAACGCCTGAGAGAAGTCTGTCGCCCATCCCGTCCACTAACCGTGATGTCCCCTCTGCAGAACCAGCAACACTGCCGATGGAGCCATATGGGACTTTTTCATCACTGGGCTAGTCAGACATACTGGTGGAACCAGCTTCACCTCCACCTAGAGAGAGCAGCCCAGACAGGGGATCAGGAGTCTCCTGGAACCAGGCTAGGCCATGCAAACATGGAGACCCTCCTTGGGACTGATGGTACCCCACGCCTTGGGGACCATTGCAACCTGCTTTTGAACTCTCAGACTGGCCCTACTGGGGACTTGCCCAGTACTTGGAATCTATGCAATCCAACAGAGTCTTACTCACCCCCCTTCTTCAAGGGGTCAACCAGAACCTCCCTGTGAGCCCATGGAAGAGGAGCAAGATGAGCCGGACCCACTGGTACTATCAGTACCAAAAGGAATTATCACTCTCATCATCCAATGAGGAGGTTGCTCCAGCCTCACCATCTCTCCCAGATGATCATAGCCAATTTCAAGAGATGTTACAGAGTGGCAGCAGAACTCCAGATTTCCTTAGAGCAGGTCCAGAGATCTCCACATAAGCTCCTGGCTATCCTACAGCCTACAGAATCCCGTTGGGTCCCTCTCCCATTAAATGAAACCATACTAGAACTGGCAAGGGCTGTATGGCAAATGCTGGCTACCTATGCCCCTACCCTCAAGGACAGAAAAGCAATATTTTGTCTGGGCTAAGGGAACAGAGTTCTTGTTCAGCCACCCTGAACAAGACAACATCCAAGGGCCATCCCTGTAGGTAAGGAGTCCGGGCATGTAGATCTAAGGGAAAGAAGGTGTTTACATCTGCCAGCCTTCCATGTAGAATCTCAAGCTATCATGCCCTTCTCACCAAATGTGATTTCCTGAATTTCTCTAAAGTTCCTGAACTTTTGGGACAAAATATGGAGAACCCACTCACTCCTGCCTCTGCTTCAGTCTACAAACCGCTCAGACCTGATTGCTGGTAAAGCACCCTGTGCAGCTGATTTACAGCGTGGGATCCCACCACACTTGTACAGTACACAGCTCTGCTCCAGTGGTCCTAGGCAGTCCTCCGCTCCTGCGGCAGGTGAGGAGGAGCAATCTCTCTCTCCTTCTCACTGCCTGTTTTCCTCCTTCTGCGTCCTTCTTATGTCTCTTTGTAGCCTCTGCCAAATGGCTTAACTAGCCTTTCAGCTCTCCTCCACCCACCAGTTAGGCCCAGCTCTGCTTAACCAGGTCTGTTCTGCAGTGTTTAATTGGAGCCGCAGTGACCAGAGTGCTGGCTCAGGTGTTGTCTAGCACTCTGTCACAACAGGGCTCAAAACCCTTGCTGCCAACATAAAAACATAGAGAACCAAAAGAAGTGCAACGGCTAAACAACACAGTAAAAGAAGCAGTGAAGTTCTTTGAGATGTGTGGTCCCTATCTGTGTTTCACACCCCGTCCTCCTTCCCCTCTGCTTCAGATCAGGACAAGCTTCATGGTAGAGAAGGAACTGGAGAGGTGGCCACTCTGCCCCAACCCTTATGCCCTTGGTGCGGAGCACAAGGAGAGCAGGGGTGCAGGTGTGGACCAATGGACACAGCTTTCAAGAATTCTCGCATCTCGGACACCTGGAGCATGTGTGTTCTCGCA
Organism: Lepidochelys kempii; assembly: GCF_965140285.1. NCBI lineage: Eukaryota > Metazoa > Chordata > Testudines > Cheloniidae > Lepidochelys > Lepidochelys kempii. Next base: position 43,331,484 of record NC_136391.1, read on the forward strand.
GTAGAATACACACAGGGACCACACATCTGGAAGAACTGCAGTCACAATAAGGTGAGTAATTTCCCTTACAGAGTTCCCCCAGGAGATGTTTCTCCTGCTCCCAGGGCAACATTCATGCAATCATTTCAGATCTAATGCTCAGGCCTTCCCTTGACTGTTCCCAGGCTCACTTCCTAGCCACTGTGTCAGGACACCACTGTCCAACCTAGGCCTGTGGGGTCCCTAGCCTTCGTGCCACAGAGGTAATGCTGAACCACGACCCCTGACCAGCAGCCTTCGGGCGAAGAATCCACAGCTCCACAACAGCCAAGCCCCTGATTGGCTGGACAGGCAGCATTCCCATTGGATACTTGGCCTATATGAAGACCCCAGCAGGAAGAAGAAGCAGTCTCAGCAATAGGCCATTGCAGATTACACTCCTCATCCGACGTCACCTATCTATCAGGCCAACGTGGCCTCTTGGATTGGATCTCATGGCTACCAACCCCTGCGAGAAATCTGATTGTTACCTCGGATTGCCTCTAGTACCCATTGACCTCCCAGCTACCAAATCACCTGCATACCACTTCATTACACCTCTGGGTTGCCCCAACCCTCTTCAGCCACTGGGCATTGCACCCTTCTGGCTTCAGCACCAGCTAGAATTTGATTTATTGGCAGTTTGTGTGATGCAAGGGGATCTCAGCTTCTTTGGTCTAATGTGAAGCCTTCAATAACTGAGTGCATGTTTGTAAGTTGTCCATCTTTAGCCCATTTCTGGAGGGAGAAAAACCCATTGACTTTACAGCGGGAGTGACTGCTGATCAGCAGTTCTGTGTTTTGATTCCTGGAAGATCTGTATAATTTTTTTTCTAGGTGAGTGAGTGGAGAGCTGAGCTGTACTACAGAGCAGTTAGAGGAGCTTCACTCTAGAGCCCGCATAATGCAAGATGTAGCTGTGAGTGTATATAGTTAAGGAAGCTACACTGATGCCATCAGTGGGCAGTAGCTGGGGTCTGGGGTCACTGTCCCTCTAGAAGACAGGTTCTGCTCCTGGTCATATGATATAAATCTGGATTAAGTCATTGCTGCTGTTCAGCACATTCATGAGATTAGAAGGACGGTGGTGGAATCTGTTGTGATCCTTACAGGCTGGGTGTAACACACACTATATTTCTGGGTCTTAAAATCTCTCCTGTAAGGAAATAGAAGCTCCTGCTTTGCCAACCCTAGCTGGACTCTGGTACCAAGGAGCTGATTCAGGGCAGGGCCCTCCAAACAAATGTTGAGTAGCTGTGGCCTCTGGGCCTGGCCCGCAGCCTGGTGATGGACAGGTGGGCAGGCACTGGAGGAGACTCGGAGATCTTTTGAGGAGTCAGAGCTCTAAGGTTGGTAAATAGTTGGCAGGGCAGCTGCCAGACAACTGCACGGTGTCTTCTCTAGTTAATTCCGCTGTCTCCCAGCCCCTGCACCTCCCTTCTCCTTGCCTTGTTATTCCTTTCGACCACTTTGCTATGTTCTCAGGTCAAGGGCTTGCCCTACAGAAAGGAAAAGCTTAGCTGAAAATTAGGAGGTTTAATCAAAGCTTTTCCAGATGGCAGAACCGATCCGCAAACATTGAACTGGACAGAATGAAATGCCATTCAAATGGAAACAGAGGGGCTTGCACATTTTCCCTAACAAAGAACTTGACTCCAGCACCCCCTCCCCACCCTGAGTCACTCTTTCCTGCAGAGGGTGGGAATGAAATCTGGGGGAAGCCAGGCTGGGGGTGCAGTCACACAACATTATTTGTCTGTGCAGCCCAGCATCCAAATCATTACTCTTCGGTGACAGTAGCAGGAGACCATTAGAATTTGCAAAGCTCCCCTTTCTCTTTATGGCAGTGGTTTTCTACTCTCAGAAGTTGCCTGGCACTTCAGGTGACAGCCAGGTCCCAGTGTGTAATTTCCAGACTCTGACCCCAAAGGGGACAAAGTGTGGATCTGAGTGGGGAAAGGAAAGCTGACAGCTGCTCAGTCTGGAGTACCCTGTTTAGTTCCCTGCCCATGGGGTTTGTGCATGTGCCATCTCCTTGGTGTGACAGGTGCATGGCAAAGAAGCACATCAGCTTCCTGCTGGTTCTGAAAATCTGCCCTTCCCCCATGCTCTCAGTGCATTGATAGGTTTAAAAACAGCACAAGTGCAAAGTGGATTGGAAATGCCACCCCCCCCCCTTGCTTCTGTCGCAGAGCCCTGCAAGCACCGATGAGGGGGCAGGATTTGCTCCTCGGGAAGGGCTTGAGTACATAGAAGAGCCTTGTCTTGTGCCTTGCCAGGGAATGGAGCCAGTGGGAACCTTCCCTGCCCCTCACTGCCCAGGAGGTGGGAGGAGTGCAGTGGTGCTCTCCCCCACCCCTCCACCACCCACGACGTGGGCTGGATTTTCAGCTTTGCCAATTGTGCCCAACACTGGGGGGGACCCTTGTTGTGCCCGCACATTTGCCTGTGAATTGTTGTGTGCTGGGGGTTGGGAGGTCAGGAAGGGGCTGTGCTCTGTGCACGGTCCAGTACTATGTATGCAGTGCCAGACCCAGGATATTAGAGAGACGACGGGGGGAGGGAATATCTCGCCAGCAGCACTTGGTCCAGTAACAGAGATGACCTCCCGCACCTCGCCTCCGCACTTGTCAGGGGTGTCAGGCATGCTCCTATGAGCAGAATCAGGGCCCTCCTTGTCTCTCTGTAACACAGGCAGGCAAGGGGCTGTCGCACCTTGTGCTGCTCCAGAGGGATGTCCATGCCCCCTCCTTGGCAGAACCTCTCCGCTGGCACGCTCCCCCATTCAGGCACACACCTGCCGCTCATTTACCTGGCTGTGCAAGTGCGGGCTGCTGTGAGAAGCAAATAATGGGGCCTTTGGGATCTTCTTGGTGAGCATGCTAGTGCTGCTCCAGTGACACGGGGCTGCATGAGCGGCCGTGTGCACAAGGACTCTGGCTGGGCAGGTCAGGCAGGGAATAGCTCTGTCACTGGCCATTTAGATTCAGCCATTTCATCTGCAGTTCCCTCAAGTGCTGAATTGAATAAAACCAGCAGCAGCGGTGGGGGAGGGGCTCTGAGCTAAATGAAAAGAGCAGGCAGCTTGTAAAAGAGAATCACATCATTCCACTGAAAATCCAGCTCCAGCAGGAGGCGTGGCAGGAGCCTGGCAAACCCATCCAGTGCAGCAGGGAGGGCTCTGTGCATGTCTGCCACTAAAGAAGGGCATGGTCCTCCAGGGGTGCCAGCCCCAGGGCTTTAGAGGGAGCCTCACACCAGCTAGAGTCACGTGGCAGTGGCAGAATCTCAGCCCTAACCAGCAAGGAAAAGGCCATTCCAGCTCTCCTGGCTGTGGCTCAAAGCCAGCAGGGAAACAAAAAGGTCCCCCATTTATTATTTTGCAAATACTCAGTGCTGGGGCTTGACTGCTGGCTTCTGATACATGACCGGGGCAGCTGGAGTATCTCCCCTCTCCATAACCAGCTTCTGTGGAGTAGCTTTTGAGGAAGGGGTTGTGACTCCTTCCCCTCTGCCCATCATCTCTACTCCAAGTGCATTTTCCTTCTGCGCCAGGCTCCTGGCAGGGCCTGTCCTCACTGACAGTCACTCAGCTCAGTGCAGGCATTGAAATAGAGCAAAATGTATTGGAGAAAATCACAGAATGAAGCAGAACATAAATTCGTAGGGCCTGATTTGCCTCCCACGAGTGCAGCTTCATTCTCATCCAGGAGTTACTGCGATGAACCCCCAAGTAACTGACAGAAGCATCAGGCTCCCTGGCCCTACGCTCCGTCTCAGAAGGAATTGCCTCACGATGCAGAAAGCCCTTTGGTTTGATCCCCACCATCGAAACTATAACCCTTTAGATTCTGTGCATGTGTCTACCTTGGGAAAATGAGGGCGCCCCCCAACCCCAGGGCTGAACATATCCAGGTCACGCCTCTTATAAATATTGATGCCATTGTTTGTATGGTACAGGGCAAGCCACATCTCTGCCCCCGCTTACCCTCCCACCGTCTCTCTGTATATGCCTCCTCCAGTGTCAGGCCTCGGGCCTTTATATCTGCTGGGGTGGAATCATGCCATTCTTGCACGCATCCAGTGAATTCACCAGGCTTATCCACCATGTCTGACTTAGGTCTGACACCTGCAGTCCTTCCCTTCGGGAGTCTGGGAGCAGTGGGGCGACAGGGACCAGCCAGCCTGCTTAAACCACAGCATGGATTATTTTAGCAGTAGGAACAAAGCATTTAGAGAGGAGGATTTAAAAACAGTCTGCACGCCTGTCTATCTCATCAGAAGGGTTATTGCCATCCTGTGCTGGCAGGTCCAGCGGGCCAAGTTTCTTCAGACGCCCAGTGGGTGCCAATCTATCTGAACGGTTCCCCAACAGCTACTGCGCCCTAGAGAGTGTCACTTCTTCGTCAGCCAAAGCTGTTTGTTCTTCTCCATTCCCAGCTGTTGGCCCTCTTTGCCCAAGCCAGTCTGGTTGGCTCAGGGGGAGTGGCTTTCCCATTAACAGCCTTTGTGTGTTTGCTGACGGGGATTTTATTTGGAGCCATTGTGTTGCCTTTCTGCTTGTTTCCCAAGAGTCCTGTTAATTTAACCCAATATATTCATACAGAAAACATCCCAATAAGCAGGCCAACATACAGGATTAGTAAATTATTCTACAGCGGCTCCATGTCCATCAGTCTGTAGATGGCACTAAGGAGTGTTTGGAAATGCGTTTGCTATCACATTCTCGGACACCATTCCTTTTCTCAGTGTAGACGAAAGTGTGTGCGCACATGTACAACTGTGTGTTCCTCCCAGTTTGTCACGTGAGGCTCACATCCAGGTCTGAGCTCAAGTCCTTTATTAACCACGTCTACATGAGAAAGTTGCACCACTTTAGGTTAAATCGGATTTTTAAATCATTTTAGTTAAACTGGTACAGACCCCTATGTGGGCACTCTTATTTCAGACTGGATCCACACAGGGTTTGCTCCACTATAAGTAAAAACCAAATTAAATTAGTGCAACTTCCTCATGTGGACAAGGCCTTAAAGGGGCTCAATTCTGTAACTCCCCACTTTTGCATTATCTCCATCAGCAGCAGTGCTGGTGTAGATGGGACACAAGCATTTTTACCATGCTGACATTGTGACCTTCTCTGAGCGGAGTTAGATGTCGCTGTGGTAAAACATCCGCACCATGCAGCAGCAGAAGATATTAAAGAAAATGTGAGTGTAGCTACAATCTTACAGACTCTTCCCAAGGGCCAGTTTACATTAGCATTTCAGCATGGCATAGTCTGAGACCAGACTCCGGAATACTAGAACTGGCCCAGTTTGTATAGCTCAGATATCTTTTGTTCTCCCAAAAGTCCTTCATCCACACACGGCAGTTGATTGTCTTTGGAATGACGTCCTTCCAAAGTCATATTCTTCCCACACCCACGAAGGTAGGGTCTTTGGTGTCTTTTCTCTCTGATTTAATGACCTTAACACATCACTTTGGTCATAGACCTTTGGTTAGTATGTACCAGGTAGCTCCTCCTCAGACCATGTGTAAACATGCAGTGCAGAGCTCACTCCTCCTCGATAACCAATGCACACGGATAGCACATGGATTTTAGGATACAGTGCTCTCCAAGGCTTAGTGCATCAACATGCAGAAATTAGATACATTCCTGTGTAACAGAGAACTAGAAATCAGGAATTCATACTCTGCAGTCAGCCTGCGTGTGTGTGTTCACCAGTCAGCCTGTGTGTGTGTGTGTGTTCACCAGTCAGCCTCTGTGTCTGTGTGTGTTCACCAGTCAGCCTCTGTGTGTGTGTGTGTTCAGCAGTCAGCCTGTGTGTGTGTGCGTGTGCGTGTTCAGCGGTCAGCCTGCATGTGTGTGTGCGTGTGTGTGTGCATGTGCGCGTTCAGCGGTCAGCCTGCGTGTTCAGTGGTCAGCCTGCATGTGCGCGTGCGTGTGCGTGCGTGTGTGCGGCGGTCAGCCTGCATGTGTGTGCGCGTGCGTGTGTGTGTGTGTTCAGCGGTCAGCCTGCGTGCGTGTGTGCATGTTCGGCAGTCAGCCTGTGCGTGTGTGTGTGTGTGTGTGTGCGCGTGTTCAGCGGTCAGCGTGCGTGTGCGTGTGTGTGTGCGTGTTCAGCGGTCAGCCTGCGTGTGCGTGTGTGTGTGCGTGTTCAGCGGTCAGCCTGCGTGTGTGTGCGTGTGTGTGTGCGTGTTCAGCGGTCAGCCTGCGTGCATGTGTGCATGTTCGGCAGTCAGCCTGTGCGTGTGTGTGTGTGCGTGTGTGTGTGCGTGTTCAGCGGTCAGCCTGCGCGTGTGTGTGCGTGTGCGTGTTCAGCGGTCAGCCTGCGTGTGTGTGTGTGCGTGTGCGTGTTCAGCGGTCAGCCTGCATGTGCGTGTGCGTGTGTGTGTGTGCGTGTGCGTGTTCAGCGGTCAGCCTGCGTGCGTGTGTGTGCGTGCGTGTGTGCATGTTCGGCAGTCAGCCTGTGCGTGTGTGTGTGTGTGTGTGCGCGCGTGTTCAGCGGTCAGCCTGCGCGTGTGTGTGCGTGTGCCTGTTCAGCGGTCAGCCTGCGTGTGTGTGTGTGCGTGTGCGTCTTCAGCGGTCAGCCTGCATGTGCGTGTGTGTGTGCGTTCAGCGGTCAGCCTGCGTGCGTGTGTGTGCGTGCGTGTGTGCATGTTCGGCAGTCAGCCTGTGCGTGTGTGTGTGTGTGTGTGCGCGCGTGTTCGGCAGTCAGCCTGTGCGTGTGTGTGTGTGTGTGTGTGCGCGCGTGTTCAGCGGTCAGCCTGCGTGTGCGTGTGTGTGTGCGTGTTCAGCGGTCAGCCTGCGTGTGCGTGTGTGTGCGCGTGTTCAGCGGTCAGCCTGCGTGTGCGTGTGTGCGTGTGTGTGTGCGTGTTCAGTGGTCAGCCTGCGTGTGTGTGTGTGCGTGTGTGTGTGCGTGTTCAGCGGTCAGCCTGCGTGTGTGTGCGTGTGCGTGTTCAGCGGTCATCCTGCGTGTGTGTGTGTGTGTGTGTGTGTGTGTGTTCAGCGGTCAGCCTGCGTGTGTGTGTGTGCGTGTGTGTGTGCGTGTTCAGCGGTCAGCCTGCGTGTGTGTGTGCGCATGTGTGCGTGTGCGTGTTCAGCGGTCAGCCTGCGTGTGTGCGTGTGCGTGTTCAGCGGTCAGCCTGCATGTGTGTGCGTGTGTGTGTGCGTGTGCGTGTTCAGCGGTCAGCCTGCGTGTGTGTGTGTGTGCGTGTGTGCGTGTGCGTGTTCAGCGGTCAGCCTGCGTGTGTGTGTGCGTGTGTGTGTGCGTGTGCGTGTTCAGCGGTCAGCCTGCGTGTGTGTGCGTGTGTGTGTGCGTGTGCGTGTTCAGCGGTCAGCCTGCGCATGTGTGTGTGCGTGTGTGTGTGCGTGTGCGTGTTCAGCGGTCAGCCTGCATGTGTGTGTGTGTGCGTGTGTGCGTGTGCATGTTCAGTGGTCAGCCTGCGTGTGTGTGTGCGTGTGCGTGTTCAGTCGTCAGCGTGTGTGTGTGTGTGTGCGTGCGTGCGTGTTCAGTCGTCAGCCTGCGTGTGTGTGTGTGCGCGCGTGCGTGTGTGTGTGCGTGTTCAGCGGTCAGCCTGCATGTGTGTGTGCGTGTGTGTGTGTGCGTGTTCAGTGGTCAGCCTGCGTGTGTGTGTGCATGTGCATGTTCAGCGGTCAGCCTGTGTGTGTGTGTGTGTGTGCGTGCGTGTTCAGTCGTCAGCCTGCGTGTGTGTGTGTGCGCGCGTGCGTGTGTGTGTGCGTGTTCAGCGGTCAGCCTGCGTGTGCACATGCGCATGCACCAGCCACGTGTGCGTGCCGTGTCTGTGTGCATAGTTTAACTGGGCGCTGGATTCTTGTCCTCGGGTTTAACCCTATACCTGCTATCTGTAGTTGAACTAACGGCGTGTGAAGTGGGTTCCCGGGGCTTAGGGAGAAGCCAGCGGCAGCTGGCGCACACGCCCTGCTCCGCAGTAGTTCCCTGCCTGGACTCTTGCTGCGCACAGGGCCTTGCTGCACGGTCGCTGAGTGAACGTTGGCCACGTACGAGGCTAATCCCCTGGGGGCACCGCTTGCGCGCTGTGTGGGTGCCCCCGGGAGTGACTGTGGGGGAGCCTGCTTGCTTTGAGTCCACCCCTCGCTCCCTGTGCACTCCCTGCCCTGGGTGGACACGCGCCTAGACTAACCCTCTATGGCGCCACAGAGTGGACTCTCGTGGTGTGACCTGCAGCGTGCACCGCAGTGTCCCACGAACCCGCTGCTGGCATGCGCGAGGACTGTATTAGTGCAAACTAGGCGCCTTTTATTTCACGCCGGTGGTGTCCACGTGGGGCAGTGAGAGCACACCACTTTGTGGTGTCTGCAGTTCACACCCCTGCAGTCCACACTGTAGACAAGCCCTAAGGCCTGGTCGGCACTCAGTACGTCTACACTGCAATCAGGGGGTGAGTGCAGCATGTACAGACATACTCGAGCTAACTTTGATCTAGCGAGCTCGAATAACAGTAGCTTTGAAGCCATGGCAGCATGGCCTAGCCATTCAAGCGTAACGCCGGCAGGCCCTGGTTGGTGGTGGGCAGGATCGAACCTGGGACCGCTGAAGCTTAGTATATGAGCCTCTACTGCATGAGCTAAAAGCCACAGGTCTCTTAGCCAAGGCTGTAGCAGACTCTCCAATCTCTAGATAGCCTAGGGGCCACTAGAGGGGGACAGGGCCACTCCAAGCAGGCAGGGGCGGCGAGTTATACGGGCCCATGGTGCCTGTGCTCCAGGAATATTCAGGGCCTGGGTGCCCAGCTCCACCAATGTTCGGGGCCAGGTCTATCCCCACCCAGAGCGCCGACTCCGCAGCTCCCATTGGCCAGGAACTGTGGCCAATGGGTGCTGCAGGGGCAGTGCCTACGGGCAGCCACCCGCAGAGACTCCCCTCCCCTCCCCCCGTCTAGGAGCCGCTACCAGAGGGGTGTGCCAGTCACTTTAGGGAGCCACCCGAGGTAAGCACCGCACCCCTCACCCTCTCCTGCACCCCAAGCACCCCCTGCCCCAGACCAGAACCCGCACCCAAATTCCCTCCCAGAGCCTGCACCCCACAGCCCCTCTCGCACCCCCTCCTGCACCCAAATGCCATCCCAGACCCTCACCCCTCACCCCTCCCGCACCCAAACTCCCTCCTCGAGCTTGCACCCCGCATCCCTCCTGCACCCAAACCCCTTCCCAGAGCCTTCGGCAGGTGGTGGGGGATGGGCACCACCAAAAGCTATACAATCCGGCCGCCCCTGCAAGCAGGCATGGGTTACACAAGCACACAGCCAGGGTCCTGGGTAGGTTTACGCAGCCCCTGCTTCTGCCATTCAAGCTGCCTAGGTCACAGCTAGCTCAGGCCTGTCTGCCCGTGCCGCAGTCACACCTTGCACTGCAGTGTAGACAGACCTTCGGAAAGCTTCCCATTTTTGACACTGGGTGGACACGCTGCTGCAGCTGCATGGCTCCGCTCTACCCACACTTTCTGCAGTGGTGCTGAACATGGTCTTTGCCCTCTGCTTGCCGTTAAACTGTCCTCAGCACTGACTGAGCTGCACCCTTTGCTGAAGCAAGTGTAAATGTGATCTAGTGCTTCGATAGCAGGGCTGGGAGTCAGGACTCACGGGGGTAGGACACTGGCCGTGCCTCACGCTTCTCCTTCGGTAGTGACTCTGACCTACTTCACATGGTTTTGGGAGGCCTAATTTCCTACCGTTTATGAAAGGGCTCTGTGTTCCAGTGACTCTGGATCCAAGGGGTAGAGCATGAGAGAGGCTGCTGCTGTGAGCTTGTGTTTTGCAGCTATGGTTTCCCCCCTGCATTGCTGCTCTGGTTGCTTGCCTGCTGTAGTGGCTTATTCATTTTAAAACATGGTTATTTTTCATGTGGTCTCCGTGTGTTTGGGGTGCTTCTCATTGTCCTTGCTTCACCAAAACTGAGCATTCCTGTGTGTATTTCCTTGTGTGAAATGCTTGCACGTGTGTGTGTGTGTGCGTGCACGCACAAGGGAGATGGAGCTGCAGCTTCAGCTACACTAAGCAATTAAACTCCAGCAGCTCAGGGATGAGCAGGAGGCCGTGATTTTCCTTCCCTTTGCAGTAATTGCCTCAGCAATCAGCTTTGATCACCCGAGAGCAGAGGAGATGAGCGTTGCAAGTTGACATCAGTGGTTTTAATATATCCATTTACATATACAGCAGCATACAGCTTTCCATAGCATCTCTGACCTGAAACCATTGCAGCCCCATAGACACCTCATTGAATTTAATACTTCGCCGCTGCGGAAGCCACAGGACGAGGGTGGGGATGGATAATCAAGCCCTCGCTCGCTCGCTCTCTGTGAATGTCTATAGAAATGACATGAAAGTAATTGCTTTTGAAAAGCAAAGCAGAAATGGCACAATTGATTCCACTTAAACGAGAGAGGAAGGGGAGTGGGGGGAATGTTCGCCCTAAACACGTCGCCGACTCTCCTGCAGCAAGCAAATGGACTCCTGTTTCTATGGGGAAGAGGGGAAGGTGGGCAACATGTGACTGTTCAGGTCTCTGGCTGGCAGGAGAGGGGCAGACTGTCCCAGGCTGGCAGTGCTGCAGGATGTACTCTTTAGTCTAACTCTGACCAAAATGGTACCTGCAGCCCCCTGCCCTGTGGCCCCCTGTGACAGACTCTGGTAAGGGAGAGCTGCTATGGTAACCCCACTTCTCCTTGCACAATCCACGTGTGAGGCCACAGGTGGATTATTCCACATGCCAAGGGAGTAGGACGTGCACAGCAGGGAAAGTCTGGGAGATAAAGTTCAATGCCCCTGGCTGGTGCACCCTAACCTGACCTCCATGAGGCTTGTTTGGAGCTGTAGTTGAAATGCACCCCGCCTGCCCAGAATAGTTTATCTGTGCTGTACTTTCTGTTACCAAACTCCACCCTGTAGGCCACAAAAGGCAGCTAGTCCTCTCCCATGCAGGCTCCCTTAACCCTCAGAGGAGACTTGGTCTGAGAACGGCTGAACCCTTCACTCCGCAGTGCAGTTCATTAGGATGAAAGAGCCTCGGACTGTAAAACAGGAGCTCAAGGCACAAGACAGTCCTGTGTGTGAACACTAGATGGTGGGTCCTGCTGAGGGAGATGCTCCATCTCCATGTTCCTTCAGATGCCCTGAAGCAGGAGTCCCAGCGCAGTTTAACTCTTTAATGTGACTGCGGCTAGTCCCATCATCCATCCAGATGTCCTCTCCTTTTTAGAGTCCTGCTAGGCTCTTGGCCTCAATGATATCATGTGGGGGTGAGTTTCACAGGTCATTTGTGTTGTGTCCATAAGTAATTCTTTTTTCAGTGTTCAGTCTGATTCCTTTGAGTGTTGTGGACTGTCCCCTTGTCCTAGTCTTATGAGAGAGGTGTATGTGCTACTTCCTCTACAGCCTTCTTTATTATGTATCCCTCGAATATATCCCCTTTCCTATACCTCTTCACCTTGGGTAAAAACTCCAGTCTGTTCATTCTCTTGCCTTACAGAAGTCTCTCTAGGCCTCTAATCATGGCTGGTATTTGGCCCTGTGATTTGGCCAAGCCTCCAGAAAACTGCAGGATGTTCGTTAGGCCTGTGACATGCAAGAAAGGACAGAGTAGGTTCAAAGCCACAGGCTGGTGGACCATGCCTGAGTTTGCTGGATGCATGATGAGGCTGGTGCCTGCACCCGCTAACCCCGTGTGTCCTCTGTGGCAGTGGTTCTCAACCAGGGGTACATGTACCTCTGGGTATACTCAGCGGTCTTCCAGGGAGTACTCCACTCATCTAGATCAGTGTTTCTCAGCCTGGGGTACACAGCCCCACGGGTGGTCATGGGATGGGTTTAGGGAGGTCACAAATGGCGGGCTGGCATTAGGAGATGGCAAGCAGAGCAGTTGCCCGGAGCCCCCTGCAAAGCTGAGTTAAATGCTTCAGCCCCAGGCAGCAGGGCCTGGGCTTCAGACAAGGCTCACAAGTGAAAAACAGGCTCAGTATCACAAGGAAATGTAAGTACAATATTTATATTCCAGTGGATTTATTTCATAACTATCTAGTAAAAATGAGAATGTCAGCAGTTTTTCGGTACTAGTGGCTGTGACACTTTTGTATTTTTATGCCTGATTTTGTAGGCAAGCAATTTTTAAGTGAGGTGAAACTGGGGGTATGCAAGACAAATCTGACTCCTGAAAGGAGTAGAGTCGTCTGGAAAGGTTGAGAACCACTGCTGTTTGGCTGATAGCCACCTGCCTTGTGTTTGTCAGAACCACTTCCTTGTGTGCAACAAAGGGTCTGAGAGAGGGTCCCCTCTTCCATGCCCTTCTGATCAAGGCCTCTGACTAGGGTGAGATGTCAGAACCCCCTCCCTTCTAGGGGCAGTTTCTCTCTTTGAGGCACTCTGCACAAGTCACCCCTCTGGCTGGATTTGGTCTCAGGATTCAGAAAAGACTGAAAACCATATTTAAAGAACTAGCTTGCAGAACATATCTAGTACTAAACTCAGCCCAAGATAATCTAGATGCGGAGCCTTGGCTTAGTTACAGTCAAAATAAAAGGAAATCCTCTATGTTTCTAGGGGCCTGACAGCCTGGCATCTGTCCCAGGAACTGTCTTTTCCACATCGCACCCCCATCTCGCAAGTCCTCTCCGATTCTGGCTGTTCACAGAGGTGCTTGGTAGATCACGATCCCAGATTTACACACACACAGTGGTGTCCCTGGAGCCATTTAGGGTTTTAGCATTTGCTGGGTTTTGAGTGCTTACCTGTGCAACTCCAGCTGTTTCCCATTGTAGTTGTAATGGGCTGTGCGTGTGTAGCATAAGGCTGCACTAAAGCATTACAGCTTTGCGGAAGGCAAGATATTATGATGATGGTGGCTCCATTACAGATTTAATTTAGATATTAAAATCGTTTTATGTTAATAATATTCAAATTAATTATGAATGTATTTATTGAATGTTGACAACTTGGTGACAGTCTTCAGTAAATATATTTTTATTAATCAATTAACATTTAATTACTATATGAATTCTAGCTAGATTTAGTCAGATAGTTACTAATTAAACGCATCTTAGCCATTGGGTGCATTCAAGGCCGTCTCCAACATGTTCATAGGATTTGGCTAGATTTCCCCAGAGCTCTTCAACCGCTGTGCAGGGGACTGAGTGGGCCTGGTGGGGGAGGGGGTAGTGTGGGCTGCCACGTGGGCCTGTTTGTAACACACTGGCAGCATGAGGCACAAAGACGCACAATGCCTGCCCCAGACAGGGTACCCTGGGAGCCCCCAGAGGGTAATGCTAACTGGCAATACCTTGGGGGAGGCAACGGGAAGCGTGGCAGAGTGGGAGAAGAGCTGGTACAATACTGACATGGATTTGCCTTTGGGAGCTTCCAGAAGTGGGTTTTCAAGAGAGGAGGTTTGGCACATAGTGCCCTGGGGCAAAAGGGGGCTGAGGCTGCCAGAAGAAGGCACAAACTCACTGCTCTGGGTATCAGAGTAGCAGCCGTGTTAGTCTGTATTCGCAAGAAGAAAAGGAGTACTTGTGGCACCTTAGAGACTAGCCAATTTATTTGAGCATAAGCTTTCGTGAGCTACAGCTCACTTCATCGGATGCATGCTGTGGAAAGTGTAGAAGATCTTATTATATACACACAAAAAGCATGAAAAAATACCTCCCCCCACCCCACTCTCCTGCTGGTAATAGCTTATCTAAAGTGATCACTCTCCTTACAATGTGTATGATAATCAATGGCCCAACTTGATTTAGATAAGCTATTACCAGCAGGAGAGTGGGGTGGGGGGAGAGAGAACCTTTTGTAATGGTAAACACCCATTTTTTCATGCTTTGTGTGTATAAAAAGATCTTCTATACTTTCCACAGTATGCATCCGATGAAGTGAGCTGTAGCTCACGAAAGCTTATGCTCAAATAAATTGGTTAGTTTCTAAGGTGCCACAAGTCCTCCTTTTCTTTTTGCTCTGGGTATGTGCAGTGCCTGGCACAATGGCCTGGGTCAGGTTTCTAGGTACTACTGACCACACATGTTGTTGCCAGTAATAACGGTGAGGGTGGAAGTGGTGAACAAAGGGAGCACCATAGCCAATGCCTCTGCAGCTTGCGTCTCCCCCACCGTGTTGTCTGCTGGACAGTGCAAAAAGTTTTGAGTTCTGCTCTTTGTGTACTTACTTGCAGCCATGCCAGGAAGGGAGGGTGCAGACTGCCTGTGTGTTCAGCAGGAATCACTAGTGAGCTCATTGTGTGAGGCCAGACATTGGCTAAGCCAGACAAAAATCCCAGAGTTCTGAGCAGCCAGGGCCTGGGAGTGTGGCTGCCAGGAGACCCCCTTCTTTTAGGTAGGGCACTTCCTGAAATCAGCCAGGGTTCTGGGGGAGCTGGCTAGTCTATGATTTTCTGCCCCATGGTAGGGTGAGTAGGTTGAAGGGCATCCTTTTCTGGGTCCCAGATTCCTGTTGGGGCGGGGAGGGGGGAGAAGGGGCCCAATGAGAGCGAGATATTCCTCAGCCCAGTAGGAGTCAGGGGTGGGAAGGGCAGCCATTTCTTCTGGGAGAGTTTGGTTGGCACAAGTGGGGAGATGGGAGAGATTTCTCCTTTTTGGGACACTTATGGCAACCAGGCAGAGGTGTCTGCAACATGGGAGCTTGGAGGCCTTTTGTCACTCATATTTCAGTCCTATATTGTTTAGTCTGTAAACACTTGAAGGGCAACCGAAACCTTCAGACACTCAGGGGATGAGGAAACTAGTGACATCAGCATGGGGTGCTCCAAAAGGCTGCAGCCTGGAGTGGAAGTTTTCACAGGCTGGCTCCAGGGGCCACAGCTGCTGCTGGGCTTTGCGCAGTTCAGGAGGCATGACTGGGCTCTGTTTCCAAAGGGGGTGATGTGTCAGATCCCAAAAGGCTGGCCCTGGGGAGGGGCTGCCACCTCTCCCCCGCTGCTGGCCAGAGTGTAGTGCTGAGAGCATGTTCTCGGTGCTTCATCCTTGGGCTGTGACTGGGACAATGTACTTTGTTGAGCCAACTGCTGCTGTTTGTTTGTCTGTCTGAGCAGCCTGGCAGCCAGTGCCTGCTGTTAACCTACGTGATGTTGTGTTTTAGGTTAGCAGTGCTCCAGGATCCCATCCTCGTGAAAGTCTCCCCTCGTCTTCCCAAACCATTGAGTTCCTGAAAACAGAGGTAAAGGCCCCTGGGGACTAATTGTGTCGAGAGAGACCAGCCTGAGCTGCACACCCTGATCAGATACCAGCCTTGTTTAACAATAAACCCCAGTCTCCAGGGCTTGATCTCTCAGCCTGGCGGCACAGGAAGCCCTGGCGTGCTGCCCCTTACTTGGCCTGGTGGTGTTAGTTTTATAGAGCTACGCCAAGGTATGGAGCTGATTGAGCTGCTAGGCACATCTTTGTGGGGCACCTGCACGGAGGGCTCAGGGCAGCAACTGGAGCCCCTCTGCAGATGCACCCCTTCCAGATGCAAGCAGGCCTTTGCAGCACAGACATGCAGCCTCCTTAGCAGTGCTGTTGGTTACAGCTCTGTGAGCCAAGGCTGACTCCTGACATCTGGGGGAGAGAATCTGATTCCTGTTGCAGACACAAGCGTGTCTCTTTCCACGTTCCCCTTCCACCACTGCTCTTTGGGCTGGGACCCATGTTGTGGCTGTTTGTCCCCCACTGTCCTCTGTTTGAGTTCAGCCATGTGGAGCTCTGGGCCGTACAGGGCACTGGGGGCCTGAGGAGGTACTGTGGGCTCTGCAGGGGAATTCTGGACCATACAGGGCAGTGGGCCCCACGGCGGGGAGCTCTGGGCTGTACAGGACAGTGGGCCCCACGGGGGGAGCTCTGGGCCATGCAGCATGATGGGGACCTGAGGTGCTGTGGGCTCTGCAGGGGAGCTCTGGGCTATACAGGGCAGTGGGGACCTTGGGAGGGGCTGTGGGTCCAACATGCCGCTCTGGGCCATACAGCACGGTGAGGGACCCGGAGAGTGCTTTGAGTTCCGCAGGGGGAGCTCTGGACAAGAAGCAAGAGTGCAGGGACCTGGGCATTTCAGCGCTCATGGACTTGTCCAGGCCTTTGTTCTTCACTAGCTCTAGGAAGAGATTTCTGTGGTTGAGCGTAAGTGCATCATGCCTGGGGCCCTCTCTTTATGGGAAGCCTTTGAGTGGGTGAGCTTAGTGAGGCTGAAGCTTTCTGTATCCTTCCCTGCTGGAGAGAGGAGAGTGGGAGAAGCTGTGGCAGGAGCTATCCATGGCTAATTTCCAGTGGGAGGATGATGCAACCACGTCCTTTCTAAACCCCATGTCTCTCCTCTCATGTGACCTGGTGCTTGGGAGGCTGTTACTATATTTAGTTAATGTGCATTATTTGTTTAGCCTTACTAGATCACGGAGGATAATCTATTTTCTCCTAAAACAAGCCTTCCTCTGGGCCACCCCAGACCCCAATAAATGAGGTGCGTTGATATCACCTGTAGAAAGGGACAAGGAACAAAAGTAGTTCCAACCCCAGCTGTCATGTCAGGATATTGCCATGCTACTGACCAATCACTGCAGAGGATTTCCCAATGCTGAGTTTAAAAAAAACTCTCAGGATCTGTGGCCAGCAAAATCTGTTGCCTCCCAGTCGCTGTCTGCTCTGCCAGCGATAGAAGTCACTCCTGGCCATTGCAGAGAGGAATTAGTTACTGCCACCACTTCCACCTGGCCTGTCCAGAGAAAGTCCCCAGCATCTGAGATGCCGGTCGGTGATGGGGCCTGCACACAGCTAGCTTTGGGGATCAGTGTTTAGTCCTGTCATGATAATTGCTCACTGGTTGGCATTCATGATTCTTCCTTTCTCCCTCTCCATGTAAACACTTTCCAGCTGGAATGCCGAGATGCAAAAGTCTGGACTCTTCAAAGCCAGCTCCTGCTCCTGCAAGACAAAAGGGATGGGCTGGCCGCCGAGGTACCAAGGCTCTCCTTTTTCTTTTCTCTGTGCAGACAATGCCAGAGGAGGGTGCCCCAGCACTCCATAGCACACAGCAGAGCAGCCTGGAGCTGCAACACGTAGCCAGCGCTGGGAGCTGTTTGTTTTATTTAAATAACTTTGTGTTTGCGCGATTGCCTTCTATTTCTGTCCCTTGTTCAGGCTCCGTAGAGCTTCCCCCTGAGAAGGGATGAGGGCAAGTGTCCCTCAGAGGAGTGTCTGCAGCTCCCTGCCTCCCCTGACTTGGACATGTCAGTACTGCGGCTGGCGTGCTAGCAAATCGCACCTACCATATTGGCTTCCTGTCCCCAGAACATCAGGTTCTTGCAGCTAGTGGGGGGTGTTTCTCCTCCCCTCAGTCCCCACCCCCAGTAGCATCAGGCCTGTGCTGTTCAGGGTTTTGTTAAGCCGTTTAGTATTAATTGATTTTTTTTTCCATTTTTTCTTTCTTTCCCTGGGCGGGTCAATAGCTGGATGCTCAAGAGCAGAGGATCTATGAATTGCAGACCAAGCAGACGGAGAGGCAGGCAGAACTGGAGCAGAAATGCAGCCGGATCCAGCAGCTCAAACAAGATCTGGAGGCCAGTGGCAGGCTACAGGAGGAATCCCAGGGGCAGGTAAGGAAGACTCCACTCCAGCTCTATAGGCCTGGTTCGTAACTTTATTTAATGCACTAGCAACCTAAACCAGCAGTGGTGACATGCTTCTATTCTCGTGCAAATGATGCAGGATGAGAAAGGGCTGAAGATCTGAAAGTGGAGGCTCCCAGTGAGGAAGGGAGAGCATGGGGAACCAAGGGAGAGACACTGCTGCATTGCTGGCTGCAGCCATGCACTCTACCCAAACCCTGACTCCAGGGGTAGTGGCTGCAATTGAGCAGATGTCCTAGGTATTGATCCCTGCATTCTGCTGTCAAATCCACTCAGAGTGAGGAATCGGGTGGCCCTGTGGAGGACAGGAGGGGGACTGCACCCCTGGGAAGGAGCTGTCCTAATGGGTGGTAACAGTGGTAAGTGGTCAGCCAGGATGAGGCTTGTTCAGATATATTGGTCTTGGCTCCCTGAGATAGAAATCTTTAATTTGCTTCAGAAGATACACATCCTTATAATGAAACTCTCCCAGTGCTGCTGCAGACCCTGGCAACAGCCTCTCTGCTGGGCAGTATTTGTGCCTAGCTCCTTTGTAGCCCCAGGGTCCCCTTGTAGCATTTTCTCCTCCCCTTCCTGTATCCGTTGGGTTTCCTGCCCTTACAGATCTCTGTTAGCAGGCACTGTGCTTCAGAGTCTTCCAGGAGTCAAACCCTTTGCTTAGGCAACTTATTCCTGCAGTGTGTGACTCCAGCTGGGGAGGGCATGCAGCCTCCACCGGCACCTCCGCCACGGAGTTCCGCGCTTGCTGGCTTTCCAGGTTCCAGTAGCTGTGAAGGATATTGACCACAGCCATCATTTGAATCAATATGGCAAGTGGACTCTGGTGTGATGGTAGCCAGTGCTGAAAGTCTGCAGCTGGTCCCACTGTGTACTGCAGGACTGCTTGCTGAACCTGACCATGTGACCCATTGGACCCAGTGCTGCTCTCTTTCAGCATCCCATAAGCCTGAGCAATTGGTCTGCCTGTGTAACAAACTGATAAGGAAATCGCTCCAAATACTAGAAGATTAAACTCCAGAGGATCAGGTCCCTGCTTGCTGGACAAGAGTGAGCTAACCACAGCAGGGATTATCCAGAACATGGCAGCTTTTCAGAGTTTTTAGCAGAAAATGGAATTTGTTTTATTTGAAGTAGCTTGGTGGTGCTGTGATGCTGCTCTGGCCCTGGACAGGAGTGTAATGGGATATTGCTCCTCCTGCTGTCAAGTCGTTCATGGGGGTGTGTGTACAGAAATGTGGGTGGAAACGCATGCTGCAGCCCTGCTCTCTGGTTGTCAGTAGCTCTGGGGCATGTATTGTGTGAAGATGTGTGAATTTGTCTGTTTGCATGTGTGTGAGTCTGTGAGTGTATCCGTGTGTGCACGTTTCTCTGTTTGTGCATCTGTCTATAAATGTGAGTCTGTGTCGGTGTATGCGGGGGGAGGGAGGGGAATCAGGCTGGCTGCTGATACTCTGTCTCGTTCCCTACTTCCTCTGCCCTTCATGGCTCACGTATGCTGGCTCCTTTGTATGGTGTGACAGGTGGAGGGGAAGATGGCCATTCCAGCTCACAGTCAGGGTTTCAGGAGCCGTATGCTGTGAAACTCCCAACTCAAATGCAGCATACCGAGTGCTTCTGCTTGTGTCATTGGCCACCAACGTGGAGGGTTGCCTGGAGTTCAAGCATTCAGAATCAGTACGGTGATCTCTGCATTCCAGCTCCACCAGTGATCCCCTCAGACTGTCCCAGCCCCAGTCCAGGGGCTCCCCGCCGTTCCAGACTTGCAGGGCTGGGGGCTCCCCGCTGTTCTGGTCGCGCGGGGCCAGGCCCCAGGCCCAGTGATCATCGTATTCCAGCTCCATGTTTAATTGAACAAGCCATTCAGCTAAAGCTGCTAGCACTGGTCCCCCTTTTCAGGGCTGCCTGTGGGGCTGCAGTAATCACACCTTCCAGCCCCTCTCTGGCTGTTCTGGTGAGTCTGGGTAGCCCCCTGGAATGCCACCTGAGCTGGGAAAGGCGTTGCTCAGCCTGTCTTCTACCCTCGCTTTGCAGTTTATGCTCTGCTCTCTCCTGGCTCTCTGATGCTTATTGTTTTCTACTCTCCCATGTGTGCCTCTGTGCTTGTTTTCACAGCACCCTGTATGCCTGGAGCACTTCCTTCGCTCTCTGCATGAATCTCCTCCTCTGCTCCTGCAGAGCCCTCCACACATTGTTCTTCTCTCCGCTCCACTCAGTGCTTCCTAGCCCTGCCCGTGTGTTCGCCATAACATACGAAGCAAATACACAAGGATAAAGCCACTGATCATGTGGCATTGATGGTACACAGGAGAGCTTGTGGGAGTGAAGAGGACAGCACTGTGCTGGCTCTAATCATTCCTATTGGACAGAGTCCAGAAAGCCATGTTTGGGCCTGTGCCTCCTCACCCCTGCAGAGCACCACAGGGGTGCTCTCTCTAACCTTCTCTCTAACCTCCACGAGACCAGATCACCATCTGTGGATCCCCCTCCTTCACAGCATCAGGTTCAGACTTCTTGTCCTAAACTTCAAGGCTATGTAGCAGGAGAGACCAGGTGATTATAGAGGTCTTAAAATCTTTGAATCTATGAAAACAGGCTATTAACTCCAGGACTTATTGCTTCTGGGGAGACCCCAACCTAACCCAGCAGGGTTCACCATCCTGCACCTCATCTCCTAAGCCTGGAGCACGCTTGGACACCTCGCTCCACTGGCATGCCAGAGCTCTACACCCCACACAGAGCATGGGACAGAGCATTCTCAGGGCAGGACCACAACTGTGGAAATCCTGCCAGAAGAGATCAGATTATCTGCAAGTCTGTGGTCCAGCCCTACGCTGTTCCTGTAGCAAGGTACCTGGGGAGTGTGTGGCTGGCAGGAATGCTGGGAAGGGTAGCAAGGGAACAGAAACAACTCCCTTTCTTCCAAGTGGAAAGAGATCTACAGGGAGCAGGAGCTGTTGGTAGGTGTCTCCAGTGAAGAGACTAGAAGGAGCCTGGAAAGGAGCAGGCTTTAGTTTTCTCAACTGAGAGTTACAAGGAAAGGGATAGGAGTTCTCTCTGTCTGGTCAAGACACTTTGGAAGAGGCCTTGGAGGAGGCCAAACAGAAGGGGAATGTTTGAGTGGGCTTTGTTACGGAGCCCTTAGGAGAGCAGAACTGGGAAGAGGTAACAAAGCATACTGGCTAGGGAGGAGCCCTGAAGAGACTGTTCCTGGCTGGGGATGTTCCTGGGATGCCTCGAGTAGTGGATGCAGAATTTGGCTGGACAGTAGACATAGACAAGTCCCGAAAGCAGACTTTGCTAAGGGACTGTGACTACAATACTAATGGCCTTAGAGAATGAGAAGCAGGGAGAGTTTGGAGTCAGACCTCGTGCCTGGTTCATTGTCTGGGACCCTGGTGAGGTGAGGCTAGAGAGCTGGAGATTGGAGAGGAGGGAGGCCAGAAGCTCCCTAGAAAAGGGATCAGAGCTAGAAGGTTTGCACAGTCTCGTGAGGACAAGCCTGTGACGTGGGGTGGAATGGGGCTGCAGAATATGCTTGGGTTGGACTTAGCTTCGTTTTTGCTCTTGTTCATCAGAAAGGGGGGTGGAGGGAAGGAAGCAGCTTGTGTTTTCTCAAGAACAGGTA
Source organism: Lepidochelys kempii (assembly GCF_965140285.1). Classification (NCBI taxonomy): domain Eukaryota; kingdom Metazoa; phylum Chordata; order Testudines; family Cheloniidae; genus Lepidochelys; species Lepidochelys kempii. Next base: position 43,352,759 of record NC_136391.1, read on the forward strand.
AGACCATGTCGGGCCCACATCCCTCCCCCTTGAAACCAGACTTTCACCTGGAATAGCACCAGTAAGTACTAAAAAGGAGGAAGAACAGCATGCCATTCAAACAGCCCTCTATGCGCAGGAACCAACACAGCTCACCCCATTTTTGTTTAGTCTCAGTTCAGACCCAATGGTGATAGGCACCATAAAACACCTCACATAGCTAGCTAGGAAAATAAGAAATATACAAGAGAAATTAAGGAATATGATCTGCTGTACGGCCTGTTTCTGTTGTCTTCCTCCTCCCATACCTGAGCCCTAAGGTCTGCAGTCATTTCTCATGATCATCTGCCCTGTTTGGATTGTCAGCACCACGGCCAGGAACCTCATTGCCTTACTTGTCTGTAAAGTACCGAGCACAGTTATGGCACTAGACAATGTGGCAAACTGAATCTGGTGCAGAATCATGGCACTGGTCAGGGCCTTGGAATCCAAGGTGCATGGCGCATTCTGCAGGATTGTAGGTCCTAACTAGAGCAGAGTTCACTTCATTGCATTATTTATCATTGTGCTGGCCTAACTCCATGCCTGGGTGCTGTATTGCATCAGAGAGAGAACAGAACAGGGCAGTTATCGAGTGATCCATCCCCTATCATCCAGTCCCAGCAGTCAGAGGCTCTGGGACACCCAGAGCATGGCGTTGGATCAGTGACCCTCTTGGCTAATAGGCAATGATGGACTGATCCTCCACGAACTTATCTAATACTTTTTTGAACCCAGTTATGCTTTTGGCTTTCACAACATCCCCTGGCAAGGAGTTCCACAGGTTGACAGTACACTATGTGAAGAAATACCTGCTGCCTGTTAATGTCATTGGGTGACCCCTGGTTTTTGTGTTATAGGAAGGGATAAATAACACTTCATTATTCACTTTCTCCACCCCAGTCATGATTTTAGTGACTTATATCATGTCCCCCTTAGCAGTCTCTTTTTTAAGATGAATAACCCCAGTCTTTTTAATCCCTGCTAACATGGAAGCTGCTCCACACTCCTCATGATTTTTGTTGCCCTTCTCTACACCTTTTCTAATTCTAATCTACCCTGTTTGAGATGGGGCGACCAGAACTGCCTGCAGTATTTCAAGGTATACACATACCATGGATTTATATAGTGGCATTGTGGTATTTTCTGTCTTTCCCAATGACTCCTAGCATTCTATTAGTTTTTTGACCGCCACTGCACATTGAGTGGATGTTTTCAGAGAACTAGCCACAATGACTCCAAGATCTCTTTCTTGAGTTGTAACAGCTAATTTAGACCCAATAATTTTGTATGCATAGTTGGGATTATGTTTTCCAATGGGCATTACTTTGCATTTATCGACATTGAATTTCTTCTGCCATTTTGTTGCCAGTCATCCAGTTTTGTGACTCTTCGCAGTCAGCTTTGGATTTAAGTATCGCAAGTAATTTAGTATCGTCTGCAAACTTAACCACCTTGCTGTTAACCCCTTTTTCCTGTATGACAGAGCCTTCAAGGACTGATTAATAGGGGGATGTGTGGGTTGTGTTAAGGACACATGAGTTGCACTTGCCAATGGTTTGCAGAGACATGCAGTTGATTTGTTGGTATGATGATGAGTGTTCACTTGATGGATCACCTGATGATTCCTTGTTCTGTTCACTCCCTCTGGGGCACCTAACATTGGCCACTGTCGGCAGGCAGGATACTGGGCTAGATGGAGCTTGGGTCTGACCCAGTACGGCCGTTCTTATGTTCTAAGGTGGAGCTGAATGTCTAATATGTTTCCTTTCTCTTCAGCTTCGGGAGTGTAATGTGTGTCTGGCCCAGGTAGCAGGAGAGAATGAGGCTCTACAAGGCCATCGGCTTGAGCAGATGCTAGAGGTAAGACAGCCTGAGTGTATAGAAGACAAGCTTGTTAGAAATAGGACAGTTGAGTAGTAATGGAGATCATGTAAATAGACCTGTTATTAAAGAAGATAAGGACTAGTTGGGGGGAGGAGGAGGCAGATCGAGGGGGCATAGTGGGAGGTAGGGGGCAGGAGTCGGACTGAGGGAGTGTAGGGGAGGGTTGGGTGTAGGAGACGGCCTGAGTGGGAGCTGGGAAATGTTGGGGCAGAAGGTGGACCGGGGTGCAGGGGAAGGAAGGGGAGCAGGAGGGGTACACAGGTGCAGGGGAAGAAGCCGGATGAGGACTGTGGGATGGCAGGGGAAGGAAGGAAGGGGAGCAGGAAGGGGTAAGGGAGTGCAGTGGAAGGAGGGGGAATGGAAGGGATGGGCAGGACAGCAGGAAGGGGTATGAGGTGCAGGGGAAGAAGCAGGAGGAGGGCTGGGGGTGCAGGTGAAGGAAAGAAGGGCAGCAGATGGGGGTGTGTGGGTGCAGGGGAAGGACGGGAGGGGATGGCATGTAGGGGAAGGAGGGACAGCAGGAGGGGTACAAGGGTGTAGGGGAAGCTCCAGGGGTGCAAGGGAGTGAGGGGGAGCAGGAGGAAGATGTGGGTACAGGGGAGAGCAGAGGCTGAGGCGGATAGCATGAAGTGGAGGAGATTGAGGGAAAAGGGAGGGAAATATGAGGGCAGCTAATATATGGACAGGTGGGGGGCAGAAGACCATGAAGTCGCCCAGAGGGAGAATATGAGGGGGCAGCTGTGTGGGCATGGTGGGGTACTGAGAGCCGAGGCTGGCAGCTCCCCGTAGCCCAGGGGGAGCAGAGGTCAAAGGTCCCCTCTTGTCAGGGTGGCCTGTGTTTCCGGTTTTGTCCGTGAGGCCTGACTGTGACCCTGATCTGATCACACACAAACGGGGGTTGCGGGAGCGGGTGAAAAACACCCATTTGTTTAAACTTGTTATTTCGAAGCTTGTCTCATGATGTGGGGGGGTCTGACTCCTGACTGGTGAAGGCTCGGGACTGCCCATTCAGGGCTATTTCAGCTGGGTGAGGTGCCGGAGCCAAGGCCTGGCATGTCAGATGTAATTGAGCACTAGGAGCATGAATTATGGGCCTGGCCTCGAGGCGAGCAGCTCAGCCCTGCCTGTCAGCTGGGTCCCCCTGCCTGACAGGGAGCTCGCCAGGTGCATGAATCAGGATTTGGCACATTATTGTTTAATACAGCCCCATGCTAATGTCTTTTTGAAATGAACCCAAGAAAGCTGTTAACCTCAGTTAGCCAGCTGTCCTCTCTGTGACCTGGATAAATCACCAGGCAGGGACTTCGAGGAACTCCATTCTCATTACTTGGGAAATGGACAGCTGTGCAGGCTAGGAGCGGCCAGGGGAAGGGCAGAGCTTCTAGTCTGGGCAGATGAAGCTTTTCAGCTCCCGGGAATGTGCAAGGAGTGCAGAGATTTAACCATCCTTCGTACCACGGGTGCCTCCAGTATTGTACAGCTGGGCGCTAAACTTAGCAGAGAGCCACTAGCCCCCTGGCGTACCTACCACACCATCGTTTCTGCCCTCCCTCCTCAGCCCCAGGGGCTCTCCCAGTGCGGCATGCCCACCTCTGTCTGGCAGCCCTTCGGAGACTGTGCTGCTGCACTGAAAGAGAAACCGAACCAATTTGTTATATCAGTGGAGAGTTCATTCCCCTGCAGTGCAGCCCCCCCGCTTGTACCCACCCCGCAGTGCAGCCCCCCCGCTTGTAACCCCCCCCAATGTAGGAGCACAGGCAGGTCCCATCAACCAGCCCCTCTGCTTGTACCGACTTCCTCTCTGATGTAGGGGCACCAAGCTGGTCCCACCATACAGACCCCTGCCCCTTCTTGCCTTTTCTGCAGTTCAGGGAGGGCCATCTCAGTCTCTCTTTGTCTGTGGGCACAGCTAGCTAGGCCTTTCCCTGTCCATGGCGTCTGGCCCCAGATTTTGCATTCCCTGTCTTCTGGTTTGGAGAGGCCAAGAGTGAGGGCTGAGTTTGGCCTCCATGAACTCTCCCAGTGACCTGTGAAGCAGGGAGAGGCAGAGCCAGATATCTTCCCAGTGTAACAAGGGTGTGGCAGATATTGCACCTGCTTGTGATGTCTTTGGGGACCATCTTGTAATAAGTTTTGTGTCAGTGTGGGCTAGGGATTGTATGCAGCTCCAAGGGGGAGGGTTCCCACTGCTCCTCCAGGAACCAAACACAGTCACCAGTGATTAAGGTGAATCACATAGTTGGCACACAGATGGATGTTCCCCCTCCCCAGAGGCTTGCATGGACTGGTTCAAATTGGGTTTTCCAGAGACAACTAACAAAGAAAGGGACGTTGATATAAAAAGGCAACGTTTACATTGACTTAGGGCCTTCTTCCTGATCCAGCAACTGGACAGGACCTTTGGTCCAAGGGGGGCCCAACCTTCACGGAAGACTTTGACCTCTGGGTAGCTGTTAGCATGCATATAGGAATGTGTATTGTTTTTACAGGTTTTCCCTGTAATGCTTTAACGTTAAGGATCAAAGTGTGTGCTTAGGAAGAGCTGAGTGGTAACCAGTAATGGCCATCAAGCCCTGCTCAGAGCTCTGGGGGAGAAGCAATGCTCAGACACTTTCTGTTACACAGAGCTGGCTTGCTAGGGATATCACAGTATAAGGCAGGGAGCTGGGCAGCTCGAGAACCCCCAGCCAGAAGGGACTGGGACAAGGGTCCCACCCACAGACAGGTGGCAGCTGGAGACCTGAGACCAGGCTGTGCACTCCTGGAGTGGACCACACAGGGCCTGTACAGATGCAGTTACCCTGAAAGTGTGGCAAGGTCACAAGTGCAGACAGGGAAGGGGCTGGACAGCTTGTCATTCTGTGAGATTAGGAGTGTTTAACAGAAATCTCCGAGGCTGCTGCTTGGAAGCACTTCCTCTGAGTGCTTCTGAGCTGGGAAGGTCTCTGTCTGTTTCAGTCACCCTGCAGCAGCCCTCTGGGGACTCCATCACTCTGGCTGGGCCAGCAAGGAGAAGATAATTCCCATGATCTAAAATTGCTGGGGGTCTCCTGAAAGAGGGTGGGAGGAAGGGATCCTCTCTCTCTCTCTTCCCAGGCAGATGCTGTCATCCCTGGCTGGGACATTCCCTGAACCTTCGTCTTTTAAATACTTAAAAATTTTATTAAAGCTAATGTTAAAAAATTATATAGTACACAGGTTAAGAAAAGAGTGTCTGTACATCTGGGTATAGTGCTTAGATTATCCACAAATACAATTTGTTTTGAAAGTCATGAGATACATATAGTACATAATCAGCAATAACCCACATTTAGGTGAATAAATTTAAGAATACAGTTTAGATATTAGCATCCAAGTATTCGGGTACATCACTCATGAAAAGTTATACCGAGAGTTGTTTGTGGAAAGCAAATATAGCAATGAGTTTCCACTGGATTCTAAATCACACACGGACTTGGGAGCCAGACCATCAGAATGAGGTCACGCGTCTCTGGGAAAGCAGGGCTGCAGACTGCACCTGAGGGCAGCAGGATCTTCTGTGTGCACAGTGCTGGCCGCGGGGCTGCCAGGCGGGGCTAGCCCCAGGCTTCCTTTGGTGAGGTGTGTGCATCTCTCCGCCAGATTGAGAAACTGCCGTCCAGCCTGAGGACCTGGGGACAAGCCAGCGGGAGTCTTTCCTGTGATATGCCAGCACGCCAGTGGGAGGAGCAGGCAGCGCTGCAGCAGAGACTTGCTGATGTTCAGGATGAGCTGCAGAAGGAAGAGACGGCAGCGCACAGTCTCCAGGCCGAGGTGCGGGCCGCTAGCCGGCTGGTAAGATACTCACTGAAGCACCCAGCTGGAGAATATCGGCTACATAAGGGTTTGCCCCTTTCTCGGCTGTGTGCACAGTACCTACAGCTGGGCCAGAAAGCTGTGCTCTGTTGTGGTGACTCGAGATTGCCACCACGTATGCTAGAGAGATGATACTGCCATTTCTTATTGTTGCCCCTTTTCGACCTGAGTGGCTAGCGGCAGTTTGAGGTGCTGTAGGTGTTCCAGCAGGGAGCAGAAATTGGTGAGAGTCAGGTATTTCTTTGATGCTGTTTATAAAGAATGCACAAAGTCCTGTGTCTCTGAACACAGAAAGAATCAAATAGCAGGAAACAGCTTCTTTAGATAACAATCCAAAAGTTCTCTTGTACCCCAACACAAAAACATCTCTCCAGGTCAGATACTGTGCTTTCAGCTGCTTCTGTTAAGAGGGAAGGTCCCCTTATGGAGTAGTAACTGGTTAAAAGATAGGAAACAAAGGGTGGGAATAAGTGGTGAATTTTCACAATGGAAAGTGGTAAATAGCCAGGTCCCACAAGATTCCATGATGGGATCTGTGCTAGTCTGCATATTCATAAATGATGTTGGGGTTAACAGCATGGTGGTTAAGTTTGCAGACGATACTAAATTACTTGCGATACTTAAATCCAAAGCTGACTGCGAAGAGTCACAAAACTGGATGACTGGGCAACAAAATGGCAGATGAAATTCAGTGTCGATAAATGCAAAGTAATGCCCATTGGAAAACATAATCCCAACTATGCATACAAAATGATGGCGTCTAAATTAGCTGTTAACCACTCAAGACAGAGATCTTGGAGTCCTTGTGGAGAGTTCTCTGAGAACATCCACTCAATGTGCAGTGGCAGTCAAAAAAGCGAACAAAATGTTTGGAATCATTAAGAAAGGGATAGATAATAAGACAGAAAATGTAATATTGCCTCTATATAATATAAATCCATGATACGTCCACACCTTGAATACTGCGTGCAGATCTGGACATCCCATCTCAAAAAAGATGTATTAGAATTGGAAAAAGTACAGAGAAGAGGAACAAAAATGATTAGGGGTATGGAACAGCTTCTATGTGAGGAAAGAGTAAAATATAGGCACTCTTCATCTTAGAAAAGAGACGATGAAGGGGGGGATACGATAGAGGTCTATAATGACTGGTGTGGAGAAAGCGAATAAGGCAATTTATTTACACTTTCACACAATACAAAATCTAGGGGTCACCCAATGAAATTAATAGTTAGCAGGTTTAAAACAAATATAAGGAATTATTGCTTCATGCAACACACAGTCCATATGTGGAACTCATTGCCAGGGGATGTTGTGAAGGCCAAAAAATAAATGGGTTCAAAAAAAGAACTAGATAAGTTCATGGAGGATTGGCCCATCCGTGGCTATTAGCCAAGATGGTCAGGGGTGCAACCCTATGCTCTGGTGTCCCTGAACCTCTGACTGCCAGCAGCTGGGGTGGACAACAGGAGATGGATCACTCAATAATTGCCCTGTTCTGTTCTCTCACTCTGAAATACCCAGCACCGGCCACTGTCGGAAGACATGCTCATGAGCTAGATGGATTGGTCTGACTCAGTATGGCCATTCTTATGTTCCTTCCGGCTGTCTCTGCACGTGTCTACACTGCACCACAGTACGGACTACAGGGGTGTGAACTGCAGAGCACACCAAAATGTTGGGCTGTAATTGTCCCATGTGAAGACTTTCGGCACAAACTAAAAGATACGCAGTTCTCATTAACGTAGTCCTCTTACAAACTGTGAGAACCTGTTACCAACCAGAGACTCTCTCACTGGATTAGGAGTTGTGCAGAATGTTGTTACATCTTAGCTCACAAGCCAGTAACTCCTGGTAGGAAGACCCACTCCACAAGAGGCACTGCAGCACCAGTAGCCTTCTTCAGACAGATTCCCCTGGTGGTGGAGGTTTGCACAGCAGCAACTTGGAGTTCAGAGCACACTTTCACCAGACTGCTCCTTGGGCTTAGATTACACTCCAGTGCTTGGTGCTACTGTCCATATTTAGCTAAGAACTCCTTGCCCATCGTCCACCTGGTGGAGCTCTGCTTGCTAATCTCCCACAGAGGCCTTCAAAGAAGAAAGCAAAGTTACTTCCCAAGAGTTACCTCTGTGCATTCAAATTACCCACCTGCTTTCCCTCTACCTCAGAGTTCTGTTCAGTGTCAGGGCTCTGGAGTCTACGGAGAAGGAACTAAGGCTGTTGAGGGGGGTGCACTCCCTCACTGAGTCGCATGATGATATCATCCTCATGTCAGTGGGCATGGCTTTTCAAGGTAATTCCACAGCTTGCTGCCAGGGGCGCCATAGCCTACAAGTAGGAATGCTCAGGGGAAATTTGCAGAGAACAGTTACTAGTGAGTAATATCCCCTTCTGCAAAGGTGGGCACCCTGAGCAGAGCCCTCCACCCCAGGGCATACCTCTCTCTAAAGCCCCTCCTGCAGCTCAGTTCCTTCTTTATAAAGTCCTAGTGCTACTTACTGCTCCTTGCTCATCACCTTCTAGGAGTTGATTCCCATTGACACAGAGACAGCTGGTCAAGCCCTAGATGCTGAGTGAATTTTTTTTCTTAATATTGAGGCTAGTCTTAGACTCACCCAATTGTAACTGCAGGCATGATTGTTCCTGATTTGGTTCATTCATGGGCCCATTTCTGTAATACCTTTGGATTCATGTCACTTGGCTCTGCTGAACTGAATATGTTCAGATTTCCCAAAGATTCCTTTCTCTGATGTTTAGCAATAGAATCATAGAAGTGTAGGACTGGAAGGGACCTCGAGAGGTCATCTGGTCCAGTCCCCTGCATTCACGGCAGTACTAAGTATTATCTAGACCAGGGGTTCCCAAACTTGGTTCACAGCTTGTTCAGGGTAAGCCCCTGATGGACCGCAAGACGCTTTGTTTACCTGAGCTCCCGCAGGTACGGCCTCTTGCAACTCCCAGTGGCTGCGGTTCGCTGTTCCCGGCCAATGGGAGCTGCAGGAAGTGGCGCAGGCCGGGCCACCACTTCTTGTCCTATCCTCAGAGGTTAAGGAGAACAATTTTTCTCCCTCCTCCCTGTAACAACCTTTATATACTTGAATAGCTCTTTTAATAAGATATTCTTGATTTCCTAGTTGTACAGTCTTTTTTCCCCTTTATTTCTGCTAAAGAGATCTAGAGTCCAGTTTCAGCCATTTTAGATGCATTCTTGGTTTGTCCCCCTTCTTAGCTTTTAGTTGGGGCGCGTCTTCTCTGGATAGCTTTGTAAAAGTGCTTTTTAGTTCTCTTAATGCTTTTGGCAACATTAACTCATTCTGCTTTCTAGCAACTTTCCCTTTCCTCCTTAACTGACTCTGTGTATCTGTGTGGTTCCCTCCCCGGCTATCCACACCCCAACAGAAATCTTAACTGTAAATCTTGGGGCATTCATATGCTCTGATGATTGCAGTACAGAACCCAACACAGAGTCATCCCTTAGCCATGTTCCTGTCCTTTTCCTTTTCTGAAGAATTGTAATCTACTATGCCCTAATTATGGTGACAAGTAAGATCCCCAATGCTTATGGATTTGAATTATTCCTCCAATTACATCCTTCTCACTACATTTCTTAATTGTACATCGTTTGTTTTCCCAAAATGTAATGCCTGCGTAGTGCTGGATTTGGTGAGCTCCCCATTCCTCACTGTGCTCAGCTGTCACTGGTTTCACCGTCTCTATTATTTGCAGTCAGTCTGATCAGTAAGAAGTAGATGCAGGATGGTTCTCTTCTGGCTAATTCCCGCCCCCTTCTGCCCCCCCAAGAAAATCATACAATTGTTCAGTACATGATCTGGGAACTCTGGGATTAGCTCTAGGCACCCAGGCCCTTATTTAGGCATCTTGACTCCAGTGAGCGCTGCTGGCTACTCAGCATTTTGAAAATCAGGCCACTTATTTAGAAACCTAAATATGGGTTTAGGGGCCTAACTTTAGGGTCCTACATTTAAAATGTGCTACTTGTTGAGGAGAGGTTTGTAATAGTTACACATTGATTTCACGTCTGGACAGTGCTCTAGGTTCTCTGACACATGGCACAACAACAGAATCCCAGCAGCATTATAAGAATTATTCAGAATTGAACTCTGTCTGCCAGCCAACACCTACAAACAAAGCTCCTTTCTGTTCGGGGAAGCAGACCCACACCATTCTCTTGTGGTAGGCCATGAATTTGGGCTATTTCAGATCAGTTGAGAAGAGCAAGCTCCTGAGTCCTGCCGGTTTCCCTGTCTCTTTGATAACAAGGGCCTCCAGCTCAAGCTATTCTGTGGCAGTTTGACATGGGGAGGGGGACCCTCATGCAGGCCAATCCAGGGCATTTCTAGTCTCAGTGGAAATTAGGCTTTTCTGCTTTCCCAGTTTTCACCAATGTCAATAGGGTTCTGACTAGAGTGGGAGGAGGGGACGCTCAGCCAATGTGAGCAATGAATTGCGCAGTCCTCTGGTGGGTTGTACCCAACACCCTAAACTCCACCTGGAGTCCATTGGGCTGCCAGTGCAGATCCTGGAGCCCTGGGGCACAGGCTCCCAGCAAGAGGCCCTGCTCAGTAAGCCAGGCTGTGGTTCCTGCACCAGCGCCAGTCCTCAGGTGGCTTTAAGGGATGGCCCCACATAGAGCTCATAGTGACCCCATCAACATTGGAAAGAAAAGAACTCAGCCTCCTCACCAGATGACTGGGCCACTGCTGTAATGTGATCGTCAGACAGCAGCTGGTGGCTAAAATCAACCCTTAGCTGGCGATTCTAATAACTAGCAGCCGACATACTCCCTCCGTCACAGGGATAGATATCATCTCCACCATCTCCTCCGGCTCCTTCCCCCAACCCACAGCATCACCTCAGTCCTGTGTGTGCTGAGCCGTGACCAGCTTGCTCGCATCTGTGACCTGATCTCCACCAGGAAGTGGCTGAGTCCCTGAGCTGCATCGTTCAGGTCACATGATATGGAGACATACAGCTTCAGCATACGGAAAACACCAGACCTCAGGCCTCCTCGTTAATCTTGCTGCTGGCCCCAGGTACACCTAGAAGAGGAGGGAGAATGTCACACTCCGCCACCCTTCGTCTGAGAGCTCTTCAGGCAGAGGAACCGTTGTGCCTGACTACCTGCTCAGACCTCTGAGAGAAAATGGAATTGTGGGTCCCCAGGTGAGTCAGCAACATGACATGATTGGTGGTAACAAAGGTCGCCGACAGATCTGATAGCCGCACGGACACAGATCTTTGTCCACAGCTAGGAGGAGATCATTAACCACCATGACTAGTGCAGTCTGCATGCCCTACCCAGGTCTCTACCTAGATTGGTAAGGGGCAAGGCGATCAAGGACATCTAGATACTGAGACAGTTGTCTCGCCACAAGCGTCCTCAAGCAGGGGATGTGTGCTATAGGTTGATAATTAGCTAGATTGTCTGAATCGAGTGTTGACTTCTTGAGCAAAGGCCACAAAGTTGCATCCTTCAAAGCAATAGGCAGCCAGCCCTCTTGGAGAGGCATTTTGACAATCACCACAAGCTAGAGGCTTAGTACTTCTCCACTGGCCTTCACCAGCCAGGAATATGTGGCTCCAAAGCACACATTATGGGACAAAGTTCTCCCAACACCTCCAATGCTTTAGCGAGCGTCACCATCTGGGACTTTTGCAGAGAGGACAGGGTCTTGCTTCCCCTCCAAGGAAGCAGATAACTCATCCCTAATCTGATCAGTCCTGTCTCATAGACTCATAGACATTAAGGTCAGACGAGACCATTATGATCATCTAGTCTGACCTCCTGCACAATGCAGTCCACAGAATCTCACCCATCCACTCCTGCAATAAACCTCTCACCTATGTCTGAGCTATTGAAGTCCTCAAATCATGGTTTAAAGACTTAAAGGTGCAGAGAATCCTCCAGCAAGTGACCCGTGCCCCATGCTACAGAGGAAGGCGAAAAACCCCCAGGGCCTCTTCCAATCTGCCCTAGAGGAAAATTCCTTCCCGACCCCAAATATGGCGATCAGCTGAACCCTGAGCATGTGGGCAACAAGCAATTTCCTCACATTAGGAGGCACTCAGACCAGCTACCAAGCTGAGGCAGGACTGATTTACCAGACTTTCTGACTACCACTCAAAACAAACCTGCTATCCAAGGTTTTTCTGGATGCAACAGTGGAGGAAAAGAATTAGTTCTTTTCCCCCTGTGCAACTGATCAGCCTCGGCACAGGACTTCCACCACCAGCACGCCAGCTATCTCCCCTCTCGCTTCATTTATTGCAGATCATCTGTGAGCCTGGGTGACCTTCTGAGAGCAAAGCCAGTGAAGAAGGTGCCATGGGACCACCGCATCAGTGGTGGAGAACACAAGAGTGTTAGTGTCCTACCAAACCTTCGTGGGATTAGTCAGTGGAACAAGACTCTCCCTCTGAGCTCTCTGTAGCCCTTCTGGCTCAATTAATCCCTGACGACAGACCATTGAAACAACAGGCGAGATGAGCCCCAGCCTCAAATGCAGGGGTAATGGCCAGCCAGGGGAGGAGGGTGGGCTTCGGAGCCCAAGTTCCAACCTGAGCCCAAACATCTCCACAGCTGTCTTTAGTGCCACAGTGCGAGCCCCAGTCCGTTGACCTGAGTTCTGAGACACACTGCTGCGGGTTTCTCCTTGCCGTGTAGGCATACCAGGAAATCCTAAGCCAGCGCAGAAGATTCCTCCTCTGCATGCAGACTGAAATCTCCAAGAACTATCAGTCGGTGCCTTTCCAATGCCATGATGGTGAGGAGCTCATTCAGCTCACTGAGCAATTTGGCAGTGCATCAGGGCAAGCAGTACACCGAAACCAGTCCCATCGTCGTCCTCATCTTAAACCTGTTCTGTCTGATCCAGTTTTGGAAAGAGAGAGCTGTTATACTTTTCACAGATTCCAAGGCCAGAAGGGACCATTGTGATCATCTGTCCGACCTCCTGTATCACACAGGCCAGAGAACTGCCCCACAATAATTCCAAGGGCAGATTTCTGAGAAAAACATCCAATCTTGATTTAAAAATGGTCAGTGATGGAGAATCCACCACAACCCTTGGTAAATTGGTCCACTGGATAATTACTGGTTTCAGAGTAGCAGCCGTGTTAGTCTGTATCCGCAAAAAGAAAAGACGGACTTGTGGCACCTTAGAGACTAACAAATTTATTTGCACATAAGCTTTCGTGAGCTACAGCTCACTTCATCGGATGTATTCAGTCCAAAAGGTTTTTTCCCCCCAGCTCTCCTACTGGTAATAGCTCACCTTACCTGATCACTCTTGTTACAGTGTGTATGGTAACATGCATTGTTTCATGTTCTCTGTGTATATAAATCTCCCCTCTGTATTTTCCACTGAATGCATCCGATGAAGTGAGCTGTAGCTCACGAAAACTTATGCTCAAATAAATTGGATAATTACTCTAACCATTACAGATTTATGCCTTATTTCCAGTCTGAGTTTGTCTAGCTTCAACTTCTAGCCATTGGATCGTGGTATACATTGCTCTACTAGACTGAAGAGCCCATTATTAAATTTGTAGATACTTACTGACTGTGATCAAGTCACCCCTTAGCCTTCTCTTTGTTAAACTGAATAGAGTGAGCTCCCTGAGCCTATCACTATAAGGCAGGTATCATTCCTTTGGCTCTTCTCCGAACCCTCTCCAACTGATCAACCTTCTTCCTGAATTGCGGGCACCAGAACTGAACACAGCATTCCAGCAGCATCACACCAGTGCCAAATATATATGTAAAATAAGCTGTCTGCTCCCACTCAAGATTCCTCTCTTTATGCATCCCAGGATCACATTAGCCCTTCTGACCACAGCGTTAACACGGGGAGCTCCTGTTCAGCTGATTCTCCACCCGGACTCTCAAATCATAGAATCATAGAATATCAGGGTTGGAAGGGACCCCAGAAGGTCATCTAGCCCAACCCCCTACTCAAAGCAGGACCAATTCCCAGTTAAATCATCCCAGCCAGGGCTTTGTCAAGCCTGACCTTAAAAACCTCTAAGGAAGGAGATTCTACCACCTCCCTAGGTAACGCATTCCAGTGTTTCACCACCCTCTTAGTGAAAAAGTTTTTCCTAATATCCAATCTAAACCTCCCCCACTGCAACTTGAGACCATTACTCCTCGTTCTGTCATCTGCTACCATTGAGAACAGTCTAGAGCCATCCTCTTTGGAACCCCCTTTCAGGTAGTTGAAAGCAGCTATCAAATCCCCCCTCATTCTTCTCTTCTGCAGGCTAAACAATCCCAGCTCCCTCAGCCTCTCCTCATAACTCATGTGTTCCAGTCCCCTAATCATTTTTGTTGCCCTTCACTGGACTCTCTCCAATTTAACCACATCCTTCTTGAAGTGTGGGGCCCAAAACTGGACACAGTACTCCAGATGAGGCCTCACCAATGTCGAATAGAGGGGAACGATCACGTCCCTCCATCTGCTCGCTATGCCCCTACTTATACATCCCAAAATGCCATTGGCCTTCTTGGCAACAAGGGCACACTGCTGACTCATATCCAGCTTCTCGTCCACTGTCACCCCTAGGTCCTTTTCCGCAGAACTGCTGCCTAGCCATTCGGTCCCTAGTCTGTAGCTGTGCATTGGGTTCTTCCGTCCTAAGTGCAGGACCCTGTACTTATCCTTATTGAACCTCATCAGATTCCTTTTGGCCCAATCTTCCAATTGGTCTAGGTCCTTCTGTATCCTATCCCTCCCCTCCAGCGTATCTACCTCTCCTCCCAGTTTAGTATCATCCGCAAATTTGCTGAGAGTGCAATCCACACCATCCTCCAGATCATTTATGAAGATATTGAATAAAACCGGCCCCAGGACCGACCCTTGGGGCACTCCACTTGATACCGGCTGCCAACTAGACATGGAGCCATTGATCACTACCCGTTGAGCCCGACAATCTAGCCAGCTTTCTACCCACCTTATAGTGCATTCATCCAGCCCATACTTCCTTAACTTGCTGACAAGAATACTATGGGAGACCGTGTCAAAAGCTTTGCTAAAGTCAAGAAACAATACATCCACTGCTTTCCCTTCATCCACAGAACCAGTAATCTCATCATAAAAGGCGATTAGATTAGTCAGGCATGACCTTCCCTTGGTGAATCCATGCTGACTGTTCCTGATCACTTTCCTCTCATGCAAGTGCTTCAGGATTGATTCTTTGAGGACCTGCTCCATGATTTTTCCAGGGACTGAGGTGAGGCTGACTGGCCTATAGTTCCCAGGATCTTCCTTCTTCCCTTTTTTAAAGATTGGCACTACATTAGCCTTTTTCCAGTCATCCGGGACTTCCCCGGTTCGCCACGAGTTTTCAAAGATAATGGCCAGTGGCTCTGCAATCACAGCCGCCAATTCCTTCAGCACTCTCGGATGCAACTCGTCCGGCCCCATGGACTTGTGCACGTCCAGCTTTTCTAAATAGTCCCTAACCGCCTCTATCTCCACAGAGGGCTGGCCATCTCTTCCGCATTTTGTGATGCCCAGCGCAGTTGTCTGGGAGCTGACCTTGTTAGTGAAAACAGAGGCAAAAAAAGCATTGAGTACATTAGCTTTTTCCACATCCTCTGTCACTAGGTTGCCTCCCTCATTCAGTAAGGGGCCCACACATTCCTTGGCTTTCTTCTTGTTGCCAACATACCTGAAGAAACCCTTCTTGTTACTCTTGACATCTCTGGCTAGCTGCAGCTCCAGGTGCGATTTGGCCCTCCTGATAACATTCCTACATGCCTGAGCAATATTTTTATACTCTTCCCTGGTCATATGTCCAACCTTCCACTTCTTGTAAGCTTCTTTTTTATGTTTAAGATCCGCTAGGATTTCACCATTAAGCCAAGCTGGTCGCCTGCCATATTTACTATTCTTTCGACTCATCGGGATGGTTTGTCCCTGTAACCTCAACAGGGATTCCTTGAAATACAGCCAGCTCTCCTGGACTCCTTTCCCCTTCAAGTTAGTCCCCCAGGGGATCCTGGCCATCCGTTCCCTGAGGGAGTCGAAGTCTGCTTTCCTGAAGTCCAGGGTCCGTATCCTGCTGCTTACCTTTCTTCCCTGCGTCAGGATCCTGAACTCAACCAACTCATGGTCACTGCCTCCCAGATTCCCATCCACTTTTGCTTCCCCCACTAATTCTACCCGGTTTGTGAGCAGCAGGTCAAGAAAAGCACCCCCCCTAGTTGGCTCCTCTAGCACTTGCGCCAGGAAATTGTCCCCTACGCTTTCCAAAAACTTCCTGGATTGTCTATGTACCGCTGTATTGCTCTCCCAGCAGATATCAGGAAAATTAAAGTCACCCATGAGAATCAGGGCATGCGATCTAGTAGCTTCCGTGAGCTGCCGGAAGAAAGCCTCATCCACCTCATCCCCCTGGTCCGGTGGTCTATAGCAGACTCCCACCACGACATCACTCTTGTTGCACACACTTCTAAACTTAATCCAGAGACACTCAGGTTTTTCTGCAGTTTCGTACCGGAGCTCTGAGCAGTCATACTGCTCCCTTACATACAGTGCTACTCCCCCACCTTTTCTGCCCTGCCTGTCCTTCCTGAACAGTTTATAACTATCCATGACAGTACTCCAGTCATGTGAGTTATCCCACCAAGTCTCTGTTATTCCGATCACGTCATAGTTCCTTGACATCACCAGGACCTCCAGTTCTCCCTGCTTGTTTCCAAGGCTGTTGATCGCCCCTCATTGCCAGTATGAGGCAGGAGCCCTCCCCTCACAGACATTCCTGCCTGTGCTTCCTCCCGGTATCCCGCTTTCCCACTTACCTCAGGGCTTTGGTCTCCTTCCCCCGGTGAACCTAGTTTAAAGCCCTCCTCACTAGGTTAGCCAGCCTGCTGGCAAAGATGCTCTTCCCTCTCTTCGTAAGATGGAGCCCGTCTCTGCCCAGCACTCCTCCTTCATGGAACACCATCCCATGGTCAAAGAAACCAAATGTCTTTCATGGTCCTGGCTTCCCAGGATAGAGTCCCCCAGCCTGTAAGCATGGCCTGCGTTCTTTGTTCCTAGATGTATACATTTACATTTAGCTGTATTAAAATACATAGTGTTTGCTTGTGCCCAGTTTACCAAGCAATCCAGATCACCCTGAATCAGTGACCTGTCCTCTTCATTATTTGTCACTGCCCCAATTTTTATGTCCTCTGCAAACTTTAAGCTGGATGCGGTCAGCACACTCCCCACTGACCCCCCACTTGGGTCCTGACGCATGGAATACTACTGACAACTGTGCCAAGACTGGACCTGCAGCAGCATCCAAACAGTCTGTAATACACTCAAAGTCTTGTATTAAACCGTAGGTGGTTGATATTTCATTTCCCACCAACTGAGCACGAATCATTGTGAGAGTAATACTCCCCTTCTCCAGCACGTTCCATCTGTCAACAAATATTAGTGAATTAAAATGAGGTAGGCAAGTATTGTACAGAAAGGGGAGGTGCAGCACAGGGGCTAGCTGACTTTCCCAAGCAGTATACTGAGTCACCGGCAGAACCAGCAATTGGGTTCAGGGCTCCTGACTGTGAGGCCTCTTTGTCACCACAAGGTCCGCTTTGTTCTCTATTGTTTTTGCTTCTTTCTCTGTAGAAAGAATCCCTGCAAATTGCGGGCTATTTATTTTGGACTTTTATGAAGGACTTTTTTTTTTCACTCCTCTGCCTCTCCTTTCCTTTATATATTTGTGTCTCTGAATTGGACGTTCTCCTAATGATCTATGTCTTGGAGGGTGCTAGTTGCACAGTGGGGGCTGAGTTCTGGTCTTAGGAAGAAATCATTGCTGACTATCTGTTGGCAGGTTGACTGTCCCATTCATAGTACTTTGTAGCCCAGTGAATTTGAGCAGCTGTGACAGGAGGTTGTAAAGAAAAGATGAGCCTTGGTCACATGGCAGGTTCTCAGGTGTTCTTTGTTGGTAGAATTACTCTTTCCTTCATCCTGGTGACTCGATATCTCACAGTGGTGTAGGTATGACAGAGAGACTCCCCAACAAGTATTGTTGAGTCTTGAGCTATTTCACTGTAGATTGCAGGCTGAAGGGCTGACTGTCTGTGCAGAAGGGCTCTGTCCTCGGTGAGGAGTAGACCAAAAGGGTCAGCTCTGAAAGAGGCTAAAGGGAAAGTACACGCTGCTCCAAGCCTCGCCAGATCACTTTTCATAATACCAGTACAAAGCAGAATTATATTTCCAGTAACAATTCTGACTTGACTGATATCAGTTTTCTGACTTCTCATAGTCTGTCCCTGGGTTTTCTATACACCCCTCCAACTATACCATAGTGTCAGGCAAATTAGTCCTTATTTGTTTTCACAGAGTCTTCTCCCTTCCCTGGCTATGGGAATCCATGCTGGGGGGGGGGGGTATATGTGTTGGGGGACCCAGGTGTGTACACAAATGCACACATCGTAATAATCATTCTGGTTACATGGAAAAGCTTTCTCAGAGATGCAGGCCTTGCTGGCCATCCTGCTCTGAACTGGTCTAATCCCCTCTGAAAGTCCACAACACAGCCACAGCCTCTCCCCTGAGAGTGCTTTATTGCTGACGATAGTGCTCCTCTGCTGAGTGCCCCAAAGGAGCTAGCTGTCTTGGTAGGTCCTGCATGGAGGCGTCCTTGATGGTGTAGCTGGGCCCTAACATGTCAGTGGTTTGACATAGGTATCAAGGTCTTGAACAGGCAACAGGCCAAGGTCACTGGAGGGATCTGATCACAGGGTGTTGTGCTCACAGTGGCTCATGCAATCGAGGAGGTGGGGTACCACATTCTGCATGGTCTGCAGCCTCTGTTTCTGCGGTCACTCCCAGGTACAGCAAGCTGGGGTAATGCAGCCAGGTAACAAGTGTGTGGGTCACGGTGGCCAAATCTTCATCCAGGAAGAAGAGGTGACCTTTCCTTGGAAGCTGGAGGTGCCTTGATCTGCCTGGTCACCTGGTAACGAGTTACCCCAGAGGGAGGCTGGGCACGTACTGGAGTGTGTGCAGGAGACAACGGGTGGGGGGTGGCGTAACCACGCGGATGATCTCAGTGGGCTGGCGCAGACTCTCACAGCTGTTTCACCGGCAGGCCACGGCTTCACTAGCACCAGCTGTTTCTGGGTGCAAATGTGATTCCTTTAGTGTCTCTGCAGACTGAGTGGCCTGGACGTTAATAAGTTTCCTGTTTCCTTTCTGGCAGCCCTGGTGAGGAGCAAGCCTGTGTCCACTGTGTCCTGTCAACCTAGAGTGACTCATGCCCTTTATTGCTAACGACTGCACCTTTGCTGTGTGTCCCCATGTGCACTCCAGGAACAGGGCCGGGAGGAGCAGGGGGAGAATATATGAGTGTGCCCGTGGACACTCAGCCAGGTGGGGGGTGTCGTGTCTGCGAGTGTGTCCGTGGGCACGCACCCAGGTGTGTGGGGGGGTGTATGTAAGTGTGTCTGTGTGCACTCCAGGAACGGGGCCGGCGGGGGAGCAAGGGGAGAATATGCGAGTGTGCCCATGTGCACACACCCAGGTGTGTGTGGGGGTGTATGTAAGTGTGTCTGTGTGCACTCCAGGAACGGGGCCGGCGGGGGAGCAAGGGGAGAATATGCGAGTGTGCCCATGTGCACACACCCAGGTGTGTGTGGGGGTGTATGTAAGTGTGTCTGTGTGCACTCCAGGAACGGGGCCGGCGGGGGAGCAAGGGGAGAATATGTGAGTGTGCCCATGTGCACACACCCAGGTGTGTGGGGGGGTGTATGTAAGTGTGTCTGTGTGCACTCCAGGAACGGGGCCGGCGGGGGAGCAAGGGGAGAATATGCAAGTGTGCCCGTGGGCACTCAGCCAGGTGGGGGGTGTCATGTCTGCGAGTGTGCCCATGTGCACGCACTCAGGTGTGTGTGGGGGTGTATGTAAGTGTGTCTGTGTGCACTCCAGGAACGGGGCCGGGGGGGGAGCAGGGGGAAAATATGCGAGTGTGTCCGTGGGCACTCAGCCAGGTGTGTGGGGGGGTGTATGTGAGTGTGTCTGTGTGCACTCTAGGGACGGGGTGGTCAGGGACACATGCAAGTGTGCCCATGTGCACTTCGGGGTTCAGGAGCATATGCAAGTGTGTCCATTTGTCTTCCTAGGGCACAGGGTGTGGGGAGCATACATGTGCCCAAGAGTGCCCCTCGGGTGTGCGGCATATGTGAGTTTACCCAGCCCTGTACAAGGGTGGGGTGCAGTGAATGCAAGTGTGTCCGGGGTTTGTACCTCAGGGGTGGTGGCTCCATGAGTGTGCAAAGCATGCTGGGTGCCCATACTAAGCTGGGAGTGTGTTTGCACACCTTTGCTGGTGCCAGCTGTCAGCAACTGATCAGTTTCATAGCATAGATCAGGTCTGCGTCCATGGTAGGTATGATGTGGTGAGAGGGACCAATAGCCAGCCCTGTCAAATGTGGAGAGAATAAAGAAAACAAGGGAGCTGTTGGCTGAAACAGTCCTTAAGACTGGCTTCACTCCATGCAGTCTCTGTAAAGAAGTAGTCCTGGGAGTTGTGGAGAAACAGACAGCCTCCAGGCCAGGAGGCTAATGCCCAGCCGCTGCTGTTTGCATAGCTGCAGTGCCCTTAGGAGAGACTTGGGAAAACTAGCTTGGACTCGAATGAATATTTACAATTCTACTGCTCCAAAGTTGAACGCAATCACAGCCCTGTGATGTGCAGGCTTTGTGTATCAAAGGAAAAGGAGAGAGAGCAGTAAAGATGGAGTTGCCTTTGGAGAGACTTAGAAACACAGATCTCCCTGCTTGCAGCAGAATGAAAATGCTTTATTTCTGATAGGAGCAATTTATTCTTCAGGCACTTTCCTTGATATCAGAAGGCGCCTGGCTGGATTCTGAAGTGGATTGTCTTTAATTCAGAATGAAAGAAAGGAATGGAAAGAATTACAGTTATAGAATTGTGATTGTTCTAATAAACTTCAGGAAGAGGGGAGCACTTCCAGAGTGTCAAATCTCCTTTTTCTTGTTGTTACAGCACAGAATAGTCCTCTGAAGAGCTACCCCAGTTTTGTGCTTCTGGTCTGAGAAAGTGAGCTGTTTGATGGACCACAGTGTTCCATGCAAGTTCTGGTGTCTCACAGAGTGGGGCAGGCTAGAGGATGGGTGAGGCTCCTTATGGCCCAGAGCTGACCCTGTGTTCTGCTGAGGTGCTAAGCTGCATGCAGTTGGATATATATAGCAGTGACAGCTCACAAAATCTTATGCTCAAATAAATTTGTTAGTCTCTAAGGTGCCACAAGTCCTCCTTTTCTTTTTGCTCAGACCTCAGTGATTCAGGAGCCAAATTAGCAATCAGCATCACCCAAAAGAGCCACGGTCATGTGAAATCATTGTGTCATTTACTATAGGACTACAGCTTCCTATTCAAACAGTAGGACAGGGGAAATATTGAGTTTTTATATATATGTAATTCTCACAGCAAAATGACTGACAAAATAATAATACTTGATCAACTGCAATAGGATAATAGTAAAAGCATCCATCCTGTTTGGCTAATAACTTAAACTGCTTAATAAGTAAATGACTGCGTTTTAGTATCCTGTGCTGTGAAGAGCCCCTGGCAGTTCGCGAGCCTGGGTCGGAGTATCACTGATGTACAGGGAAGGTATGTTTGAACCATGACATGGATCAGAAGATGGGAGGATTTACGTCAGAACATTGCAGAGAGCTGTGCGTAACAGACTGCAAAGGACACTGCGTAGGTCACTTCAGTGAGGACACAGTGACTGGTATTGTAAAATACACCCAGTACCATTGGCATGCTGCCAAGGAAGAGCTAATCTTAAGGAGCTGCTATCCTGGTTGTATATCTATTACTGAACAGTTGCATACAGTGCCATAGAAAATCAGTTCAGAGGACTGTCCCTGTGCTGCCCACTGTAGGCGACAGGCACCCTGGCATAAGCAGGAGGGAAAACACTGGCTCAGGAGAAAGGAGGCCAGTCCAAAGCGGTTGTGGAGTGTACTTAGAAAAGTGCACATCATGCTGGGAATGTCGGGCGTTGGCGAGGGATTTGGTGTCCCTGATGGAGACACAGAAGGTGGTTTCTCAGGAAGGCTTGGAGAGGAATGGTGCAGGTATAAAGGGGGGAAGAGTAGTCCAGGTTTGGGGGGGCAGGGTAGTTCTTCGTAATAATCAGCGTCTGCTACTGATTGGGTCCATCTTCTGTTAAGCGCTGTAAACACATAATGACTTTGTGCAGAAGTTTTACCAAACCAAGGCCCCCAACCTGACCTACTGTGAGTTTGTTGTGAACCCATAGATTACAGGTTCATAATAACATGGAAGGACAGAGTCTTCTTTTGTTATTATAGACCCCGAACTGTGCTCTGCTCCCCTCTGCATGGTCCCTGCGCATCTCAAGTCAAACGTGAGCTAGAAGGCTTGGAGGATTGCAGTGAACACCATGAGTGAGGGAGGAGATGGGAAATATGTGATTACTTTGATGGACTATGTGTGCACTTACCGGAAGTCACGGCACCAGGCAAGGGACATCTGAAGAGCTGACCTGTTAGGGTGCATCTACACAACAGTTAAACACTCGGACAGGCCCTGGCCAGAAGCTGAGGCTCACAGGGCTTGGGCTGCAGGGCTGTAAAATTGAGGCGTAGACATTCAGGCTTAGGCGGGACCCCAGGAGGAGGGACGGTCCCAGGGCCCAGGCTCCAGCCCACGCCCATATGTCTACACCACAGTTTTGAGCCCCACAGCCCGTTAGCTGACCTGGGCCAGGTGCGGCCATGCTGTGGGTCTTTTATTCCAGTGTAGACACACACTTAAGCTCCACGGGCATTGGGGGATGCGCCTTAACCCCTGCCCTGGGGAAGAGGGGGCACTTTCAGACTGTAATGTGTTTCGATGTGAAGCTGATTCCTGGAGCATTTCACCTTGTGGCTGCATACATCCCTTACGGGGCACTTGTGGGAGCTGCCAGGAAGGCAGTCACTGGGATCTGAGTGACCATGCTGGTGCAGGGAGGTGCTCCCCGCACGTGCAGGTGTGGCCCAGTATGCTGCCTGCAGCGGGGCACACACGAGAGTCAGTAGCCCTTGGCAGGAACCTGCATTCAGTGTGAGAGGCTTAAAATAGACGGTGACACTTGGGTCCATCTTCTAAAATCCTCTTCGGTTTCTTTGCTGGCAGCTAATTCTAGATACAACAGTGCATCGTGGTATTTGATTCTTGGAATTTTGCTAGTACGTCCAAACTAGGACCTTCCAGATCACATGGTATAGCATCAAAAACACTCATTCTTTTCATTCATGTAAATTTGCCTTGTGGGAATGGCAGCTGCTCAGATAAAGTCCAAGGGAAGATGAGAAATATGTGACAGAAATCAGAGGTTGCCCGATTTGGTGTGCTGCAGAAATAGCTGTACATCCTTGCCCTGAACATGAATCAACTGTGCACTGCATAGCCTTCCCTCTCCCCCGCAGCTGCGGGGGCTCTGACCCCAGCTCTTGAACAGGCTGGTTGTTTGTCAGGGCAGACGGACATCATTTTAGTGAATGACAAACAGGGAACATTCTGGCACACCCGGGGCATTGTGGGCATGTTGACTTTCCATTGGAAAACGATTAAATAGTCATTGTCAGTGTTTCACAAGTACATAATGATCACCAAGCCCCAACGACTCCCACAGCAGGACACAGTCTGAGATGTAACAATTCCCAGAGGTGATTTGCTCAGTATCAGGTAGACCAGGTTGAAGCAACCATGAGAGTGTCTTTTGTTTGATTAGGTAACTCTTCTTTGTTGTATTTTTCAGGGTATGTCAGGGCATTCTGAGCTCTGGAGGGACACACTTTGTGGAAGAAATAACAGTAAAGATCAGGGAAGTCATGGCCATGACAAACACATTCTTACTTATGACTTACAAAGCTTTGCAAAATGATTGTAGGACTGTTAATGGAACCATTGAGATGTGTGCATGCATCAATTGGGTAGTCTCTGCAAGACTGTATGGCTGTAGCCATTCTGCTTCCTTCTGCTGCGGTTTCTTCCTTTCCTGATTTGGTCACCTCTGAATGTGGATAGGGCGTTTTTCAGGGCAGGGTCCATTTCTTTCCTTCGACCTGTAAGGCGCCTACACAGCAGCTCTCATCTATTTTATAGTGAGAAGTACATAGCAAGATTCTCCTGCATAATTGTGCTGGCACAAACCATCTCCCTCCTCCCACTCATGAGTGCACATGCCTGTGGCAGCAACAGCAGCAGTTGCTTACTTGGAAAAGTAATATTAGGAAAGTGTATGATCTGTTCTAGCTGTCTTAATTAAATTTAGCAGCCGAAAGCCAGGCAAGCCAGCACCATGTGACTAGCCAGCTGTCTGCAGGATGGCAGTAAGGGCAGTTCTTGACACCAAAGATCCATGCACAGTGGTTTGAGAACCACTGACCTAGTATGCTTGGGGCTCCAGGCATCAGACTTGTGTTGACTCCCCGGAGTGCTGCTAAGGAGCAGTTTGATCCTGTGGACATCCCTTTCCTGGTGTTTTGTCAGGTTAATTCATGGTCAGTAAATATGGTTTTTAAACTGCTGATGTGCTGTGTGCAAAGCGCTCCATTGAATATCAGTGGGAAAGCCTTCGCTTTAAGACAAAAGGCCTGATATTAGTGATGGTGTCATTGTGACTCTGTGCAAACGGCGTTATTACAGCTGCCAGCTCCCTGAGCTGGAACACCGCAGATTCCCGTGGGTGTTTCTTTACATTACATCCCTTTTCCTGTTCCTTAGGCTTTTTGCCTTGTGCTCTGCCCTTCTCTAGAGGACGGAATTAAACAATGTGTTTGCTGAGGTTCCACAGGCATCAGGTACTTTAGCTGGAACACCTTGCAACCATCCTGCTGGTGCTGCCAGCAGGAGTTCCTGCCCCTTCCACATATGACAATGCCGTGGGCTCCAGTTACTATGGGGCTGTCATCCCCCTGGGATCCGTGGCTGCAGTATTTCCTCTGTTTCCCTGTCTTGTCTTTTATGTATGTGTTGACTCGCAGCAAGATTTTAAGAGAAATTATTAAAATACAGTAGGATGCACATTATCTAACCTGCTTGGCCAGCGCCCTGCTGCCAGGCTGTTCAGGAGCACACAGACTCAGGAAGGCATGACTGGCTATAGCGCTCAGCATTAGGTCAGGATTTCGTGTTCTGTTGGCTTCCTTTTGGGTATGTCTTCAATGCAGAGCTAACCCAGGTGATTGGTTCCTAGGTCTGAGCCCCTGGGTTAGCCTAGTCCAGGTGTGAGCAGCCACACTGCAAACCCTATCCCACTTCCTGTGTCCTCACCGGGGCTGCGCTCCTCAGTGTGTATCGCTAGGACTTCTGAGGGCACATCCCATGGCTCTTTGTGCTGCAGGGAGCTGAGAAGCTCTATGATTCTTTCCCAGTGAATTGTGGGAGAACTTGTCTGCCCTTCTGGACACACGAGGGGAATTTTGGGTGGATTGGAGGATTATCAGCACTTGAGTTATTTAGCCAGCCTCCTCACTTCAAAGTGGGCAGGTTACCAGCCCAAGTGAAAGCCTCACTCAGCCTTTAGTCAAGCCAGCTAGCCTAGGTTGAAACTTAAAAGCACTGACCTGGGATGAGTGGGTTTTGTGTGTGGACTAGAGGGGTTTAGGGACCACATCCGGGTAAGAGCAGTGAAGACTCACTTGCGCATATGAATCCCGTTGGCTTCAATGAGACCACTCCCCAGAAGTAAGAGGAGCCGGATTAGCTCTAAAGTTGGCCAATTGACAAAGCAGCAAATTGCTTACTGGACAGGAAGGCAGGTTGGCAGCTCATTGGAGAGAAGGAACGGGATTGCCAGGCTCCTCCTGGCGCTGTTGCAGAGCGCCAGCTCTCCACTGTAGTTACGTTTGAGCGTCACTTTCTGTTTCCCACATAGACTGTTCTAAGTGTTCTCAAATCTACGTCGTGTTCTCAAATCGTACTGACTCAGAGTGTTGCTGTGCCTCATGGAGTTGTGGGTGGTTCTAGTGCTCCACGTTTGGGATCATATGAGCAAAGGGAGCCCAAGTGTGTGTCCAGTTTTGGGCCCCGCGCTACAAGAAGGACGTGGATAAATTGGAGAGAGTCCAGCGAAGGGCAACAAAAATGATGAGGGGGTTGGGGCACGTGACTTATGAGGAGAGGCTGAGGAAACTGGGATTGTTTAGTCTGCAGAAGAGAAGAATGAGAGGGGATTTGATAGCTGCTTTCAACTACCTGAAAGGGGGTTCCACAGAGGATGGCTCTAGACTGTTCTCAGTGGTAGCGGATGACAGAACAAGGAGTAATGGTCTCAAGATACAGTGGGAGAGGTTTAGGTTGGATATTAGGAAAAACTTTTTCACTAGGAGGGTGGTGAAACACTGGAATGCGTTACCTAGGGAGGTGGTGGAATCTCCTTCCTTAGAGGTTTTTAAGGTCAGGCTTGACAGAGCCCTGGCTGGGATGATTTAGTTGGGGATCGGTCCTGCTTCGAGCAGGGGGTTGGACTAGATGACCTCCTGAGGTCCCTTCCAACCCTGATAGTCTATGATTCTAAGAGAGAGGATTCCCCTCTAAAAAAAGCTACAAAATCATCATGTTCTTCTAACATTATTTTTGCAAACTATGTTGCTCAAACTGGGTGATCAAACTGATCCCTTCAAACTGATCGCTCAAGATTTATCTCAGCTAGTGCACGGCACCCACAGATCTTTTGGGGGTTGTATTGCAGAAGTTATTATGGGTTAAGTTAGGAACTCCAGGTTCACGCATCCCAGCTGACACACCTACAAGAATGAAATGGGAATGTACAGCAAGACTAGGGCTCTGTTGGAACCCGAGAGTTTGCAGGCTGTCTGCTGTCCCAGCAGCTGGGTGGCTGTGGCATGCTGTGGTTGCCTAGCCTTGGGAGCTTTCAGAGACTGCATGTATCCTAGAACCAGAAAGTTAGAAGGGATCACAAGTGTCATCTAGTCTAACCACCATGTTAGACTCTCTGCCTGCATTCTGCAGGACTCCTTCGGGAAGTTCTTCCATGAGACCAACATTTCTGGTTCCAGAGCAATATTTTAAAGAGCTCCCATGGCGATGCTGTGGCAAGAAGGGCTAGCTTGATCCTGGGATGCATAAACAGGGAGATCTTGAGTAGAAGTGCAGAATTTATTTTACCTCTGCATTTGGCACTGGTGCGACACTGCTGGAATGCTGTGTCCAGCTCCGGTGCCCACAACTCAGGAAAGATGTTGATCAGTTGGAGAGGGTTCAGAGAAGAGTCATGAGAATGATTATAGACTTAGGATACCTGCCTTATAGTGATGGACTCAAGGAGCTCATTCTATTTAGCTTAACACAGAGACGGTTAAGGGGAGACGTGATCACAGTCTGTAAGTACCTACGTGGGGAACAAATATTTAATAATGGGCTCTTTGATCTAGCAAAGAAAAGTCAAACACGATCCAATGGCTGGAAGTTGAAGTTAGACAGATTCAGACTGGAGATTAGGAATAAATTTGTAATGGTGCGAGTGATTAACCCAGTGGAACAATTTACCGAAGGTTGTGATGGATTCTCCATCACTGGCAATTTTTAAATCAAGATTGGATGTTTTTCTCAGAAATCTGCCCTAGGGATTATTGTGGGGCAGTTCTCTGGCCTGTGCTGTGCAGGAGATCAGATTGGATGATCACAACAGTCCCTTCTGGCCTTCGAATCTATGAAGAAAATCCAAATGCAGACTCCAATCTTACTTTAGAAATACTGTCAAAGAAATTAGTGGGAAGAAGGATTCTAGTGAGCAGTTAGGATAATATAACGTAACAGGGCCTGAGTGCGATCAAAGGAAAGCAAGTCACTGCATCATTTGGTCTTGGAGTTCCTGACGTGAAACCACCCTAACATCAGCTGTTTATGTCATTTTCAAATTCTTGTAACTTTTTGGGTGCAGAGTGAGGGACTATGGGGTGTCGGAGTAGTGAAGGGGGATATGGAAGGGCCTTGGAGTAGTGCAGGGAGGAGGGTGGGAGCTGGGGAACAGAGAATAAATGAGGATGGGTGGTAAAGGAAGGGGTTGAGGGGACGGAGGAGGATTAGAGGGAGTGGTAGGGGAGGGCTGGCAGTCTGGAGGGGGAAATGGGAGTGTATGGTGGGGGGCATGGATTAGGGGCAGAGGCGCCTGTCAGCCACATATTCTCCCTTTCCATTAAAGATGCACTGAAGGGGGCTATGAGGTGGAATGGAGGGGTCAGAGTTGTGCCATGGAGAGTATGGGGGCTTAATCTCTGTGCCCCCAAACCTCCCACATCTATTATCCCCCCATTTCCCCTATGTCTGTCCCCCTGATCAAAAAATGGCCCACTGGCTACGTACTAGTCCCCACACTGTTCCTGCCTCCTCTCCCCAGCTCCTCCTGCAGGTCCCGAGCCGAAGCCGGCCTCTCCATGGGGAGTAGAGGTGGACCCAGGCTGTGCTGGACCGGCTGAGGAAAGATGAGAAGACAATGCAGTGGCAGTGAAAGGACTAACATGCAAGCAGAACTTTCTGTGGCAGGCAGCCATTACCAATAGCCATTCGTGGACCTGTGCTTCAGGAACTTGTCTCATTATCTTTTGAACCTCGTTATATTTTTGGCCTTCACAACATCCCCAGCAACAAGTTCCACCAGTTGACGGATTGTTGAGTGAAGAAATACTTCCTTTTGTTTGTTTTCAACTTTCTGCTTGTTAATTTCATTGGGTGATCCCTGGTTTTTGTGTTATGGGAAGGGGTCAATAACACGCCCCTAGTCACTTTCTCACACCGGTCGTGGTTTTACAGACCTCTGTCGTCTCTTTTCTAAGCTGAACAGTCCCAGCTTTTGAATCTCTCCTCACGTGGAAGCCGTTCTACCCCCTCTGCATTTTGTTGCCCTTCTCTGCACCTTTTCCAGATCTAATAGATCTTTTTTATAGATGGGGTGACCAGAACGGCACGCAGTATTTAAGATGGGGCATCCCATGGATTTATATAGTGGCATTATGAGATATTTCTGTCTGGTTATCCATTTCCTAATGGTTTCCTAATGTTTTTTGACCTACAGGCACAAGAAACAAAGAATCAGCTTGCTGAAGCAGAGGTGGAGGTGGTCACCATGAGGAACAAATATAGCATGGCACAAAAAGAGGTACTGTCAATAGAGAAGGCAACCTTATGGGACGACTCCCGCCCCCCCCGAGAAGGGACAGCCCTCTGCTGCCTATGAGCCCTCTTCCGGGTCCTTCAGGGCTGGTGCTAACGTGGGAGCATTGACTCTTCTTTTCTGAACCAGCTGTGCTCTTTATGGCCTTGGCTAAGAAACAGGAGATGCTGCCAACCTTAGAGAGCTGGAGAAGTGGGGGTGAGGCAGGGCGAGCATCTCAGTTCTCAGGGACGCCCACCTGAGCTCTTCCCAGACATGGAATCCCATCCTTTGTGTTGCAGTTGAGTTCCGATACCGGACGTTCAGGCAGTTAAAACGTTCCCATTTCTCCAGCACCAAGGAATCACTAAAGTGTGACTGAGCCATGGGTGGCTCCAAACCTGCTCGTCACAGAGAGCTTCGTTCCCATGGAGAGATTTATGGGAAATGAGGAGCAGGCAGCGCACCCCAGCGCCCCTGTGTCTCGGGGGTGTCAGGTGTGGGATGGGAAAGGGGGGCAGGCAGTGTGCTCTGGGGGTGTCGGGGCCTGTGATGGGAGCGGGGGGCAGGCAGTGTGTCCCCTGTGTCATGGGGGTGTGAGGGCAGGGGGAAGGACAGGGGAGCAGGCAGCATGTCCCCTGTGTCCCCTAGCATGTCAGGGCCTGTGATGGGAGCGGGGGGCAGGCAGCACGCCCCAGCGCCCCTGTGTCTGGGGGGGGGTGTCAGGGCCTGTGATAGGAGAGGGGGGCAGGCAGCACGCCCCAGCGCCCCTGTGTCCGGGGGGGGTGTCAGGGCCTGTGATAGGAGAGGGGGGCAGGCAGCACGCCCCTGTGTCCGGGGGGGTGTCGGGGCCTGTGATAGGAGAGGGGGGCAGGCAGCACACCCCAGCGCCCCTGTGTCCGGGGGGTGTCGGGGCCTGTGAGGGGAGCGGGGGGCAGGCAGCACGCCCCAGC
The DNA here is from genome assembly GCF_965140285.1 of Lepidochelys kempii. NCBI lineage: Eukaryota > Metazoa > Chordata > Testudines > Cheloniidae > Lepidochelys > Lepidochelys kempii. Next base: position 43,382,639 of record NC_136391.1, read on the forward strand.
GCCCCTGTGTCCGGGGGGGTGTTGGGACCTGTGATAGGAGAGGGGGGCAGGCAGCACGCCCCAGCGCCCCTGTGTCTGGGGGGTTGGCTTGGCTCACATGTGAGGAGTTGGAAATGCAGTCACATGAACAGGAAAGCAGGTTCCTGGTTGTTGATGCCATTCTGAGCGTTTTCTCTTTCTTTTATTTTTCCACATTCATTTTTCTTTCCTCATTATCTTGGAGGGACCCTCTCCCAAGAGCTGCAGGGCTTTCAAGTGACCTGCTGAGTCCCTGGCAGGGGTAGTGAGATCATTTTCATTTGCCGAGTGCAAACCATACAAGACTTTCCTATGTATTGTTTCTCCCCTGTAGAATCGGAGCATGCTGCTGATCATTTGTTTGTTGATATTCTGTAGCAGCCCGACATGGTGTGTGCTCTAGACAGTATCCAAATGTGATTAGAGCTAAAGGACCAGTTCCCTATGAACACAGAGAGCTGGAAATTATCATTAGAACTGCAGAGAAATAACCTTTAGGGCTCATTAAAATTCTATAAACGGAAACTCTCTTCCTGTTTTCCCTTTCATGAATCTAGCCCAGTGTTGCAGATGCTCAGTGTGGGGGTGGGTTGGGACTCTCCTCTCCTTTGCTCTGCTCATCAGGTTCAGGAAGAGATTCTGCATACAACATTTTTGCATTTTCCTGCCCCTTGGGATGTGCGCTGTAGATCTGAGAAGGCAATGTCACTATGGAGTTCCGGTCACTCACAGTCTTGTCCCTGCTTCTGGCTGTCTGGAGGAGAAGTGAAATTGCTGCTCTCTGGTGCAGTTCAGGGAACAAGAGATAAGAGTGTGGGGGGCCTTGTTTACTGCATGGTCTTGGCCTCTGGTTAACAGTGGGAGTCAGAAGAGAAAATGGAAGCTTTGCAGGATGCTCCAGACAGCTCTCTTCCCCCATGTGATGTGTTGGGTTGTATTGTTTGTATTTGCTAATAACAGCAGCCCCTCCCCCATTTCATTGTGTCTGCAGCAGTTCCCTTTGCTCCCTGCGCCTACCCCAAGGATATTCCTTCAGCTCCTGTGCCCAGCCGTGGAACCAGACCCCTTTGTCAGGAGGTGTTGCCTTGTGCAGGTTGAGCTGAGGGCAACACTTGCTTTCCCATGGAATACTAATGAATCCAGTGAGGGGAATGAAACTGCTGATGACACAGAACCTTCTTATTATTAAACAGATGGGAAATTGATGTTTATGGAATTTGTGTTTTAATCATATTACTTAAACTGTTTGGCAGGGAAAACCACATGAGCACAAACACCAGAGATGCCTTTGATCTGTGGCATGTTGCCTTTGGGGTATTTTCCGTGACTGATAAAGGCTCTGCTTAGCCCTGGACAGTTTCCCTAGCTTCATAAGCAAGTGATGGAAATGATAAAACCAGAGCCAAAACCTCCCAGTTGAGCTTTTTCTGTCTCCTTGAGCACTCAAGCAAGTGTGTGAGCTTCTTACACTCTCAGCGGTGCTGAGGATGTAGTATGTTTCACCCAATGTTATACCCACACATGGTTTAATATAAACAGACACACACATGTACCCTGCAAGACTGCAAGCTTTACAGTTATTGGAAAGACTCCGGTGCCTATACTTATGGGCTATTATCACTGCTTATAAAGTATTTATCAGCGGTGGCATTTCCACACACATTCTCTCTCTCTCTCTCTCTCTCTCTCTCTCTCTGTGCAGATGAAATACGCCAGGATGATTACAGGTTAAAGCTCCAGTTGTTGGGGTTGTTTTGAACATTAAGTATGAAATAAACCTTTTTGTCCCTGCTTTTGCTGTTGGATGAGATTAGAAGATTGTAGCATAGGTGTGAGTGTAGTCGTAAATATTTAGTTTAGGCATCTGCCTGCTAATGAGTTTCCAATTAGCAGAATCTGGGGCAATAATATGATGGCTTTCAAGAGTAAACAAGTGCTGTGTGTTATTGCACAGTCCCATTTCCACAGCCCAGCAGCTCCCATTGTCCCATCTCCTCCTGGCTGTTGATCAGGCATTAAGAAAACATGTCCCTCCCTCCCAGAATAAAGAGATCGGGGGAGGTTTTAAATTCCTCTGGTTTTTTTATTATTATTATTATTCTTTCTCTTCAGAAGAACACAACTAGGAAATGATTGGATCTTTGACAGAACAAAGGTATTTTTGATGGGCTCTGTAATATAGCGTGTTAATGCGTCCAGTCCCTCATTGTCTGCTGTCTGATCCCATCCTTCTGCCAGACAGTCACTGCGGGATGAGTCACTTTTAATGTCTGATAATCAAGGTGAATTTTCAAAAAGCTGCCATTTTGGAATTATGCACTATATCACAGTGTCAGGGACAAGGAGGGCAGGTGGGCCAAGGGAAGGCTAAGAGAGACACCTGCTGCCCCTTTGAGGTACTGCAAAATGTAAGCTAGAACGTGTCATTCCAGCAAGACATACATAATGGGAAGTAGACTGCGTTAATTACAAATTAAAAATAACTTCAGCATTAATGAAAATTGTATACATAGGAGAAAAAGTCTTAGCTTATTCCAGCCCCTAGTCTATTTTAACTATCAACCCTTTTGGAGGGGAATGGATTCTGTACCTACAGAATATATTGTGGCCCATGAAATAACATGGTACAAAGATACACATGGAAAAAGGATTTCTCCCCACAAACGCTGGTCAGCAGCCATGCCTGTGAAAATGAGGTCTAGCTAAGGCACCTACCCAGAGGGAATTGGGGGGCATGAAGAAGGAAGGATTTTGGACCCTTTGTGACCTAGTCTCTTCTGTTCACATGCTGAAATGCCTGGTAAACAAAGGCTGACTAAAGGCACTTTGTGGCCGCTCTGTCCAAGGTAGCCACACTCCCACATGAGGAGAGGTGTGTAGCCAATCACCTGCAGTCATAAAGAGTCGTTTCTTGTGGCTTTTCTAAGCCAGTGGTGCTGTTCTGTTATACAATAACCGAGCTGAACACGGAAGCACAGGGATGGCTTCTCTGTTTATTGTTCAGAGAGCTGGGCACCTATAAATAGAAGTAGGATGTTTTGACTAGGAAGGTGCAGTCCTGGTCTCCACTAAGCTATGCTGGGGGGATTTAAAGCTGAAGCTTCAAAGTCTTGTGCCACTGTGTGCTGAGCTTCTCTGCATGGCTCTGGGTCTAAAAGCACAGGCATTTCCAGAGCTGCGGCAGTGGTGGGTCAGCACTGGGTACCTGGGTGAGCCTTATCTCCCCTCTTCTCTTCTAAGGAAATGCTCTCTCAAAGGGCTGTTGGTTTGCTCCTCAGATGGATTCCTGCTTCTCTCTCTAGCAAAGAGACCTAAATCCCTGCACAGCATCCTCTGCACTAACGGACCACGGCACCTTGTTATTTTGCGGAGGACACCCTCCTCCTCCCCCTCTGCCAAGCCAGGGCATTACAGCCAGGAGCCATTGCACAAAGCATGAGCCTGTCTGTGCAGGCTCCCTGTGGAGACACCACTACAGAGTTTTTAAAATGAGTATTTTGTGCACATGGCCTTCCTCTCCTTGGGTGCCACAGTGCTGATATTCTGCCCAGCTCGTTCATCTCCGCAGGCAGATTTGCCGAAGACTCCCCACCCCCCGCCCACGGGAACCTACAGGCCCCTGCTGGTGAGATGCTGCATTGCTCCACAAGCCTGTTCACTGCCTCCATCAGCCAGCGCAATAGCTCTCTCTTAGAATCATGGAGTCTCAGGGTTGGAAGGGACCTCAGGAGGTCTTCTACTCCAACCCCCTGCTCAAAGCAGGGCCAACCCCCAACTAAATCATCCCAGCCAGGGCTTTGTCAAGCCTGACCTTGAAAACCTCTAAGGAAGGAGATTCCACCACCTCCCTAGGTAACTCATTCCAGTGTTTCACCACCCTCCTAGTGAAAAAGTTTTTCCTAATATCCAACCTAAACCTCCCCCACTGCAACTTGAGGCCATTACTCCTTGTTCTGTCATCCGCTACCACTGAGAACAGTCGAGATCCATCCTCTTTGGAACCCCCTTTCAGGTAGTTGAAAGCAGCTGTCAAATCCCTCCTCATTCTTCTCTTCTGCAGACTAAACAGTCCCAGTTTCCTCAGCCTCTCCTCATAAGTCACGTGCCCCAGTCCCCTAATCATTTTTGTTGCCCTCTGCTGGACTCTTTCCAATTTTTCCACATCCTTCTTGTAGTGTGGGGCCCAAAACTGGACACAGTACTCCAGATGAGGCCTCACCAGTGTCGAATAGAGGGGAACAATCATGTCCCTCGATCTGCTGGCAATGCCCCTACTTATACAGCCCAAAATGCCATTAGCCTTCTTGACAACAAGGGCATACTGTTGACTCTCATCCAGGTTCTCGTCCACTGTAACCCCTAGGTCCTTTCCTGCAGAACTGCTGCCGAGCCATTCGGTCCCTATTCTGTAGCAGTGCATTGGATTCTTCCGTCCTAAGTGCAGGACTCTGCACTTGTCCTTGTTGAACCTCATCAGATTTCTTTTGGCCCAATTCTCTAATTTGTCTAGGTCCCTCTATATCCTATCCCTACCCTCCAGCATATCTACCACTCCTCCCAGTTTAGTGTCATCTCTTGTCTCTGAAGAGTCTTCTCCTCCTTCAGTTGGGAAGCAGCAATCTTTTCCCTGAGTACAAATCTAATTTGGGACAAAATCTTACGCCCCTGGCAGCCTGGCAATCCCTGTTGCTGCTCCGGCAACGATTAAGATGTGTCTGCACTGCAGCGTTAATTCGGGTGATCGGCTCCCAGGTCGGAGCACCTAGGTCAGCCTAGCCCAGGTATGAGCAGCCACACTGCAAACGCACACTCGAGTTACTGTGTCTTCCCCAGGTCTGCGCTACCCTGTGTGTGTTGCTAGGACTTGAGAGCACATCCCATGGTTCTTTCCATTGCACTGCTCTAGGAGTCTGTCCAAGGGAATGGTAGGAGAACTTGTCAGTCCTGCATCATCACTGCAGAGTGGGCAAGTTAGCAGCCCAAGTGAAAGCCTCACTTGGGTTTTAGCCTATGCCCCCAACTGGGCCAGCTAGGCTGGGTTGAAAGCACCACCAGACTGGAGTGAGAGGGGTTGGTGTGTGACAGAAGGGGAGTTAAGGGTAAGAGCCCAAGATCACTGCAGCGTTAAGAGATCCTGAGCCTGCCTCAGCAGTCCTCTAGACAGATTTGGATTCAAGCAGGAATGCAGACAGCAAGCCAGTCGGTCACCACCAGCTTGTCACCATGTGCTCATCACAAGCCCATGTCTAGACTGGCACCTAAACACCCTCCTACACACACACCCCTCTACTGGTCAAGTTATCTAAAAGCCCAAGGAACCACACTCACCCTCTGCCAGCTCTTCTCTTTGGTACCTCTTGCCCACATACAGCAGGGTGTATGGTGCAAGCCAGGGCAGGTGCCCTGAGGAGGAAGGCTGGGAAATGGCACTGGCCCAGCTTCTGAAGACGCAGGACTTCCAGGGAGTTCACCAGAGTTACCCAGTAGAATTCAAAGGACCCATATACAGGTTGTCCTAGTCATTTTCTTTGTGGGAATCTAATTTGCGACCAGATATTGAGCAGCCTGGGATGTGGGAAGGCCACTGATCAAAGGAAGTTCATCTCTGTAAGGTTAATAGAAATCCACAGTCCTGTCTGCTGTCCCAAAGCTGCTGGATACAGACCACGAAAGAGGGCCTGGCTTCCATTTCAGGACTTAGTCGTGTCCAAGGAGACAGGAGGCTTTTCGTCCAGTGCTGGGTCTGTCACTGCTTAGTCTCTGGTAGAATGAGGATTTGGAAGGCAATATTAGCTTTGCTTTCCCCCATTATCTGCTCTGTAGAACTCAAGACCCTACAGTATCTGCAAATCTTACCAGACTGGTCACCTACAATTCCTTCAGCTCATAGCATCACCTCCAGAGTGCAGCACTGCCATTTGGGGTGCCCTTGGCACTCACAGCATTCCCAAAGCTGATGGGAATCATGGCTTCAAACCAGAGAGCCGGGAGTGCAGCATTCTCTCCTTATGGGCTCTCTGGGAAAGGCTGCCTGAGCAAGAGAAATAGCTTCTTGTATTCCACAAACCACCCATTTTCACCAGCACAACTCATAATCGACAGATAGGAGAGCACCCTGATTCATTGCCTGGGAGCCTGCCCCAAGACACATGGGCGTACAGAGGCCCATCCTCAGAACTTGTTCCTAAAAAAAAAAAATCAAATCTCTGCCACTCAGTAACAGGTCTCCTAGGCTGCATCCCCGTCCCCTCTGCAGAACAATTGTTTTCTTTGTGAGCACTGTGGCCCAGAAGCCAATGCTACATTTATGGGCCATTCAGTCATTCCTACTCCAGCAGGGCAGCATGAAATCCCACACGCAGCATGGATTTACTGCAACTGCTGGCCCTCCCACATCAACCTTCTCAAGGGAAAATGCTGTCAGAACACTCATCCATCCATATTCAATGGACACCAGCCAGTAATCCAACGATGTAACCCAGGGAAGATGGACCTGGATAGATACCAGCTAAGTATAAACCCATCAAATCACAAGCAGTTGGGAAGGACACCAAAGCTCTCCTTCCCAAACTCCTAAAGGGAATCTCACTCACTTGTATGAATGGCAACAACTCTCCCCTATGACAACAAGCGGCCAGGAGACCAGAGAAACAGTCTGTTCCTCTGAGCAGTGTCTGCAAGGAAAACAGGGTACGTGAGGAGACTCTCTCTCCCAAGTGGGCGGGACCTCAACCAAGAGTGTCATTGATCTGACCCAAAAGTACTTGTACCACAAGTGGATCATATTGCAAACTTCTCCAACAGGAAGGTCCCGGATTTCTTCCCCAGTCAGAGGTATCCTTAGACCTGACAGAAGCTGCATTTTCCTTCCCAGGGCCAGGTCAATTAATGTATCTTTATTGCTCCTGCTAACTCCACAATCCTTGATATCCTTACTGAGTAAGAACGTCTGTGGGATTATTTTGAAGGAGAGGGGAAAATGTGAACTACAGCTTACAGGGTTCTAAATTAACAGTATAAACTCAAGAAAGGCCCTGGGCTCATGGGATTGTGGATGGCTCAGGAGACCTTGGCTCAACATACAACCGTGTTTTATAAAAACCAAATAAGGTGTTAGGGTGCATAAGGAAAATGATAGAGAAAAATACAGAGACTTGTATAACACTATATATAGACCAGTGGTTTGTCCTCATCTGGATACTGTGTGCAGGACTGGTCACCCCATCTCAAAAAGGATATTGCAGAGAGAGGGAATCAGTGAAGGGCGATACAGGTAAGAGCTGGAAAAGCTTTCATATGAAGAGAGATTGAAAAGATTGGGATTTTACCTGAGAAATGAGATGAATAAGAGAAGATATGATGGAAGTACATAAAACAATCAATGGTCTGGATAGAGTAGGATAGGAGCTTCTCTTCTCTGTGGGACATTCAATGAAACTGAAAGTTGTCAAATTCAAACTCAATAAAAATAAATACTTTTATACAACATGTAATTAGACAGTGAAACGTATTGCCACAGGATATTGCTGAGACAAGAACTTAGCAAGATTCAAAGAAGACCTGGACATTTTGATGGATAAAAGAATACATAGAATTGTTATAGCTAATGGTAATATTTTAGAAGAGAGAGAAAACCTCATGCTTCAAAGCATAAGGCAATCTCTAACTATTAGGGGTTAGGAGGTAACTCTCTTGGTGGACAGATAAGTCAGCTTCCAGGGAGAAGGAGACAAATAAGGTTACAGTCTCAGCCAGAGGAAAATAAAATGGTAACAAGGCAGAGCCCCACCTGGTCGCATCTTTCAGCCTAGGATCGTATTTGGAGGAATAAACAACAGATCTTGCTGCAGTTACAGCCTGTGGTCATCAGCATAAAGCCTAGAAAGTACAAGCCAGGCATGTAATCCCCCTGTTCCTCCTCTCCCCTAGCTAAGGCCTGGCTCAGGAGTCTCCTGTGTTGGGAAGAAAGGCAAAGCTCATTTTCTCTCCCATTCCCCAGAGCCTCTGCTGCTTGCTCTTGGGTTCCCCTCCTGAGGCATGGCTGTCAGGCCCACTTCCCAGCAGCCTAGCTGTCCCCACTTCTCTCCACAGACTGCAGCTCAGGAAGCTCAAAGGACTAGTACCACCTTGCTGGCCAATAAAGGGCCTAACCCTCTTCTGCTTCCCACAGAGAGTGGCAGCTGCACTTGTCCTCTGCGACCTTGGGTGAGTCCAGATGTCCTGAGACGGCACCTAATGGCCTGGAGCTGAGAGACTGAGCTTGCTTCAGCACAGCTGCTGCAACTGCCTGACCGGTTCCTTATTCCAGCCTAGGCAAGATTCCGACAGGAGGATTTGAAGAGTTTGCTTGGTATCATGTGCAGAAAGAAACGCAATTACTCTGCGAACAGCAGTCAGAGATGCACTGGAATTTCCTTGAGCAAGTTTTCATACAGACATGAGCCTCAGCTACCTCAGATGTGAGATTCTGGTTTCTGCCACACTCAAGCCACATTTGCCATTTTCTAACCTGATTCTACAGCTGCATACCACTAGGTTCTTCAGAGACCATTTAGACATCCCCTTGTCAGCTAGCAGACCTTGAGTCTCGTTCTTCACGTATGGATTAAATTATGAGGAAAGGCAGCTATGCTTGTACTAAAGGAGATTTAAAGTAGGCTTTTTCCTAGCCAGTACTTCAACAAGAAGATGAAGTGAACTACTTTCAATCAGAAATCCCTACTTGCAGTCCTTTCCCAATAAAATCAGGCTTCCCCTAGCTCCAGATTTAGTTCCTAAAAAGAACATGGTGTTTCATTTGAACCAGAGTCTCTTTCTTCACCATTTTATTCCAGTCTCAGGCATGCTCTAGAAAAGTCATTGCACACCCTGGTTGTTAAACGAGCCATCATATTCTCTTTGCACAGCATTAGGAGAGGTGAAAGGTAGATAGCCTGATAAAGCATTGCTGCTAATCTATCCGACTCCAGCGAAATTCCTCCTTGGGATATTAAGAATAATTTGAATAGGGACTGCTACATTCGAGGCATAAAAGGACAGAGTTACATGTGAAGAGCTCTGCAGAACTGCTACATGGTCTTTGCTTCAGTTTTTCACTAACACTACAACTTCAATGTACAGCCTTCAGCTCGTGCAGCTTTTGGCCACAGACTTCTTCAAGGTGCTCTTGATAAACCCCCCAAAAGTAAATAATTGGGATACTTGGGCTTTTTGCCTCTTTGAGTTTGCATGTTGAGTCCCACCCTGTCACTGCTTTGTGCTTCCCAGCAGTATGGAGTCCAAGGTGTTCAGTTTTGACCTATAAAACCGTAAATGGGCTGGGACCTGTTTCTGCCCCATGCCATTGGCAGTGCATCCCTGACCAGCTGGAGCCAGGGCTCCCTTGCTGTAACAGGGAGGGAACTGCTGGCAGAACATTCTCTGTGAGGACGTGTTTGCTTTCCGGCTGGAGCAGCCCAGACTTGTTCTCCAGGATATGTTACAAAGGCCATCTGTTTGGGGAGGGTGGAAAGAATCATGTTCTCCCCAGTATTGCATGCTGTCTGGCTGTTTTCTATGGGTGGTTTTGCTGTTCTTTGTTTATTGTTCTGAATGGTAGTTTTAATTGATGCAGGGCATCTACACCTGGGACAGGTGTCTTTTATGTTGCTTTAAAGTCTAAATAAATAAATGCAAAAAATTATACATCTGTGGGAAATTGCAGAATGCAGCAAAAATAGCAAACTCTAAACCACAGTATCCATGCCCATAATTTTCTCCTTTTCTTTATGTCAATGTATTGGGGTGTTTTTGTACTTTTGGGGTGCATGGGAGATTTTCCTGTGAGAGTTTTAGTGAGACATTTAAAATATCTTACGCAAATTGTGCCAGCAGCAGCCCTGGGTCTGGACACAAAAGGTGAATCTGCTGGGATCTGTCAAAAGGGTGGGGCCTCCACTGTACTCTTAAAAGCTTAGCAGATACCCCCTTAGCATACTCAAAGTGATATTTTGTATTTGCTAAATTTGATGTTTAATTTGGGAAGGTGCTAGGCCTCGGGAAGACTGTCCAAGCTAAGCTTTAAAATGTAGCTATTTTTCTATAGCCCCATTCAGAAAAGTGGTCAGAACTCTTTGACAGTGGTGGAAGTATCTTTTTCACTCTCTACATAACTCCGAAGTCGGTGGAGGGATTTTACTCAAACATTTGAATAAATGAATCTTTGGGCAGAGACTCAGCATGGAAAATTCCAGCTGCAAGATGTGAATGTTTTAGAGAGTTCTGAGCATGTGAACACAGGAGGTTTTCATGCCAGCTGTTTTGTGATCCTAACTCTTTCCTCAATCCTGCAAACTGTCAAGCGTGTGTGTAACTTCAGCCCACCTGCTCTAATGGAATATCCTGTCTAAAGAGAACAAACAGCTGGAATAATTCATTCAGTCCAAGATCTCCTACAGGAATTCTCAGACAATCTCTTTAAAGTCTTGATCAGCCCCATTAAACATAAACCTGCATAATAAGTGATTTGTCAGGAAAGGACCATCTCACTATATTGTATATCCAGCTCAGGAATGTGGAAAATAGATTAGATTTTAAGGCCAGAAGGGATCATACTGATCCTCTAATCTGACCTCCTGCATAACACAGACCATCAGCTTTCATTGAATTAATTCCTGCTTCAAGTCCAACATCTGTGGTTGAACTAGATCATACCTTTTCGAAAAACATCCAGTCTTGATTTAAAAATTGCAAGTGATGGAGAATCCACCACTACCTTTGGTAAATTGTTCCAGTGATTAATTACCTTGCTGTTAAAAATGTGCAGTTTATTGCTAGTCCGAATTTGTCTACTTTCATTTTCCAGCCATCGGATCTTGTTGTACTTTTGTTTGCTAGGCTCAAATTTCTGTTCCCCATATAGAGACTTATGACTCCAATATGTGATCAAGTCACCTCTTAACTCTCTGTTTGTTAAGGTAAATAGATTGAGTTCATTGAGTCTATCACTATAAGGATGTTTTCTAATCCTTTAATCATTTTCATGGCTCCTCTCTGAACACACTCCACGTGTCAAGGTTCCTTCCCCACTCTGAACTCTAGGGTACAGATGTGGGGACCTGCATGAAAAACTCCCTAAGCTTATTCTTATCAGCTTAGGTTAAAACTTCCCCAGGAAAGGGGGTGTAGGGTTTGGCGGGGAAAGACGTTTCCAAGCAGGCTCTTTCCCTGTTATATTTGTTAGACATTTGGTGGTGGCAGCAATAAAGTCCAGGGGCAAAAGGTAAAATAGTTTGTACCTTGGGGAAGTTTTAACCTAAGCTGGTAAAAATAAGCTTAGCGGGGTTTTTATGCAGGTCCCCAGATCTGTACCCTAGAGTTCAGAGTGGGGAAGGAACCTTGACATGGTGGCAGAGCGGTGGGATTAACTTGACATCATTTTGAGATTTTTTGGACCAGAAGCACAGATTTTAAAAGGAAATATTTTTTTCCTTTGGGCTGCTGGAAAGCAGGTTTTAAGCTGAAAGCAATGAGCGTTTTTTTTGTCTCTGCTTGGGGGCCAGAGCAGAGCTGGAGCTTTCTCTACCTAAAGGCAGGGTAGTTAACCTCCTGCAGGGAAATTCACAAGTCTTCACAGACCTGAAGAGGTTTTTTTAGCTAAGAGCAACTAGAGGCTTTTTCTGTCTCTTTGCCTGGAGACAAAGGTGTTGGGGGTTTTAAAGGATTTTTCTGCGGGCTGACAATCACGATCCGAGACCATCAGTATCTGGGTACAGCACAACCTCTTTTTTTTTTTTTTTTTTTTACAAGCCAAGTTTTTTGTTTGTTTGCTTTATTTCTAACTCTCGGGTGTAAAGTTAGTTAAAAACAGAGAGGCAAACATGACAGAAACCAAGGAAACAGCCAAAGAGGCTGCCCACAGGAGAGCTATGGAGGCAAGGGAAAAAGAAATGGAGGCATGCACTGGAGTTGGAGAAGGTAAGGGCTGAGCGGAAGCTACTGGATAACCCTAACCATCCTTCCCCAACAATCCACAAATGGGAGCGACTATGTCCACAGTATGATAAATCCAGTGATATTGCTGAATATTTTCTCACCTTTGAGAGACTGCACTCTCCATAAAATTCCCGAAGCTCACAAGATGACCACATTGGTTACAAAATTGACTGGAAGAGCTCTGGACATATTCAATAAGATGCCTATTGATGAGGCTTCTGACTATAATAAGTTCAAGGATTTTGTTTTAAAGCAATTTCAAATTACATCTGAAACGTACAGAGTAAAATTTCCAACCCTTAAGAGAGGGCCTGGACTAAGTAATGTGTCTTATCTAAACCAGATGAAAGATCTGTTAGATAAGTGGGTCCAAGGAAGGGGTGTCACTAGCTTTGACAGAATGTCTGATTTGATAGCTCAGGAGCAATTCCTGAATATGTCCAAGGAGGAAATAAAATAGTGTTTATGGGATAAGGAAATGGACTCAGCAGAAAGTCTTGCTTCTGATGCTGATCAATATGAGCAGTCCCAGACCGCCAGAGAGGCGGGGCAAGCCGGGACAAAATGGGTGGAGGGAGGAGAGAGGAACAACCCTGGTCACAGTTGGAGCGGATACTGGAAGGGACACCCTCAGACCACCCCCTACTACCGGGGGCAGCCCAAGGCCCCAGCTACACACCAAACACCTTCCAGACACCTTCTCGTCCTGCCACACCATTCTCCAGCAACCCATCTCGCCCCAGTGACCCATCAGCTGGATGATGTTTTAAATGTAACAAGCCGCAGCATGTGAAGGCCAACTGCCCCAAGAACCCCAACAGATTACAGTTCATTGCACCGGAATCACACCAGAGGTCCTCAGGCCCAGATACCTCCCAGATACCCTCACAGTGGAGGGAAACAGTGAGTGTGGGCGGGAAGAAGGTCACCGCGTGGAGGGACACCGGAGCACAAGTGTCAGCTATCCATGTTTCCTTAGTGGACCCCAATTTAATCGACCCAGAGATCCAAGTGACAATTCAACCCTTCAAGTCCAACTCTTTCAATTTGCTTACAGCCAAGTTGCCTATCCAGTACAAGGGCTGGTCAGGAACATGGACTTTTGCAGTCTATGATGATTATCCCATCCCCATGTTGTTGGGGGAAGACTTGGCCAATCATGTGAAGCTAGCCAAGAGGGTGGGAATGGTCACCCGCAGCCAGGCTAAGCAAGACATCATGCCTAGCTCTGTTTCGCAAACTTCTACCAGGACCCGGTCAGAGGTGATGGACCCGGATCCCATGCCAGTGTCTGCAACAGCAGTAGTGGGTCCAGTCCCAGAGACCCAGACAGAGCCAGTTCCAGAACCAGAACCGGCAGAACAACCAGAACCAGACCCATTGCCGGCACTGAATCCAGTACTTGCAACCCCAACACCAGAGGGCCCCACCGAACCTGAACCAGCAGCAGCTGATAACCCTACACAAGAGGCTCAGCCGGAGCCTGAAACCCAACATAGTGCACCGGCAGAGAGCAGTTCACAGTCAACGGAAACAGCCCCATCCCCTACATTGCTTCCAGAGGGACCAAGCATAGGTCCACAATCCAATGAGGAACTGATGTCTCCAGCATCAAGGGAACAGTTCCAGACCGAACAGGAAGCAGATGAACGCCTCCAGAGAGCTTGGACGGCGGCACGGAGCAACCCACCGCCTCTTGCTCTTCTAATCGATCCAGATTTGTTGTAGAAAGAGGACTTTTATACAAGGAAACACTTTCTGGTGGACACCAGGAAGACTGGCATACTCAGAAACAGTTGGTAGTTCCAACTAAGTACCGGGTAAAGCTCTTGAGCTTAGCCCACGATCATCCTAGTGGCCATGCTGGGGTGAACAGGACCAAAGACCGTTTGGTGAGGTCATTCCACTGGGAGGGAATGGGCAAGGATGTTTCTACCTATGTCCAGTCTTGTGAGGTATGCCAAAGAGTGGGAAAACCCCAAGACCAGCTCAAAGCCCCTCTCCAGCCACTCCCTATCATTGAGATTCCATTTCAGCGAGTAGCTGTGGAGATTCTGGGTCCTTTTCTGAAAAAGACACCCAGGGGAAAGCAGTACATACTGACTTTCATGGATTTTGCCACCCGATGGCCGGAAGCAGTAGCTCTGAGCAACACCAGGGCTAAAAGTATGTGCCAGGCACTAGCAAACATTTTTGCCAGGGTAGATTGGCCCTGCGACATCCTCACAGATGCAGGAACTAATTTCCTGGGAGGAACTATGGAAAGCCTTTGCGAAGCTCATGGGGTGAATCACTTGGTTGCCACCCCTTACCATCATCAAACAAATGGACTGGTGGAGAAATTTAATGGGACTTTGCGGGCCATGATACGTAAATTCATAAATGAGCACTCCAATGATTGGTACCTAGTGTTGCAGCAGTTGCTCTTTGCCTACGGAGCTGTACCCCATCCCAGTTTAGAGTTTTCACCATTTGAACTTGTATATGGCCACAAGGTTAAGGGGCCATTACAGTTGGTGAAGCAGCAATGGGAGGGGTTTACACCTTCTCCAGGAACTAACATTCTGGACTTTGTAACCAACCTACAAAGCACCCTCCGAACCTCTTTAGCCCTTGCTAAAGAAAACCTACAGGATGCTCAAAAAGAGCAAAAAGCCTGGTATGATAAACATGCCAGAGAGCGTTCTTTCAAAGTAGGGGACCAGGTCATGGTCTTAAAGGCGCTCCAGGCCCATAAAATGGAAGCGTCGTGGGAAGGGCCATTCACAGTCCAAGAGCACCTGGGAGCTGTTAATTATCTCATAGCATTCCCCACCTCCAACTGAAAGCCTAAGGTGGACCATGTTAATTCTCTAAAGCCCTTTTATTCCAGAGAATTAAAGATTTGTCAGTTTACAGCCCAGGGAGGAGATGACGCTGAGTGGCCTGAAGGTGTCTACTACGAAGGGAAAAGTGATGGTGGCGTGGAAGAGGTGAACCTCTCCATGATCCTTGGGCGTATGCAGCAACAGCAGATCAAGGAGCTGTGCACTAGCTACGCGCCGACGTTCTCAGCCACCCCAGGACTGACTGAACAGACATACCACTCCATTGACACAGGTAATGCTCACGCAGTTAAAGTCCAACCTTACCAGGTGTCACCTGAAGCTAAAATTGCTATAGAATAGGAGATCCAGGATATGCTACAGATGGGTGTAATCCGCCCCTCTGGCAGTGCATGGGCATCTCCAGTGGTTCTAGTTCCCAAACCAGATGGGGAGATATGTTTTTGCATGGACTGCCATAAGCTAAATGCTGTAACTCGCCCAGACAACTATCCAATGCCACGCACAGATGAACTATTGGAGAAACTGGGATGGGCCCAGTTCATCTCTACCTTGGACTTAACCAAGGGGTACTGGCAGGTACCACTAGATGAATCCGCCAAGGAAAGGTCAGCCTTCAGCACACATGTTAGGCTGTATGAATTTAATGTACTCCCTTTCGGGCTGCGGAATGCACCCGCCACCTTTCAAAGACTTGTTGATGGTCTCCCAGCGGGATTAGGAGAATATGCAGTCGCCTACCTTGACATGTGGCCATATTTTCGGATTCCTGGGCAGAACACCTGGAACATCTACAAAAAGTCTTTGAGCGCATAAGGGAGGCAGGACTAACTGTTAAGGCTAAGAAGTGTCAAATAGGCCTAAACAGAGTGACTTACCTTGGACACCAGGTGGGTCAAGGAAATATCAACCCCCTACAGGCCAAAGTGGATGCTATCCAAAAGTGGCCTGTCCCAAAGTCAAAGAAACAGGTCCAATCCTTCTTAGGCTTGGCCAGATATTACAGGCGATTTGTACCGCAATACAGCCAAATCGCCGCCCCACTGACAGACCTAACCAAGAAGAAACAGCCAAATGCCGTTCAGTGGACCGAAGAGTGTCAGAAGGCCTTTAACCAGCTTAAAGCAACACTCATGCCTGACCCTGTACTAAGGGTCCCAAACTTTGACAAACCATTCCTAGTAACCACAGATGCGTCCGAGCGTGGTGTGGGAGCAGGTTTAATGCACGAAGGACCAGATTGAGAATTCCACCCTGTAGTGTTTCTCAGCAAGAAGCTGTCTGAGAGGGAAAGCAACTGGTCAGTCAGTGAAAGAGAATGTTACGCCATTGTCTACGCTCTGGAAAAGCTACACTCATACGTTTGGGGGGCGGCATTTCCACCTGCAAACCATCCACGCTGCGCTATGGTGGCTTCATACTGCCACGGGAAATAACAAAAAACTTCTTCGGTGGAGTTTAGCTCTCCAAGATTTTGATTTCGACATCCAGCACATCTCAGGAGCTTCTAACAAAGTAGCTGATGCACTCTCCCGTGAAAGTTTCCCAGAATCAACTGGTTAAAATCGTCCTTGAGATGTGAAAAATATTGTTAGTCTTTATTTACCTGGTAGTATACTTAGAGGTGCATGTGTCTTATTAACTCTGTTTTCTCCTAGAGCTCCAGGAAGAAATCACAGCCAGCGTTTCACCCTACCTGTGATTTGGGGGACGTGTCATAAATATAAAGGGAAGAGTAAACACCTTTAAATCCCTCCTGGCCAGAGGCAAAACCCTTTCACCTGTAAAGGGTTAAGAAGCTAAGATAACCTCACTGGCACCTGACCAAAATGACCAATGAGGAGACAAGATACTTTCAAAGCTGGGGCGGGGGAACAAAGGGTCTCTCTCTCTCTCTCTGTCTGTGTGATGCTTTTGCCAGGACCAGAGCAGGAATGCTGGTCAGAACTCCTGTAAAAAGTTAGTAAGTAATCTAGTTAGATATGCGTTAGATTCTGTTTTGTTTAAATGGCTGATAAAATAAGTTGTGCTGAATGGAATGTAGATTCCTGTTTTTGTGTCTTTTTGTAGCTTAAGGTGTTGCCTAGAGGGATTCTCTGTGTTTTGAATCTGATTACCCTGTAAGGTATTTACCATCCTGATTTTACAGAGGTGATTCTTTTACCTTTTCTTTAATTAAAATACTTCTTTTAAGAACCTGATTGATTTTTCATTGTTCTTAAGATCCAAGGGTTTGGGTCTGTATTCACCTATGCAAATTGGCGAGGATTTTTATCAAGCCTTTCCCAGGAAAGTGGGTGTAGGGCTTGGGGGATTTTGTGGGGAAAGATGTTTCCAAGCAGGCTCTTTCCCTGTTATATTTGTTAGACGCTTGGTGGTGGCAGCAATAAAGTCCAGGGGCAAAAGGTAAAATAGTTTGTACCTTGGGGAAGTTTTAACCTAAGCTGGTGAAAGTGAGCTTAGGAGGTTTTCATGCAGGTCCCCACATCTGTACCCTAGAGTTCAGAGTGGGGAAGGAACCTTGACACCACGTTATCAACAACCTTCTTGAGTTGTGGACAGGACACAGCATTCCAGTTAGCTGTTGCATCAGTGCCAAATACAGAAGTAATATAACCTCCCTATTCGTCCTCAGTATTCCTATGTAAACATCCCAGGATCGCATCAGCTCTTTTGGCATCACACTGGGAGCTCACGTTCAGCTGATTATCCACCATGACCCCCCGTCTTTTTTTCAGATTCAGTGCTTCCCGGGATAGAGTCCCCCCCCTTGTAAATATGGGCTGCATTCTTTGTTCCTAGATGTATGAACTTACATTTGGCTGTATTTAATTGAAATGTACTCCAGGTTAACTCTGAAACCCCTGGCTAAAATGACTCTGGCAAGGTGGACCACGCTTATTAGCCTGGGTAATTGGACAGCTGGTCTAAGAGAAGGCAGCAAAATAAACCTGCAGGCAGCAAGTCCTTCCATTGCTTGGTTTATCTGGTACCTTTTCACACTCTGAGAGCTCCTTATTTTAAACCTTCAGGCATGTTGTGGAGCTTGGTCTCACTTGTCACAGGGACCTTGGGCATGTTTGAACAAATTTGGATAAGAAATAAAGTTAGGAATGTTTGAAGATCTCCCTCTGCCCATGGTGAAGCTTTCCTTTCTTTCTGGCATGGAGCATCATGAGCCTTGTTCTCTAAAAGTAGGACAGTTAGAATGGCTATGTCAAGAGAATAGGACACCTGGCCTCGTACCTTAGGAAAGGCCAAAAGTCAATTGACTCATTGAAAATTAGGTCACCTGGTCACTTCATACACAAGGTCATGTGCCACTTCTCTACCAATGGGTAGCTGATCAGTACTTCTGCCTACTGAAGAGTACATCTACTGTGAGAAGGCACTAGGTCAGGAGATCTGTCTTCTCTTGCCAGATCTGCCATAGAGACTCAGATCTTGAACAAGCCATTTTGGCTCTGGATTTTCTAAACTGTGCATGCATATGTTTGCAATATAACAGACCTAATTCGTATGCCCAAAGACCATACTTAGACTGCATGCACAACTATGTATTTGTCTGCACAAATAGCCCATTATGCATATGAAGAAGGTCAGCTCCCAGACTGCTGTGCTGGGCAACACAGCATGCGGAGTAGGTGGCCAGCCCTCTGTGGAGAAAGAAGTGGTTCGGGACTATTTAGAAAAGCTGGACGTGCACAAGTCCATGGGGCCGGACGAGTTGCATCCGAGAGTGCTAAAGGAGTTGGCGGATGTGATTGCAGAGCCATTGGCCATTATCTTTGAAAACTCATGGCGATTGGGGGAAGTCCCGGATGACTGGAAAAAGGCTAATGTAGTGCCCATCTTTAAAAAAGGGAAGAAGGAGGATCCTGGGAACTACAGGCCGGTCAGCCTCACCTCAGTCCCCGGAAAAATCATGGAGCAGGTCCTCAAAGAATCAATCCTGAAGCACTTACATGAGAGGAAAGTGATCAGGAACAGTCAGCATGGATTCACCAAGGGAAGGTCATGCCTGATTAATCTAATCGCCTTCTATGACAAGATAACTGACTCTGTGGATGAAGGGAAAGCAGTGGATGTATTGTTTCTTGACTTTAGCAAAGCTTTTGACACGGTCTCCCACAGTATTCTTGTCAGCAAGTTAAAGAAGTAGGGGCTGGATGAATGCACTATAAGGTGGGTAGAAAGTTGGCTAGATTGTCGGGCTCAACGGGTAGTGATCAATGGCTCCATGTCTAGATGGCAGCCGGTATCAAGTGGAGTGCCCCAAGGGTCGGTCCTGGGGCCGGTTTTGTTCAATATCTTCATAAATGATCTGGAGGATTGTGTGGATTGCACTCTCAGCAAATTTGCGGATGATACTAAACTAGGAGGAGTGGTAGATACGGTGGCAGGTAGGGATAGGATACAGAGGACCCTAGACAAATTGGAGGATTGGGCCAAAAGAAATCTGATGAGGTTCAACAAGGATAAGTGCAGGGTCCTGCACTTAGGACGGAAGAACCCAATGCACCGCTACAGACTAGGGACCGAATGGCTACGCAGCAGTTCTGCGGAAAAGGACCTAGGGGTGACAGTGGACGAGAAGCTGGTTATGAGTCAACAGTGTGCCTTTGTTGCCAAGAAGGCCAAGGGCTTTTTGGGATGTATAAGTAGGGGCATAGCCAGCAGATCGAGGGACGTGATCGTTCCCCTGTATTCGACATTGGTGAGGCCTCATCTGGAGCACTGTGTCCAGTTTTGGGCCCCACACTACAAGAAGGATGTGGAAAAATTGGAAAGAGTCCAGCGAAGGGCAACAAAAATGATTAGGGGTCTGGAACACATGACTTATGAGGAGAGGGTGAGGGAACTGGGATTGTTTAGTCTGCAGAAGAGAAGAATGAGGGGGGATTTGGTAGCTGCTTTCAACTACCTGAGAGGTGGTTCCAAAGAGGATGGTTCTAGACTATTCTCAGTGGTAGAAGAGGACAGGACAAGGAGTAATGGTCTCAAGTTGCAGTGGGGGAGGTTTAGGTTGGATATTAGGAAAAACTTTTTCACTAGGAGGGTGGTGAAACACTGGAATGCATTACCTAGGGAGGTGGTAGAATCTCCTTCCTTAGAAGTTTTTAAGGTCAGGCTTGACAAAGCCCTGGCTGGGATGATTTAATTGGGGATTGGTCCTGCTTTGAGCAGGGGGTTGGACTAGATGACCTCCTGAGGTCCCTTCCCACCCTGATATTCTATGATTCTATGATATAACTGGCCATTGGGATGCACAAATACTGTATTTGCATGTGCAGTCATAGTAACAGCATGTGCCATTTAGGCATGCGTATAGTTTAGAAAATCAAGCACTTCATTTGACCAGTCTTTAATTGCCAGCTGTACAAAGTGGCCGTAATGTTACCTGCTTACCTCACAGGAGGATGGTGAGGTTTAATTAACAAATGGTCATAGATTTCAGAGTAGCAGCCATGTTAGTCTGTATCCGCAAAAAGAAAAGGAGGACTTGTGGCACCTTAGAGACTAACCAATTTATTTGAGCATGAGCTTTCGTGAGCTACAGCTCACTTCATCGGATGCATCACAGAGTGGTTTGATATCCTCCCATGGAATGTGCTTGAGTTGGACAAAATAGTACTGATAGCATAAAGCTTACTAAGTCCCGAGCCCCTGGCCCAGCCTTGTTGGAGTGTGTTTGCTAATCCATGTGTAATCAGCATGTAGATGGGAGACGGGTTGGGTTGAGGACATGTAACACATAACGTCAAAGCACTTTCTGGACATGAGAGAACTCTTACCCGTCCTGGGGAGGCAGTATCTCTGCACACAGTCACTGGGGGTGTGCAGTCTTCCTTTGGGGATGGAAAGGGTGTCTGGTAGTGTGAGAGCGAGGTAAGGGTGTCTAAGGACAGACACAGTGCCGCTCCTCAAAATAGAAAACATTTCTATTGCTCTCCTCCCTCCCACATCTCTGTCTGTCAGCTCTTCTGAATGAAAGCTCGGCTTTCTTTGTTTTCCTGATTTCCATTTTGTATCCTAAAATATTCACTCCAAGTTCCGCTTGACAGACGTGCCTAATCTAATCTCCACGTCTGCTTTCTAATTTTCCCAGTCAGGATAAAACAAATCGGCTGGCATTAATTGCCTGCACAGCGGCCCGAAGCTTTGAGCTGTGATTTACGAGCTCGGAGCAGGCGCTCTGCAACACATTTTTCTTAATTTATTTTTAATGAGTCTCTCAATTAATTTTCTTGGAAACATCTTAATGATGTTGGAGGCGGGTGTTAATGAGGTCTACACCAGCTCCTCATTTTGCATATTTTAAAGTGCTGAATGGCATCACAAGCGTGCGCTCTTAGTTTTAAGAAGGGAAAATGCTTATGGTTGGTGCAGAATTTTTTCTACTTTAGTGCCTCTGTCTTTGCTTGGCCTGTCGGACTTTACAGGCCTGTTGGTGGGTCATCAAGCAAACCCCAGTCTCCCTGGCACACCCACCCATGCTTTCTGACTCCATGAGGTGCAGTGAGAGAACACAATCTGCCACGGTGCCAAGGCTGCATGCCAGGGCTATTTACCCAGAATGCAGATCAGAGTGGAGAGATGGGAACGGTGCATGGGCTACTGTAGGAGACACTCATGGGCAGCACAGGGGCCATGTAAATGAGCTCCCACTTCAGCTCCTGGAAACCCGGGCTGGTTAACCCCTCTTTGTGAGTTAAGCAGCATACACAGGCCACCAGGGTCCCTTCACCAAGCGTCTTTATTATTGTTCATCTTCCAAGTACATCCCCACATAGCAGCAGTTTTGTGGAGCCCCCTTCCTGCTCCCTGGCTCAGCCTTTTGTTCTGTTTGCTGAGCTATCCAGCCGGTGAGCTGATCACTTCATCAGGCCCTCTGCAAGTGCACGTGATCCCTTCTACTCTTCCAGACCCAACAAACCGAGTTCTTCCCACTCCAGCTGCACCCAGTGACCAGGGTGCTGGCTTCCAAAGTGGTCATTCTTTAGAGATTCTCAACACCTCATCACAGCCCATTTGTTACCTGCTGGTCTGTTTCTACAGCAGACCAACAAAGAGAAAACTATCGCCATGTAGAAAAGTGGGAGAGTCGGTGTAACATGGTGACTCCCTGCCACGCAGAGTCAGCCTGGAGTGATGCTTTTCTGAGGCTATTTGAGCTTCTGGACATCATGACTGCTGAGTGGAAGACTGGGCTACTCACTCCTCTCTGGTCTGTGCAAATGGTCACCAGACATTGCAGCTCATTCCTGGCCTTTGGTGCCTTTGGACAGAACTCACTTGGGCACGACTGACTGTGTGAGCTTCTGGGTCTGGCATGAAGGAGCTGAGCCCCTCCACTTAAGAGGTAGCATGGGGGAGCAGTCCCTGCTCTAGCCCTGCAGCCAGTGGAGAATATGGAGCTCACAGAGACTTGAGCACTGCAGAGATTGCAGAACATCAGCTGCTTCCTTTGGGTGGTTTAATGTTCTTTTCAGGTCTCAGCACTGTCGTGTCCTGAGATGTGGAAGCTTGCTTCCTGCATATGGCCTGTCCCGTGGTTACTCGGCAGTCAAGCTACCTCTGGCTTCTCCAGGCTAGTTTAGTCCTGCGTTTTCCCTGAGGGGAAGGTCCTACACAGTGTGAAATGGAGCTGGATTTTAGACTGGGATCCCTATGCTTATGTACATTGATGGATCGGTGTTTAGATTTGCATTGCAGCCATATTTACTCTCCCCTCTGCTCACACCATCAACCACACCACCAGAACCTCATCCCACAGCACCCCTTTTCACTCACACATATACACCATCCATCTCCATCAAGGAAGGTTCTCTTTCTCATTGCATGCATTGTATTTACAGGCTTGTCTACATGGAGACTTAGAGCGCAGCAAACTAGTGTGAATCTACAACACACTAATGTACTGCACACTAAGATCTTCTTCGAGCAGTGTCCCTATGGGTGCCCCACTGCAGCTGTGTCTGCGTCCCTGCACTGCTGATCGCAGAGCTTAAGTAGCCGTGTCCGTTGGGCCTGCCCTTGCGCTGTCTCTCCTCATGCTGTGCCACGAGGCTAGTCAGCACGTGCGGGCTAACGCCCCCGGTTTCTTTTCAGCCACCCCAGCTACAGACGGAGCCATTAGTCATCCATTAGGACTATCACTTTTCGTTACATACCGATCGTTAGTTAGTCTCCTCGTCATAGGTGGTGTGTGACTCTTGCGTCCGGGGAGGCTGGACGTGAGCACCGGAAGCTCCCGAGAAGTGGGGGGAGTACCCTCACCCAGACTGTGGCCCTGCCCCCTGCTTGGCCTCTTCCTCCAAGGCCCCCACCTTGCTCCTTCCCCCCCCCCACCAAAACCCCCTGTCCACTCCTCCAGTCCCCTGAGGCCCCCTCACCCACCACTCGCTCCTCTCTGACCCCTCCCCCCGCTTGCTCCTTTCTGCCTTAAGGGTGAGCAGTGGGGGGCCCACGGGGGAAGAGACGGCACAGGGGCAAGAAGAGGTGGAGCAAGGGCAGGGCTTTGGGAGAAGAGGCCAAGCTGGGCCTCCGGGCGGAGCACAAGCGGGGCCATGGTTCAGCGTTGGCGGCCCCCCTACTTTTCAGGAGCTCCCGGTGGCGGTGCTCCAAAAGCAGCAGGAGGTGCACCACATCCGGCATTTCATGCCCAGTTCGGGGAGCCTCAGCCTCCCCGAGCCTCCTGCACCCGCCGCCCACGCTTCTCGTTCTAGTTCTAAGGTTTTTCTCCTTTCTTATTTTACCCTTAAAAATAAAAAATTAACTTTCTTTTCTTTCCTGCTCTTTTTCCCCCTGTCGGGGACCCTTCCCCACAAAAGGGTATACCTGGGTCACTGGGCTTCAAAAAGTGCCTTGTAAAGAGGTAGTCCCAGTTGCGGGAAAGCACTCTCCGTGCAGTCCCTGCTTCAGAGAGGCCACATCCAGCAGAAGCTCTCCCTTCCACTGAGAGCTGTGCCAGAAGATCATCTTAGTGGAGGCAGCTCTCCATCCTGAATCACCTGTCAGACGTGAGTCTTCCCCACAGCCCTCTACATCTAAGAAACAAGCTCTCATAAATCATCTGAGAAGAGAATGGGAAGTCCCCACCATGAGCCCCGAGAGAGCCATAAATGATCTCCATCTTGCTCGGTACCTTCAGCACCAAGACCATCTCAGCCTGGCACCCGTGACTCCCATACTGACAGTAACTGGTACCGCTGATCGGCCCGCTGACCCACGCGGCACAGGCACTCTCATTGGCACCGAAAGACAGGAGTAAGCACTCCTCTAAAAAGATGCTCATGGTACACGAGTCTGTATCGGTACCACCAGCAATGGCTCACCCAGCACCGAAACGACCTGTGCACTCACGATTCCCATCCCCCCCGGCGGCACCACTAACACTGGGTCAGTTGTACCAGTGGAATCCCACCATTCCAGGGATTTCCACATGTTGGACACACCACAGTCCCGCCTCTCGGTACCAAAACCTTTACTGAGCACAAGAAGTATCCCCGCTGCCATGACATGCCCCTCCACTCTCTAGCGAGGGCTCAGACAGTGAGCCAGAGGAGGTAGTGTTCCAGTACTCCTCCCAACCCCCATATGGTGCTCACTACCAACAAAGCCCAAGGATATACCCATAGATGGCCCCAACAGTACCATCTTGGTATGGCTATCCATTGGCACCACCACCAGGCTCTTTGCCACCCCCATGGCCATATTGGGACCCTTGGGCAGCACATCACCAGCATGCCTCTCAGGCTTCAAGCCTTACCCGAGAACCATTGAGATTCACTCCCTTGGCTGCAGCATCCAGGGCTTTAGAACTTCCACAAGACCTAGAGGAATAGGTGAAGTGAAGAAAGGCCAGTGCCAAGGAAGAAGTGACACTGAGGACCATATCCTCCTCTTTTCTGGACGAAGCCATCATTGGTAGTCGACTTTTGCCTCTTCCAGGAGCTGGCAAAGAGAGTGGCAGACACCCACCAGATACCACTGGAAGAAGTCAAGGACACCTACCATTAACACCTTGACATCCTCCACTCTTCTTCCTCAAAGATTGCCCTCCCTATCAATGAGACCATTTTGGACTCAGCAAAAACCACCTTTCAGTGGCGCCTTCCTACAAGCAGGTGAACAAAAAATACTATGTCCCTGCCAAGGAATCTGAATTCCTATCTCCCACCTGCCACCCAGCTCCATCGTGGTGGATGCCGTTAACTCCCATGGCCAACAACACCAGTCAAGGTATTGGAAGCACTTAGACCTTTTCAGTAGAAAAGGGTACTCTTTGGCCACTCTCCAATTTTGTATCACCAACTTCCAGACCCTCACGGTGAAATATGATTATATAAATTACTCCAAACTGAATGACTTTATTGAAAAGATGCCAGAATCACATTGTGACCAATTTAAGGCCATTATCCAGGAGGGCAAATTAGTGGCAAAGACATCTCTACAATCTGCCCTTGACACGGCTGACATGGCAGCTAGATCCATCTTCACAGCTGTGGTGATGCGACGAGCATCGTGGCTCCATCAGTTGGGCTTCCCGAAAGAGGTTCAGTCCACCACTGAGGATCTTCCTTTTGAGGGCATAAAGCTTTTAGCTGAAAAGACTGATTTCTCCCTTCATACCCTGAAGGACTCCAGGGCTACTTTCCGGTCACTGGATATCTATACACGGGGACAAAAGAGACGATTTAGTCCCTAGTCCCAACTTAGACCACACACATCTCAGTATCAGCCTGAATGCCATTCCAAGAGGAATGAAAGAAAGGGAAATTCCCTAAGCACAAACCACCTGGCCCACAATCTTCTTTGCCCAGACCTCTACTTCCAAGCGCCAATTTTGACGTGAGGGTTGGGGCGCCATTAGACCACTCCCGCCAATTGACACAGCCAACCAAAGTTTTACACCCATTTGGCCACCAATTGGCAGTGTTCTGCAGTGCCTGGGAATGCATAACATAGGACCAATGGGTCCTAGAGATCGTTCAAGCCGGGTATTCCATCGATTTTATCTCCCTGTTCCCTCACAACACCCTTCTCATCCCTCTTCAGGAACCCTTCTCACAAGAGTTTACTGCAATAAAGACAGGTTTCAGCGTGGTAGCCGTGTTAGTCTGTATCAGCAAAAACAACGAGGAGTACTTGTGGCACCTTAGAGACTAACAAATTTATTTGAGCATGAGCTTTCATGGGCTAAAACCCACTTCATCAGATTCATGGAGTGGAAAAAAACAGTAGCCAGATATATATACACAGCACATGAAAAGATGGGAGTTGCCTTACCAAGTGGGGGGGTCAGTGCTAAGGAGACAATTCAATTAAAGTGGAAATGGGCTATTCTCAACAGTAGAATACCAAGGGAGGAAAAATCACTTTTGTAGTGGTAATGAGGCCAATGTAAACAGGGTGGCCAATTTCAAACAATTGACAAGAAGGTGTGAGTAACAGTAGGGGGAAATTAGTACAGGAAATTTAGTTTTTGTAGTGACCCATCCACTCCTAGTCTTTATTCAGGCCTAATTTGATGGTGTCCAGTTTGCAAATTCATTCCAGTTCTGCATTTTCTCATTCTAGTCTCGTTTTGAAGTTTTTTTCTTAAAGAATTGCCACTTTTAAGTCTGTTATTGAGTGTCCAGGGAGATTGAAGTGTTCTCCGACTAGTTTTTGAATGTTATAATTCTTGACATCTGATTTGTGTCCATTTATTCTTTTGCATAGAGACTGTCCGGTTTGGTCAATGTACATGGCAAAGGGGCATTGCTGGCACATGATATCACATTGGTAGATGTGTAGGTGAACAAGCCCCTGTTGATGTGGCTGATGTGATTAGGTCCTATGATGGTGTCCCTTGAATAGATATGTGGACAGAGTTGGCAACAAGGTTTGTTGCAGGGATAGGTTCCTGGATTAGTGTTTTTGTTGTATAGTTAGTTGTTGGTGAGTATTTGCTTCAGGTTGGGGGGTTGTCTATAAGCGAGGACTGGCCTGTCTCCCAAGATCTGTGAGAGTGAGGGATCATCCTTCAGGATAGGTTGTAGATCCTTGATGATGCATTGGAGAGGTTTTAGTTGGGGGGCTGAAGGTGATGGCTAGTGGGACACCAGTGCTGGGCAACGGACAATGGAGACTACTGGCTGGTGCTCACCTGTGCTAGGGCTGATGCACTGGAGGGGTTTGAGTTGGGGGCTGAAGGTGACGGCTAGTGGCGTTCTGTTACTTTCTTTGTTGGGCCTGTCCTGTAGCAGGAGACTTTTGGATACTCTTCCGGCTCTCTCAATCTGACTTAGAACAACACTTCCTCAGCTCTCATCCCCTAACGCCTCTACTGTACTTGCCCTACATTGATGACATCTTCATCATCTGGACCCATGGGAGAGACCCTTGAGGAATTCCATGAGGATTTCAACAATTTCCACCCTACCATCAACCTCAGCTTGGACCAGTCCGCATAAGAGATCCACTTCTTGGACACCACAGTGCAAATAAGCAATGGTCATATAAACACCAGCCTATACCGGAAACCTACTGACTGCTATACTTAACCTGCACACCTCCAGCTTCCATCCAGACCACACCACACGATCCATCGTCCACAGCCAAGCTCTAAGACACAACCGCCTTTGCTCCAACCCCTCAGACAGAGTCAAACACCTGCAGGATCTCTATGAAGCGTTCTTAAAACTACAAAACCCACCTGGTGAAGTGAAGAAACAGATTGACAGAGCCAGAAGAGTACCCAGAAGTCACCAACTACAGGACAGGCCCAACAAAGAAAGTAACAGAAGGCCACTAGCCGTCACCTTCAGCCCCCAACTCAAACCCCTCCAGTGCATCAGCTCTAGCACAGGTGAGCACCAGCCAGTAGTCTCCATTGTCCGTTGCCCAGCACTGGTGTCCCCCCAGGGCCCCATACCTCCCACTTCCACTGCCCTTTCTCCCCTCTCCCAGCACTGGGTGGGTTCTCCAATGCCACCTCCAGGCCAGGCCCAGCCCTTATTACCCCCCTGCCTCAGGGTTCTCCTTGCCTTTCAGCTCTCCAGCCTTGGGGTCCCCCTCCCTGCAGTACCAGGACCTGGGGTCCCACAACTCTGCTCTCTCCACCACCCACCAGTACTGGGGTCTTCCATCCATCTGCTTTTCCACCTCCCATCCCTCTCCCAGCCCCCAGAGAACACTGATCTTAGAGCCCCTCCTCCATGCTGGAGGGCACTGGGGCCCCCCAGCACCAGGGCACATATAGGCCCTCCAAGAGCCACCCAGTTCCTGAGACATGGGCTCTCAGTGTTGCAAATGTGTAATCACATTTTTTTTTAAATCCACTGATGGTAGCAAGACCATATGCACCCGGGAAGTGAGTTTGCTGCAAGGAAGTCCAGGAAGGTGGATTTCAGAATGTAAGTGGCGTGACACTGATCACGGTCGGTGTGGTTTTTTTTAATTATATGAACTTCATTATAATTACAAAAAATTAACTACAATATAATATAACATTATAATTATACAGCTGGGCGCTATTGATATTCTACCTGCGACCAGCAATTGCCCTTGAAGTTCACTGTAACCAGATTTCACGTGTATAAAAAATATTAAGGGGGGCCCCATACAGGCTGATTTGCCCTGGGCCCCGCACCTCCCTAGGGATGGCCCTGTCGCCTCTGATGCCATCTTCAGCTCCACAGTGCTGTCATCTGTGACTGAGCCTACTCCGAAGCCCCAGCCCTCCAGAAGAAGGACTACTCAGGAGCCCCCTACAGGGGAACACCAAAGGGACACTACTCAAAGTAGAAGAAGTTACTCACCTGGTGCAGTAAGGATGGTTCTTTGGTTCTTCAAGACGTGTGTCCCTATGGGTACTCCACAACCCGCCCTCCTCCCTTCTGCTTCCGAGTTCTTGTCAATCACTCTGTGGTAGAGAAGGAACTGGGGGGCGCTAGCCCGCACACGCTGACTAGCCTCGTCGCACTGCATGAAGAGAGCCCAACGGACACGGCTCCCCAAGTTCTCTGATCAACAGTGCAGGGACGCAGACACACCTGCAGTGGAGCACCCATAAGGACACGTATCTCGAAGAACCATCATTACTGCACAAGGTGAGTAATTTCTTCTTGCCATGTGGACCCTGCAAACACCCGCTAAAAGTTCTGTAGTGTGCTTTAACCTAGTACTGTTTGAAACAGCAGTATGTCAAAACACACGACAGAACTTTTAGTGTGTGGTAGAAGGGTGCACACAGCCAGTTAGTGTGTGGCACACTAGTGCACTGTAGATTTACACTTTGCTTGCTGCAAACTAAGTCTGCATGTGGACAGGCCCCTAGGAAAGTCGGGCACACCTGTATGAAACTGAGAGAGAATGTTCCACAGACCTAGATCCCTAAGCAGCCAGCTCAGAGGCTAGTACATTTCATTCTTGCTTAGCGACGCTTCAGCATAGCTGTCTCCAGAGTAATTAGAATCATAGACTTTAAGGTCAGAAGGGACCATTATGATCGTCTAGTCTGACCACCTGCACAATGCAGGCTACAGAATCTCACCCACCCACTCCTGTAACAAACCTCTAACCTATGTCTGAGCTATTGAAGTCCTCAAATCGTGGTTTAATGACTTCGAAGTGCAGAGAATCCTCCAGCAAGTGACCTGTGTCCACACTGCAGAGGAAGGCAAAAAAACCCCAGGGCCTCTACCAATCTGCCCTGGAGGAAAATTCCTTCCCGACCCCAAGTATGCCTATCAGCTAAACCCTGAGCATGTGGGCAAGACTCACCAGCCAGACACCCAGGAAAGAATTCTCTGTAGTAACTCAGATCCCACCCCATCTAACATCCCATCACAGGCCATCGGGCATATCTACCGCTAATAGTTGAAGATCAATTAATTGCCAAAATTAGGCTATCCCATCATATCATCCCTTCCATAAACTTATCAAGCTTAGTCTTTTGCCCCCACTGCTTCCCTTGGAATACTGTTCCAGAACTTCAGTCCTCTGATGGTTAGAAACCTTCATCTAATTTCAAGTCTAAACTTCCTGATGGGCAGTTTATATCCATTTGTTCTTGTGTCCACATTGGTACTGAGCTTAAATAATTCTTCGGATCATCCTAATAGCCCTTCTCTGTACCTGTTCCAGTTTGAATTCATCTTTCTTAAACATGGGAGACCAGAACTGCACACAATATTCCAGATGAGATCTCACCAGTGCCTTGTATAACGGTACTAAAACCTCCTTATCCCTACTGGAAATACCTCGCCTGATGCATCCCAAGACCGCATTAGCTTTTTTCACGGCCATATCACA
This sequence comes from Lepidochelys kempii, assembly GCF_965140285.1. Lineage (NCBI taxonomy): Eukaryota > Metazoa > Chordata > Testudines > Cheloniidae > Lepidochelys > Lepidochelys kempii. The sequence continues at coordinate 43,412,758 of NC_136391.1, forward strand.
TTGGCAGATCATAATCATCCTGTGATTAACCAATACTCCGAGGTCCTTCTCCTCCTCTGTTACTTCCAAGTGATGCGTCCCCAGTTTATAACAAAAATTCTTGTTATTAATCCCTAAATGCATGACCTTGCACTTTTCACTATTAAATTTCATCCTATTACTATTACTCCAGTTTACAAGGTCATCCAGATCTTCCAGTATGATGTCCCAGTCCTTCTCTGTATTGGCAATACCTCCCAGCTTTGTGTCATCTGCAAACTTTATTAGCACATTCCTGCTTTTTGTGCCAAGGTCAGTAATAAAAAGATGAAATAAGATTGGTCCCAAAACTGATCCCTGAGGAACTCCACTAGTAACCTCCTTCCAGCTTGACAGTTCACCTTTTAGTGTGACCCGTTGTAGTCTCCTCTTTAACCAGTTCGTTATCCACCTTTCAATTTTCATATTGACCCCCATCTTTTCCAATTTAGCTAATAATTCCCCATGTGGAACCGTATCAAATGCCTTACTGAAATCGAGGTAAATTAGATCCACTGCGTTTCCTTTGTCTAAAAAATCTGTTACCTTCTCAAAGAAGGAGATTAGGTTGGTTTGACTCGCTCTACCTTTTGTAAAACCATGTTGTATTTTGTCCCAATTACCATTGACCTCAATGTCTTTAACTACTTTCTCCTTCAAAATTTTTTCCAAGACCTTGCATACTACAGATGTCAGCCTAACAGACCTGTAGTTACCCGGATCACTTTTTTTTCCCTTTCTTAAAAATAGGAACTATGTTACTAATTCTCCAGTCATTCGGTACAACCCCAGAGTTTACAGATTCATTAAAAATTTTTGCTAATGGGCTTGCAATTTCATGTGCCAGTTCCTTTAATATTCTTGGATGAAAATTATCTGGGCCCTCCGATTTAGTCCCATTAAACTGTTCAAGTTTGGCTTCTACCTCGGATGTGGTAATATCTACCTCCATATCCTCATTCCCATTTGTCATCCTACCATTATCCCTAAGCTCCTCATTAGCCTCATTAAAGACTGAGGCAAAGTATTTGTTTAGCTATTGGGCCATGCCTAGATTATCCTTGACCTCCACTCCATCCTCCAGTGTTTAGCAGTCCCACTTCTTCTTTCTTTGTTTTCTTCTCATTTATATGGCTATCAAACCTTTTACTTTTGGGTTTAATTCCCTTTGCAAGGTCCAACTCTACTTGACTTTTAGCCTTTCTCACTTTATCCCTACGTGTTCTGACCTCAATAAGGTAGCTTTCCTTGCTGATCCCTCCCATCTTCCACTACTCATAAGCTTTCTGCTTTTTCTTAAGCACCTCTCGGAGATGCTTGCTCATCCAGCTTGGTCTAAACTCCTGCCTATGAATTTTTTCCCCTTTCTTGGGATGCAGGCTTCCGACAGCTTCTGCAGCTGTGATTTAAAGTAATCCCAGGCCTCCTCTGCTTTTAGATCCACAAGTTCTTCAGTCCAATCCACTTCCCTAACTAATTTCCTTAATTTTTTTAAGTTAGCCATTTTGAAATCAAAAATAATAAACACTGATGCAGAAGAGAACATCAGTTGCAGCTGTGAGTAAGGATAGGTATCAAATGACTAGGATGCAAGTGACTGTGTAAGTGAGATGACGTAATGTGGCATGGGAGTAACTGTGCTAATGTCTGAGCATACCCAGTATCAGCTTGGTGTTTCCAGAGACCTGAACAGACACCATCTGACCTGAGCCCTTCTGCAGTTGATAGGAGAGTACCAACCTTTTGCTGTTCTCAGGCCACGTAGCTAATAAGCACACAGTGACTTAGAGATCCCAGACTCTATGGGCACTCTCTTCTGAGAACTAACTCTGGGTTCACTCACTGCTCATAGAATCATAGGACTGGAAAGGGACCTCGAGAGGTTATCTAGTCCAGTCCCCTGCACTCATGGCAGGATTAAGTATTATCTAGACCATCCCTGACAGGTGTTTATCTAATGAGCTCTTAAAAATCTCCAATGATGGAGATTCCACAACTTCCCTAGGCAATTTATTGCAGTGCTTAACCATCCTGACAGAAAATTTTTCCTAATGTCCAATCTAAACCGCCCTTGCTGCAATTTACACCCATTGCTTCTTGTCCTGTCCTCAGAGGTTAACAAGAACAATTTTTCTCTCTCCTCCTTGTAACAACCCTTTATGTACCTGAAAACTGTTCTCATGTTCCCCCTCAGTTTTCTCTTCTCCAGACTAAACAAACCCAATTTTTATAATATACCCTCATAGGTCATGTTTTCTAGACCTTTCATCTTTTTGTCGCTCTCCTCTTGACTTTCTCCAATTTGTCCCCATCTTTCCTGAAATGTGGCGCCCAGAACGGGGGACAATACTCCAGTTGAAGCCTAATCAGCACAGAGTAGAGCGGAAAAATTACTTCTCGTGTCTTGCTTACAAAACTCCTGCTAATACATCCCAGAATGATGTTTGGTTTTTTTGCAACAGTGTTACACTATTGACTCAGATTTAGCTTGTGATCGACTATGACCCCCCAGATCCCTTTCCGCAGTGCTCCTTCCTAGGCAGTCATGTCCCATTCTGCATGTGTGCAACCGATAGTTCCTTCCTACTTTGCATTTGTCCTTACTGAATTTCATCCTATTTACTTCAGACCATTTCTCCAGTTTTTCCAGATAGTTTTGGATTTTAATCCTATCCTCCAAAGCACTTGCAACCCCCTCCCAGCTTGGTATCGTCCGAAAACTTTATAAGTGTACTCTCTATGCCATTATCTAAATCATTGATGAAGATATTGAACAAAACCAGACCCAGGACCAATCCCAGAGGGACCACACTCGATATGCCCTGGCAGCTTGACTGTGAACCACTGATAACTACTCTCTGGGAACAGTTTTCCAAGCATTTTTGCACCCACCTTATAGTAGCTCCATCTAGGTTGCATTTCCCTAGTTTGTTTATGAGAAGGTCATGTGAGACAGTATCAAAAGCTTTACTAAAGTCAAGATATACCACTTCTACTGCTTTCCTTCATCCACAAGGATTGTTACCCCGTCAAAGAAAGCTATTAGGTTGGTCTGACATAATTTGTTTTTGACAAATCCATGCTGTCTTCTAGATGTCTGTAAATTTATTGCTTTATTATTTGCTCCATTATCTTTCCGGGTACAGAAGTTAAGCTGACTGGTCTGTAAGTCCCCAGGTTGTCTTTTTCCCCCTTTTTATAGATGGGCACTATATTTGCCCTTTTCCAGTGCTCTGGAATCTCTCCCACCTTCCATGACTTTTCAAAGATAATCGCTAAGGGCTCAGATATCTCCTCAGTCAGGTCCTTGAGTATTCTAGGATGCATTTCATCAGGCCCTGGTGGCTTGAAGACATCTAAGTTGTCTAAGTAATTTTTAACTTGTACTTTCCCTATTTTAGTATTTTCACTGGCATTCATTATGTTAGACGTCCAATCACTATTAACCTTTTTGGTGAAAACTGAAACAAAAGGCATTTAGCACATCTGCCATTTCCACATTTTCTGTTGTTGTTCTCATCCCCACCCACAAGCTGAGTAACAGGCCTACCCTGTCCTTGTCTTCCCTTTGCTTCTAATGTATTTGTATGTAACCCTTCTGCCTGTCAGAGTTGGCAGCAACAAGGGCCGGGTTCAGTATCTAGGGGTTCCATTCCAATAACACATTGCAAAACTGGCTCGAGCCCCCACCCAGTGACCTGGGACAAATATATACCACCCCCGCTGGGCGCCTTCAAGAGGCAATACTTCCCCTCTCGCAAGCAAACATAGTCTGAGTGTAGCAAAGCCTTTTAATAACAGAGAGAAACAATGTGGCATTATGTTGGGGAAACACCACCAACAGGATTCATAACACAACCCATGAGCAAAAAAAACCCACCCCAAGCAAATTGGGGCATGTCCTTTCCCTTTCGTTCTTGAGTCCAGCAACCCAAAGTCCCAAAAGTCCAACAACCCAAAAGTCTCTGCCCCTAGTCAGGGCAGCCCCAGACTTCAAAAGTTTATCTGCAGAGTTTTACCTCCCAACCTGAGTGGAGATTGGGGGGGGGGGTTAAGGGGCACCTTACGTGGTCCAAAGCTCTCCATGGGGCTCCGCTCTGCCAGCCACCCCATGGGCTGCTCTAGGCATCCAACAAACTGCTCCGCTCACCGTCCCGCAAACTGCTCTGCTCTACCAGCCACTCTGCTCGCCATCCCGCAAACTGCTCCACCATATCTCTTCAGGCTCCCCCTATTACTTAACACGACGCTCAGGGATTTCAGCTCTTAGTGAGTTCAGCTCTTTTGTGATTTCAGCCTGTAGTAGGGGAGCCTCAGTGCTGGTGCACCATTGGCCCAAAGTGAATTCAGCTCAGCAGCCTGTAACTAGACGCCTAATGGAATCAAAATTAGCTCTGATATTCCACAGTGGAGAGAGGAGGAAGTGCAATTAGCATGTAAGGCCCTCACCAGGGGGCCTATGCCACCAAGTATTAACACCTGTTCCCAGCCTCTCTCAATTCACAGAGTTTTGGAACCCATGACCCTTGCCTAGCGAGTGCTACTGAGTTGATGGCGAGTCCCTCCATCATAACAAAAGGCCAAGTACAGTTCCACTGGCCTTGATTCCCATAATCAGGCTAATAACAATTTATTCTTCCTGCCCCAATAACAGAGACACTGGGGATCCCACAGCAGCCAAAGTGACCATTTGGGCAGCTATGGCCTCATTCTAGGTGGGGTGGGTGTGCCTATGCAAATGAGATCAGCCCCTGAAGTTCTTTTCCACAAGTTGCCACACCTCACCACCAGATGTCAGGGTGGAGCTCATCCTGACTCTGCTTACATGTACAATGTTTTCTTGTTATCCTTTATGTCTCTAGCTAGTTTAATCTCATTTTGTGCCTTGGCCTTTCCAATTTTGTCCCTATAGACTTGTGCTGTTTGTTTATATTCCTGGTACTTACATAGGCAGCAGCCATGCCCCACTTTCTCCCCACATCATCTTCGCCAACCCCTTCTGCTCCTGATTATCTCACTTGTAGATGAGGTTTCTGCCCTTGGCTTCCCTGCGTCTCATGCTGAGGCTGTGGGGGTAGATGAGGCAGCTACATGCCCAGCTCTGTTTTTTGTTCTCCTCGGACCTGCTGGGGACTCAGGGATCAAAGCAGGAAGACAGAGAGATGGCTGGAACCCTTGGGCCAAGCTGGCATTTTCGAGTTCAGTAACAGTTCCTGGGTCTGACCTGAACAGTGGCTGCTGGTCTCTTTAAGGCAGGTACTATGGATTTTGCTTCTCAGTCTGTCCTTTTTAACTTGTTCCTTCCTCTGGTTTACAGTTCCTTTTGTCTTTAATTGGTGATTGTGCGTGCGTTTCAGTGAAATATGGCAGCTGTATTGCCTTTTTGTTTTCACACAGCATGTCAGTCTTCATTAAATCAGAGAGGATTTGCTTTTGTCCCCGCCAGAACGTGGCAGCTGTTTAATTTCAATTAACATGGCATTGAAAAGAATACCATTAAGGCAGTAATTAAAGGGAGACAGGGCTTCTCTCTCACCTCCAGCGCTTGCCTGAATGTGGGGAGCTGAGTCATAGCAAAGGAGGTTGAGTTGGGTTTGAGGGAATTCTGCTGCTTTGGGCTTTGTTCTTCCTGTCACATGAATGGCAGCCCAAGGGTGCAGGTTTTACTAGACTTACTGCTTTGTGTAGTGTCCACTCCAAGCTGCTGAGCTAGCCAGAATGCCACTTCATCCCCCAGACACTGGACTGATCCCCTCATACCAAACCTGTTCCCCACGACGAGTCTAACCACCCCACTTCCTTTCCTGGGCTCCAACCGCCCTCCACTCTCCCATGCTGCTGATTCTTCAGCCCTCTCCCCACTGAGAAGCATTCTGATTTCCCACCCCAGCTATCAAACGATCACAGCTTCCCCCTGGACAAGCTTCCTGATTCGCTCCCTCTCCCCTCTCAAAAAGCACCTGGCCCTTCGCATACTCCATTTGGAGGGAATCGGATACATTCCAAGGCCACTCTACACTACTGCTTCTAACCACATTTGTAGCTGGCTACTGGCATGGCTGGCTCTAAAGATGATGTCCCCTTACAACATGGTCAATGTTAGTAACCGTGGTAGCTAAAAGTGTTTTCACCCCTTGGAGAGGCCAAGACCAGCACATCTGTCTTCCTGTAACCAGGCTGTAATGCTTGGCTTGCTGAGCACACAGACCTTCTAATGAACTGGGTGGGCAGGTCCACCCTCCTGCTCTGTGCAATGTGCCTTGCGCTACATGCTGTGGGGTGTGCATATCCTCTGTAGAAAACTGTCCTGAACTTCCCAGAGTGCCAGATGCAGACAGCCTGGCAGCACGATAGGTGGGGTGCGCAAGCTTGGCTGACACTTGGCTGTGTTGTGGAAAAAACAGCAGTGTGAACACAGTGTGTAGCTGACTCAGATGAGTGTCATGACTGGTTACAAAAGTACAGTTGAACTTTTAGTGTGGATTACACAGTTATTAGCACTCCAAGCCATTTGTCATCTTCCTGGCTTGGGGAGCAAGTCTTGTAAACAGATAAGGAATAGGCAGGATTTTAACAGCTCGTTTGTGGAATTCTCACATCTACAGTGAACTGCTTGGGTGTGCAGACTGGAAATGTGGTGTTGATGCAAAGGCTGATGCTTTGGATAGGAAGCCATCAGGACAGAAATGCTTTTCCTTAGGGTATTAGAGAGACAAGGTGGGGGAAGTAATATCTTTTATTGGACCAACTTCTGTTGGTGGGAGAGACAAGCTTTGGAGCCACACAGAGCTCTTCCTCACGTCTGGGAAAGGTACTCAGAGTGTCACAGCTAAATACAAGGTCCAACAGATTGTTTAGCATAAGTTGTCTCTTAATTATTTATGCAGGAGTGTCAGGGACATGAGTGAGGCTGTGCTCTCAACCCTTACTTTTGCAGTTCCTGACTGCTAAGCGTTTAACTTTGTAAGCTTGATGCTTCATTAGCATAAGTTTTTGCATTTAATTTCTTTGCCTTATATCTATATTTCCCTGCCCCCCCCCTTGTAAGTGCTGTGTATTATAATAGGTGCTCACATTTGGTACGGTTACAGGATGGGCTGACAGGTACCCCAGGGATGAGAGAGAGAGAGAAGTTGCAAACCATTCTCCCTTCGAAGCTCCCATTTTTACATGCCTCTTCTGAGCTGGCATTTTCCAGGGTGATGCTCTGTCCAAGATTTATGAGCCTCATCAGTATTTATGGAGATGGAAAGCGAATACACTTTTTCTGGTTCTAAAGATATTCTAACCACATTTTTTAGGCTGCATTAGAGCAAAAGTGTTTGGAAATTGAAATCTGGTCTGGGTCTGGTCCTTGTGGAGCACTAGCTCCTTTGCTGGGTTTGACAAACTTGATCAAGGTGGAAATAGCTTATGTGTTGTATATGGCAAATCCGTGCTCCAAAGAGAAGCACAGGATAGTTAATATACACAAATGCTGCCTGATGGATGACTGGGATGGTTACCTAAAGACCTGTTTTAATAGCAGACCCATGATGCGTTGGACTTGTGGATTGCCTCCGAGTGCCGAGTTCAGGCACACCTGTTCATCGTTTCGCCCCTTTTCCTCAGGCATAGCTCATTGCTTCACCAGGTTGTGGGGAGAAAAAGCAATGAACCTCAAAGTCTGACAAACAAAATGAGGAATAACCAGTTGACCCAGGGCATCCACAGGAGAGTCAGGTCGCAGCCCCGCTATGAGAGAACAAAGGGCATATCTGGAAACAGGCAGCGTGGCATGAACAGTTACTTGCTCCAACCAGCAGACTTTGTAGCTTGTCAGACACCTAAAGTTCCCTGCAAACCTTTGTTTTTATTGTTTTACTGCTTTGCACCAATGCAAATGGCAAATGTTGCTATATCACAGGCAAATACCAGCTCTAAAATGGTGAGGACTGTTCTGGCTGGCAGAGCTGCAAGGTAGGGTGGGTGTGGAAAGCTGGGTAGGTACGTGTGATTGTATTGTCTCAGAACACATATGATGTGTGAGCAGGTGTGGCTGCACTGGTCATGAGACTGGGCTGGAGATACAGAACCTGTAACCTCCAGCTCACTGATCTGAATCTGCCCTAGCCTAGGGCTTGTCTACACAAGCAGTGTCCACATGGAGACGGGCACCGGTATAACGATAGCAGAATAACTTCTGGTGTAGCTGGGTCAGGAAATTTCCCCCCATAGAGATGTTCTTAGTTGTTCCTGTCCAATAGCTGTTTGGTAGCATGTGTCCTCATTCACTTTCTGATGAGCTGTGTCCATATCACAAGGCAACTGTCACAACAGGCACAAATCGGGGCTCTGGTAATACCCTGACACAGAGCCAAAGGGCACACTGGCCATGGAGACAGACACGTTGCCTCCAGCACAGGGTTGATACACAGCGCTGGGCAGTGGGAGAAAGCTGGCACTGCAGCTGCCAGGCCTGGATCTGCTGTGGGTAGAGAGCTTCCATCTGGCTCCTTCTAATGAGCTCTAAACATGACACTTAAAACCACAGACGATTCAGAACTCCTTGGTAAGGTACCATGGTAACGACTGCTAGCATATATTTGTAGTTAGACTTAATTCTGTACCCCAGTTTACCAGCAGTAGCAGGACATTGTTTTTTGCTTCAGCAGTGTGCTGCTGGGGTTTAAGCTGGTAAGGAAGGAAACTAATGTGCCAGAAGAGGAGGGGATGGTGGGAACCTCAGGTTCACCTCCCAGGTGCTGTGTAGGACACAGCTGTGAAGGGAGCAATGTCGTATGCTTCCCTCTGCTCCTAGTGTGAGAATTTCTGCCTGATTATTGATCTCTAATACAAAACCTTTTCATTTCTCACCAGGCATTTCCTCTTTAGCAAGAGAGAGACTTGCACTGCTCCCCTGTTCCGTACATACAGCACTGCTAATAGCACAAGCTGGTCCAGCCCATGCTCCCCAGCTCCCTCATTCTCTCTCCCTTCTCTACATGTCCACACACACTGTACTTGGAGAAGTGAGCTGTTGTGGGTGGAGGAATGATCCTGAATATCAGACTGTAGTCCTGCTGGGCAGTCCGACCATGATCTGAAGCCAGTGCAGTCACCTTCCTTCCCCTCTGTTCCAGCTTCACCTAAGGTGAAGTGGGTGGCACCTTTCGCTTTGCAGTTGGAATCAAACACATGGGCTTTTCCACTCCGCTCCCCTATTAAAGGTTACTAATGGGTGTCTTGAGCTCAGTTGCGCTCATCCTTAGATCTCAGCTCCAGATGGTCTCTGTTTAGCTGTTAAAACAGGTTCCTAGTCACTAAGAAGTGACACTAATAATAGGGAGGTCACTGCAAAGGCAAGACACTGGTGAGGACTGTCAGAGAAGTAGCGTCTCTCCCTTTCCTGGTGTTCAGCCTGACCCTAACAGGACCTGGCCAGGGGAGAGGTGACTTTGGATTGCAGAGAAGTGATGCCTCCCTTTCCCCTTAAACAACAGAGCCCAGGAGCAAGAACAGCTTGTACTGAAGCGTCAGCTTCCACCTCAGGCCTCGTCACAGGGTGTAAAAGGAGGCAGGAGATGCTGAGTTTGCAGCTTTAGTTAGTGCTGCTCGGGTTTTGCAGGGCGTGTTCGGTGGCCACCAACCCCACTCCAAGGCTTCTTCTGTGAGTTACCATGTTAATACAAGCAGTGCAAGGACTCCAAGAGCCTTGGAGCAGACTTGTCAGGGAGCTAAGCTCTCATCCTTGTTGCTGGGATGTTGAGTGCAAGACCCCATGATGTCTGCCAAAGCTCTCTCTGATTCTGTTCTGTTCTATACAGGTCCTTATACCGCCTTCATCACTCTAGTATCTGAACACCCTCCTGTAGTGCAGGAAGTGAGATTGGGTGAGGTCAGAGAGAAACAACTGAGATGTTTGGACACTAGTGTGAAGAGCTGGGCAACAAACGGGAAGAGCAAGAACTACTGGTGCAGGACGTGAAGCTGGACACGATAGGGCTAACGGAAGGATGGTGGACTAGCAGCCATGCTGGCACTTGGGTATTGATGGGTATACACGGGTCAGGACAGAGAAATAAAGGTAAAGGTGGTGGGCTAGTTGTATATCTATAGTGCAGTAGACTGCAAAGAAATAAGAAGTGACAGTATGAATAAAACAGAATCAGTCAGGCTCTAAATCACCTTGGGGAAGGATTGTGAGAAAGGTTCTATTGGGGTCCAGTTTAGATATGAATAGAGATCCTTTTAATAATAGAGAGAGAAATACTACCAGAAATTATGCCATTATGGGAGACTAACTTCTTCGATATAGATTGGAGAACAAATGCTACTAATAATGGTCATGCCTGGCTATTCCAAGGTGTGACAGATGACCTATTTTTTCACCAAATAGTCACTGAACCAGCAAGAGGCAATACTGTTTTAGATTCGATTTTGGTAAGCCATGAGGACATTAGAGAAATAATGGGAATCGGCTGCACCAGATAATGTTGGATCAAGTGATCACAAGTTGATTCAGTTTAACTTAAAGGGAAGGATAATCAAACCAGGAACTAAGGTTTTTTATTTCAAAAGGACAGACTTTGGGAAACCGAGGGAACAAATTAGCAAAGACAACTGGACTGAAGAGCTCAGGGACTTAAATGTGTAAGAGGCTTTGAATTTCTTCAAGTCAAAGGTGCAAAAGCTATCTGGAATTTGCATTCCAAACAAGGAGAAAAAGCTTGTAGGAAAGGGATCCAGACCTAACTGGATGAATCACCGCCTCCCAAAGGATAGTAGGAGGACGCAGAGTGCCTACAAGGCATGGAAGAAGAGATTGATCAGCAAAGAGGGCTACATCTTGGAAGTCAAAAAGTGTAGGGATAAAGTGAAATTTGCCAAAAGTCAAGCTCAGTTAGACCTTGCAAAGAAAAAACAGAGTAAAATGGTCTTTAGCCACATAAATAAAGAGAGATCAGAAAAAGAAGTGGGGCCCCTGTGCAGTGAGGATGAGGTACATAAGAATGGCCATACTGGATCAGACCAATGGTCCAGCTAGCCCAGGATCATGTCTTCCAACAGTGGCCAATGCCAGGGTGCTTCAGAGGGAATGAACAGACCAGGGCAATTATTGAGTGATCCATTCCCTGTTGTCCTGTCCCAGCTTCCAGCAATCCAAGGCTAGGGAAACCCTGGCCATTTTAGCTAATAGCCATTGATAGACCTATCCTCCAGAAGTTTATCTATTTCTTTTTTGGACCCAGTTATACTTTTAGCCTTTACAATATACACTGGCAATGAGTTCCACAGGTTGACTGTGTGTGGTGTGAAGAACTACTTCCTTATGTTTCCTTAACCCTGCTGCCTATTAATTTCATTAGCAGAGATTATGGATAATCTAGGTATGGCCCAAAAACTAAATGAACATTTGCCTCAGCCTTCAATAAGGATAATGTATAATGTGGGTGAAAGGGCAGGATGGTTAATGAGAATGAGTTTATAGAAATGGAAATTACCAGATCTGAGATGAAAACAAAACTCAAAGACCTTAATGTGCCCAAATCAGGAGGACCTGATGATCTCCATCCCAGAATACTGAAAGAGCTGGGACATAAGATTGCTAATCCAGTAGCAAATATAATTGGGGTGGTCCCATATGACTAGAAAATGGCAAACATATAAGAAAGGGAAGCGGAGAGCAAACCAGGCTACCATAGATCTGTTAGTCTGACCTCAATAGTATGCAAGACGTTAGAAAAAATTCTGAAGGAAGAAATAATTAAAGACTTGGAGGTAAAAGGAAAATGGGATAAAAACATAAGTTTACTAGGTAAGATGATTGATTTAAACAAGGGGAATGGAGTAGATTTAATGTAGATTTAATGGGCTTCAGTCAAGCACCTGATACAGTGCCATTTGGGAAATGATTACTAAAGCTGGAGAATATGGGGATTAGTACAGGTATTTTACGGTAGGTCAGGAACTGGCTAACAGGGAGATGACAAGGGGCTGTGCTAAAAGGAGCTCCTCAAGGACCAGTTTGGGGACCAGTCTCATTTAGCATTTTCGTTCATGACTGGAACAAGAAGCAGGAGTGCGCTAATGAACTTTGCTGATGACATGAAATTGGGAGACATCATCAGTATAGAGGAGGATCGGAATATTATGGGAACTGTCAATAACAGACATGCATGAGATTAACGCAAAACAAATTAACTAGATTTTTAAAAGTCACAATTAATTGCAGTTCTAATCGCACTGTTAAACAATGATAGAATACCCATTTAAATTTATTATAAATATTTTGGCTGTTTTTCTACATTTTCAAATATATTGATTTCAATTACAACACAGAATACAGAGTGTACAGTGCTCACTTTATATGATTATTTTTATTATAAATATTTGCACTGTAAAAACCATAATCACAACTATTTTTTAAAAATCTCTCAATTAATTGTGATTGTTTTTAATCATTTGACAGCCCTAAATATTATTGAGAAAGGACTGGATGGCGGAGTAATAAAAATGGGTTTAAATTTAATAGTACAAAGTGCAAGGCCATGTACCTAAGGGCTCATAATCAGAATTTCTGCTCTAAACTGTGGGCTCATCAGCTGGAAACCATAGAGGAGGAAAAGAAAGACCTGGGTGTATTAGTCAGTCTTGGGATGACTGTGAGCCACCAGTGTGATGTGGCTGTGGAAAAAGACAAAGGTGATCCTAGGATACATAAGGTGAGGCATTTCCTGTTGAGACAGGGATGTGTTAATGCCATTGGACAGGGCACTGGCCCGGCCTCATCTGGGAAGCTGTAGAGTTCTGGTCACCCATGTTCAAGAAAGATTAATTTGAACTAGAGCAGGTGCAAAGAAGGGCTGCAAGAATGAGCAGGGAATGGAGGGCCGATCTTACAAGAGAAGACTTGTAGCAGGGTTGCTGTTTATTAAGTGCCTTTTCATGCCTAGGGGTTGCCTTCCCCTTGTTAGCCCCAACCTGCGGGCCCTTTAAAAACTCTGCTATCTGTCTCGTGGCTAACAGCACCCCCATCCGAGGCTATTTTAGTAGCAGAAATGGTTCAAACAACCCTCAGGGTCGCCAGAATAAAATCCATAACCCAAAAGTTCATACTTGGCCTGGTTCTTCTGCCATACTTGGAGCTCTTCCTTGGTCCTGATCTGCTTCACCTGAAGCTGCCAGTCCCAGCCCTTTCTTGCTGGAGTTTAGCCCTCTGGCCCTGGCTTCCTTCTCCTCGCACCCACATCCTCCTCCCAGGCCTTCCTGCTTTGGCAGACCACTCCCAGGCCCTACCTAGCTAGAGACTAGGTTCTGGGTTCCAATCCCCACCCCAACAGGACAGGGGGGTGGGAGTGTTTCCTGAGCTTCACTATACCCACCTGCTGCCCTTTATAGGGCATTACCAGATCCAGCCCAGGTGTCCCTTTTTAGTAATCAAGATTGACTGGCCATAGGCCCTTCAGCTCTTAAGGGACAAGCCACCCTGTTACAGGACTAAAACAGCTTGGTTTGTTTAGCCTAGCGAAACTCTGGCTCGGAGGATCTGATTGCTGTAGAAACACATCGGTGGCAAACACCAAGGAGAGTGAAGAGCTATTTGAGCTGAAGACAAAGTTGGCACAAGAACAAATGGAAATAAACTCGCCCTTAATAAATTGAGGCTGGAAATGAGCAGATTTTTTCTAGCCATCAGAGGAAGGAGATTCTGGACCCTCCTCCCACAGGACCAGGGGGGCAAACACCCTCACTGGGTTTAAGATCGAGTTTGCTACATTTATGAACAGGATTAAATGATGGGTGGCCTGTGATTTCAGAGGTCTGAACTTGGTGACCCAGGAGGTCCCTTCCAGTCCCTCATTCCCAAGGGATGTGACTAATGTCTGTCACATATGGTTTGTTCTCATCCATGTCCCCATCTGGGGGAGAACTGTGTGTGCAGTGGAGTGCTTTGGTCTGGAATGCCCCAGTGCTCCATGTTTATGTCGGAGAAGTGTGTCGTGTGCAGGGAGCGGCGTGTGGGGAGGGTTGGGATGGCCTCAGTTCCTGTGAGAGTTTGTTCCACACACTTGACAGGCAGGATGCATGGTCCAGTGGTTAGGGCCTTAGCCTGGGATCTCAATGATCCAGGTTCAATTCCTTACTCCACCACTTTCTCCCTGTGTGGCCAGAGTCTCTCTGAGCCCCTGTCCATCTGTACAGTGGGGATGACAGCCCTGCCAGCCACACGGGGGGATGGAGGTGGTGAGGAGAAGTACGGTAGAAATTGTGAGGCTCTTGATGCTACAGTAATGGTGTCATGTACCTAAGGTAGGATGGGTTCCTGAGAAGATTCTGTCTCCTGAAGACAAGTTTTGCCTTTATTGCAGACAGTTCTGTTGTGGTCAGAGCAGAGTTGTTGTCCATAGCCCTCATCCTGGATTATAAGGTGCTTTTAGATATCCTGAGCCCTGGCCATGGAGCTCCTTGAAGATAAGGGCTGGGACTTTGAACAGGACTCGATGTTTTGGGGGAAGCCAGTATATAGGGCAGTGATAGGTCTGATGGGCTTGCAATGGCCTGTGTTGCTGAGGAGACGGGCTGCCACCTTTTGTACCAGCTGGAGTTTCCTCAGGGCTGATGCTTCACGCCCACATATACTGCATTGCTGCTGACCAGATGGGTGGTGACACAGGCGTGGGTAGCCAAGGCCAGGCCACCGTTCGGCAGAGTCTCTTCACCAAATGGAGAGGATAGAGAACGTTTCTCACAGGTGCTGTTGTGTGAGAGCTTAGCACCAGTAAGAAGTCCAGGAGAACTTCTCAGCTGTGGACCGAATTGCCAGCTGTGGCTGCGAACCTTTACCAGGGGATGCTGCACCGTCACTGCAAACTCTTCCAACTGCTTTTCCTCTGCTCACCAACATCACCTCTGCCTTGCTTGGGCTTCAGTCACCTGTTCAGTATGTCTGCCTGTCTCTCTAAATTATTAATGTATCTTAACCATTTCAACAAATGCTTAAGGGCCTTAAGAACCCAACTATGCTTAGGGCAAAAATTCAAGCTCTCAATTTTTTTCTTGTTTGTTGTTATTACAATAAAGACCATCCTCGGGCTGCAGGAGCAGCGCAGCCCAAGTGGCCGTGCCATACTCCTTGCCGCAGGGCGCTTCTTCCAGGCTGCAGAGGGACATGCAGAATGCCGCAGTGTGAGGGGAAGCTCCTGTTATTAAAAAGAAGAGTAATGAAGTGGTGAAGCATAAGACTGTAAAGAAGGCCTGACCAGGCTGTGAGCACTGGCTGCCGCTGCTGGAGCAAGATTAAAATCTGTAGGGAAATTTTGTTCCTTTGCACGATCAGAAATTAGGCCTAAATTCAATTGCATTCCGCACAATAGCTGGCAGCAACGGAGGTTAAGTGGCCCTGCTCTCTGATGTGTTCCTGTTACTCTGCACTCCCAGCTCATGTGACTGCAGTCTGCTCTTAGAACAGGTCGTCATGGCAACGGATGATTTCTATTACCGTACATGCGAGTTCACATTCTGGGCCTGGCTTACGCTTGGAAATTTCCAGTTAAAATATTTATTTATGAGAAAGCACAAAACTTTAGCAAGGGAGAAAGAGAGAGACTGAAGCCAGGCCGACGTGTGGCCCTGAGTATGCCATGACTGCCTGCTCTCCCCAGACTGCTGAAGGGGAAGCTGGGATACGGACCCAGAAGCCTGGCAGATTTTGGCATAAGGAAATCCAGAGGTCCAAGCGACCTTGAGGAGCTGAAGGTCAGAGTTTCAGTTCCCTCATGCTGCTCAGATTGGGTTAAATTTCAGCCTTTCCCAGCAGGCAGCCGCCCAGCGGAATGAGGGGCTGTACTCGGGGGGGAGGGGTGGAAATCGGGCGTCTGGCTGAGGTTCTCATTGAGGAGCTGCCAGAGACCAGCTGGTAGGATCCCGGGGAACCTCTCCCCTCACTGGCTTGTGGCCTGTTCCTGGAATCCCCTGAGAATAGTCTGGCTGCTGAGCTCCTTGGGTACTGTTCATGTACAACGTGGCCCGCACAGGCTCTCACCTGAGGTGAGACCAGGGCCTGCTTGGGAGGCTGGTGGCCCGCAGATGGCTTGGGTCAGGACTGGGGATTCTCACGTGTGGCATGGTTGGGGTCCAGCTGTGCTAAGAGCGCTAGTGAACTAATGTACAGATTCTCCAGGGCCTGCGTCCTGCCCAACGGATCAGGTCACGAGTGGCGTGGTATGCAGTGCAGAGCTAGATGATATATTGGGGGGAAGCTTTGGATCTAATTCTCTTCTCAGACAATCTCATGGACTCAGTGGACAAAGTGGGAGCAGAATTTGGCCCCCTGTATAAGAGCAAGGAGAGCACCTTGGGGAGGGGGAAATCGTGAATGATTTCAAAAGTGAAAGAGAGCTGAGCCAAACATCTCAGCCAAGGGTCAGCAAACCTAGGGACTGACAAAGGGACTCCTGAGGAAATCCAGAGGATGATAAACTTTCTGAGGCGAGCATCACAAGGGGACATCAGCTGGGACATAGACCTGCAGCAGAAGGTGCCAAGAAAAAGCAGGGGAGCCTAGTTAGATTGACGAGAGGAAGGCACAGGGGAGACAGCTGAGGAGGATGCAGGGATCTGGAACTAAAGATGCACATGGAGCCGTTCAGCCGAGGCACCAGAAGGCGATTTCCCATCTAGGGGAGAAATTGGACAAGAGGAAGCTGAGAACTGACAAGAGCCCAGCCAGTGACCAAGAAGCCAGCACTGAAAGGAGACTGCCCAAGGAGAGGAAAGAAAGGACCTTGAAGGGCAACTTGAAAGTGAGGGGTATGTCCAGACCACCTATGAGCCAAACGTGGAGCAGGGTGATGTGCTGCCTCCCAGAGGCCAGGATAAGGACAAGGAGTGTGCCAAAGGACACGGAGCCCACCTGAGAACCAACAGTAACTGAGGAGGCTCAGCAGAGCGCATGGTGACACTTGTGGCCTGGAGCAACTCTGGGGACCATCTGGAGAAACACCAGCACCGGGTGAAGTGAGCAGCACACAGCCCCCATGGAGACACCTCCGGCAGAGGAGAGGATGCTATCCTCCATCCTCACAATGGTCCTAACGGAAAGGGAGGTTCCCACAGTCCAGCTCTCAAACCTCTCCCTGGTATTGCTGGCAGCTGGGCAATGAAGGGGGAGGTGCAGCTGTAAGTCTGGCTGGACAAAGGGCAGAAACCAGCTCTCCTGAAAGCTTGGTGGAAGCTCCCCATTTCCTGCAAAGGCAGTGAGTGATGCAGTGTCCATCCAGCTCACTCCCTGCTTCACTAGTGCCCCCTGCTATTGTCCACAGGGACGGGCGTCCCTGCTGCCATGCCAGCGCTGCACCAGGGTCTCCTGGCATTCAGCAGGCATACATAGCTCTTCTCCCAAGAGACCATGCTAGCAGATACCAGTGAGGAGCATGGTATCCATGCAGAGAGCTGGATGTGCTAAAATGGTGTGAAAGTAACTGGACTACTTGTCCAGAGCTGTGATCTCAGAGCCCCAACACTTGTGCAGTGCCATTGTGCCCTGGTATGCCACATAGAGTATGTGCTGTGCCTGCATGAAATTCCAGCGGAGACCACTGCCCTGCAGGCCTGGGAGCCCCTGGTCGCTGGCGGAGCAGAGCTCTGCAAGTGACATTTGTGCAGATCAGCAGTGCCACCTAGTGAGCGTTTGGTTGAAGTCCTGGCTCTTTTCCAGAGGTCATCAGGCCTCCTCAAAGGCAAGAGAGTGGCTAATGAGGTGAGGTTCTGTAGCGCTGTCTCTGGAGAGACTTCCGGGCAATGTCTAAGCGCAGCAGCCAATGTCTCCCTGCATCCTGATGAGCTACCCCCATTTGTGTGACCTGTTTGCTCTCTGAAAACACTCAGGGAGCTTCAGTTAACCCCAGCCCAAGAAGCTCCTCCACGCACCAACCACCGTGCAGCAGCATGGAGCGCCTGTCGTCGCATTTGCAACCATTGCAATTCGTTTTACGTTTGGGTTTGTTTCTCCTATTTTGTTCCTTGGTAAAATGGCTTCTCAGTGTGAGCTGCAACCTGGTTGCTGTGCCCCTGCCATTCATTCACCCCATTGCTTCAATCCTACCCTCTTGGAGCGCTTTCGTTTAGCCTCCCTGCAGACACATTCTCCTCCACTCACTGCATCCCTTTGACCTGCCCCTTATTCGCACAATGACCTCCCCTTCCCCAGCTTTCCTTGATCGTCAGTTCTGTGTAAGGTATATATCTGCTAGACTAGAACCACAGCAAGATATCATTAAGGATGCAAAGGAAAGCAGTAGAAAGCTGAAAAATGCCAGAATTAAGGATTCTCATGCAACCTGAATTGTGGCCCTTCGTGCATTTGCATTTTGATATGCTCTTCAGCTATGTGATCACATACGATTTTTCCATGGGAATTCTGTCTGATTTTGTACACTGGACAGAATGCTCTGGGAATAAATCAGAGTTGCGTGGTCAGGCAGGCTATCTGGTCAACGCTTGCCTGATGTATTGCAGAAGCTAGATGGGGTGTAGTGACTGAGGCAGGAAACGGCAGGGAGAAAAAGGAGTATTGCCAACCCCACAATTCATAGTTCATGAGTCACACCCCACAAACCATGAGACAGTTTTCCCTAATCTTTTTTCCCTAATTCTCATTCTTGGAAATGGCTGAATTATTCAGCTAAAACTTTCCAAAAAACAGCCTGAGGCAGACACCTGGCACAGAAAATTTCAGCAAAAACAGTTAAAATTGGGGAAGTTATAAGTAACTGAAAACAGGGTCTTATAATGGGAAATGTCAGGCAACCTTACTGATAGATGTATATCCACCTATAGTATCACAATAGCACACAAGAGCCCTGCATGAGCAGGTGTGTGAGGGGCCCTGCCTCCGTGGTGGGAGATCGGGGTGGGGGTGAAGGGATAGACACACACACACACACATCCCCATATATCTGCTCATGCTCCACTTCCCACCAGACAGGAAGCAGCAGCGGTGGCCTGGGCCAGGACTGATCAGGGACTGAGAGAGGCCCTGATCCCTGCCCCAGGCCAGGCTGGATAGCCAGTGCCATGAAGTGAAAGAACCGCCCTGCTGCTCCCCTTTCTCCCTGGGATAGGACTGGGCTGCCCCCTCCACGATGGGACTGGCCCGCTAGCCCCAGAAGCAGGGATGTCCACGTCCGCCTCTGTGCTGTTGGAAAAATCCCAGCTGTTCAGGGTGTGTGGGGGACTCGGGGGCTGTGCATATCCCATGAAATTCAAACACTTTCTCGGGAGGCTGCCAAGGATTTCTAAAAGCCTGCAATTCTCCCGGGGCCTTGCCCCTGTGGCCTCAGCACAAAGAGATTAGTCCACTGGGTCCTATTGCTGAACCTCAGCAAAATAGGGCCAAGCACTGTAGAAGCTTTCACGAGTGACCCACAGAGCCTTTGGGATAGTCCATCCGTCCTTGCAGACTGACCTAATCACAAGAAATGCTGCCACAAGCCAGGTCTCAGGCGGGCCCTCAAAAATACTGTAGCGCGGCAAATGCAACTCCCCGTAAATCCTGGGGTCTGGTTATCTCCAACTGAAGAGTCTGATTGTGGTGCCTCTTTCTTTAGTCATTCCAAGTGTTGGCTTCTTTCTTTGGCTTCCCCTATAGTAACTGGTTTTCCAAACCATACCCACACAGGGACCAGTGTGTGCCCCCCGTGGCTCTGAAAGTCCTTTCTGAGCTGGATCCTGCTGCAGCTTCTTATGGTAGGTTGCAGGATATATGGCAGTCACCGGCAATTCTGTGCCAGTCTTCCTCTTCCTCATCCACCTTCCCTCCCACTTCATCTGGGAACTTGCTTCTCAGAGGCAGCTCTGTCAGCACTCTATTTGTGTTTTGTTTCCTGATTCTGGCAGTTTGCCAAGAGAGGTGGAAGTTTTCAGGCTGTCCTGTGTCTCCTTGGTGGAGCCATGAGGGGAACAGCATGGATTACTGGCTAGTCCTTTTCCCTTTGACTCGGTGAGGCGATGTGCACAGGGATACCCTGCCTTCCCCACACTTTGTGTTCTCCCTTTGGGTTAGACTGAAATAGTCCCATGTCCCCTTTCCTTCTCTCCTGCCCTTCGGGGTTCATTCTCCTTTTCTCCCTCCCCCAGGTCTTTCCAGCTCTGGGCCTGAGGTGCCATACTGCGCTGTGGAGCTTGCAGGTGGCATCTCCCTCTCCGTCCCCTGCCCACACATCTCCTCCAGGGGCTGCACTGCTCCTGAAACAGCCCTTTCTTGCTTGTGCTAGCGGAGTAAGGTGGCTAATGCTTTAATTATACAATTGCAACTAAAGAAAATTCTATACCCAGTTCTTTCTTCTCACCTGCCCTGCTGTCCCTCTCTCTCTCCGCCCCAATCCATGTTACTTCTGCCCAGTATGAACTGGACTAGCTTGGCCATTACTAACCCCTTGCTGTGTAAAACAAAGCCAGCCCTTGGTTGCTGACATGGGTTGCTGGTGTCCCAGCCTGTCTGTAGTGAGAATAAAGGCTGGTCTACATTACAAAGTCAGGTCAACTTAACTACATCACTCTGAGCTGTGAAAAATGTCACACCCTGTGCAGTTTAACTAAGCTGCCGTGAGCCTTGGTGCAGACACCGCAGGTTGATGGACAAAATCTTCCATCAACTTAACTTATTGTCCTTCGCAGAGTGGATTTACTACAGCGATGGGAAACCCCATCTCCTGCTGCAGTGTATGCTCTGGTTGTGCTGTTGCAGAGTTTCTAGCCAGACCCCGAGTCTCCTACCAGGTATACCGTATGTGCTGCAGAAGGGCCCCAGAAGGAGAGCAGGGGACTCAGGCCTTTTCATTTTTATATGGAAAGGGAAAAGACTAAGGGCTGGTCTCCTCTGGGAGCTTACAGGGGCATGGCTGCATCTCCATGCCCCTGAGAGAGGTAGCGATCTAGCCCTCGGTGGAGGCAGTGCTAGCTACCCCCTGGGGGGAGCTGGATTACCTGTGCCGCGGGGAGAACCCCGCCCATCCGTGCAAGGGATGTCTACATTGAGGGCTCATCTACACTTAAAACGCTGCAATGGGACTGCCCATGTCAAAGAGAGGGGCTCTCCCCTCAGTGGAGGTATCCGCCACCCAAGAGCGGGTAGCTAGAGCCAGAGGCGAATTCCCCCATCGACCTAGTGCTGTCTCCACTGGGCGCTAGCTGCGTCGCTCGGGGTGGATTTTTCGTAGCCCTGGCGACACCGGTATCCCGAGCTAACTTCCAAGTGCAGGACAGGGAAACACGACAACCGCAGCACTGCACGATGCGCAGACGCACCCCGGGAGCGAATGCGAAGCTCCAGTCTGTAGCCAAGAGTTAGTTCTGTGGCTTGCAGCCTGTGGGCTGCAGACCCCAGGGGGCCGCAGACTCCGAGTTTTCACAGGGGGCTGCACCTCCATGCAAAATTGTTGATGTCTACAAGTGAAAAAAGGTTGAAAACCACTGGGCTAGAGGAAGGGAATCTGGATTCCTGACACCAAGTGCTACAGGTAGGCCTGCAACTTGATGTCTGTTTCAGCTCAGGTGTTCCCCAGGCAAGGCTTAAGCTGACTCAGTCTAGAACAATCGGGTGCTAACTGAGGGCTTGTCTACACTACCTGCCGGATTGGTGGGCAGTGATCGATCCAGCGGGGATAGATTTATCGCATCTAGACTAGATGCGATAAATCGACCACTGAGCGCTCTCCCGTCGACTCCACCAGAACGAGGAGTGCAAGCAGAGTTGACGGGAGAGCGTCAGCTGTCGACCTACGGCAGTGAAGACACCGTGATAAGTAGATCTAAGTACGTCGACCTCAGCTACGCTATTCACGGAGCTGAAGTTGCGTATCTTGGATCGATCCCGTGTGGTAGTGTAGACAAGCCCTGAGTTACATTAGCAACTCTGTTAACAACCAGGTTCAAATCCCCACCAGAGGGAGCAGAAGGTAATTTGCTCATTATCAACATCCTCCGGCTGTACAAGGAAGTGATCGTCATCAACATCGCAATCCTCAAACCCATCCACACTCTTCCCCACCCTCCAAAAGGGAAGAAGGAGGATCCTGGGAACTACAGGCCAGTCAGCCTTACCTCAGTCCCTGGAAAAATCATGGAGCAGGTCCTCAAGGAATCAATTCTGAAGCACTTAGAGGAGAGGAAAGTGTTCAGGAACAGTCAGCATGGATTCACCAAGGGCAAGTCATGCCTGACTAATCTAATTGCCTTCGATGATGAGATAACTGGCTCTGTGGATGAGGGGAAAGCAGTGGACGTGTTGTTTCTTGACTTTAGCAAAGCTTTTGACACAGTCTCCCACAGTATTCTTGCCAGCAAGTTAAAGAAGTATGGGCTGGATGAATGGACTATAAGGTGGATAGAAAGCTGGCTAGATTGTCGGGCTCAACGGTTAGTGATCAATGGCTCCATGTCTAGTTGGCAGCCGGTGTCAAGTGGAGTGCCCCAAGGGTCAGTCCTCGGGCCAGTTTTGTTCAATATCTTCATTAATGATCTGGAGGATGGTGTGGATTGCACCCTCAGCAAGTTTGCAGGTGACACTAAACTGGGAGGAGAGGTAGGTATGCTGGAGGATAGGGATACAGAGGGACCTAGACAAATTGGAGGATTGGGCCAAAAGAAATCTGATGAGGTTCATCAAGGACAAATGCAGAGTCCTGCACTTAGGACGGAAGAATCCCATGCACCACTACAGACTAGGGACTGAATGGCTCGGCAGCAGTTCTACAGAAAAGGACCTAGGGGGGACAGTGGACGAGAAGCTGGATATGAGTCAACAGTGTGCCCTTGTTGCCAAGAAGGCCAATGGCATTTTGGGATGTATAAGTAGGGGCATTGCCAGCAGATCGAGGGACGTGATGGTTCTCCTCTATTTGACATTGGTGAGGCCTCATCTGGAGTACTGTGTACACTACAAGAAGGATGTGAAAAAATTGGAAAACATCCAGCAGAGGGCAACAGAAATGATTAGGGGACTGGAACACATGACTTATGAGGAGAGGCTGAGGGAACTGGGATTGTTTAGTCTGCGGAAGAGAAGAATGAGGGGGGATTTGATAGCTGCTTTCAACTACCTGAAAGGGGGTTCTAAAGAGGATGGCTCTAGACTGTTCTCAGTGGTAGCAGATGACAGAACGAGGAGTAATGGTCTCAAGTTGCAGTGGGGGAGGTTTAGGTTGGATATTAGGAAAAACTTTTTCACTAGGAGGGTGGTGAAACACTGGAATGGGTTACCTAGGGAGGTGGTGGAATCTCCTTCCTTAGAGGTTTTTAAGGTCAGGCTTGACAAAGCCCTGGCTGGGATGATTTAGTTGGGGATTGGCCCTGCTTTGAGCAGGGGGTGGGACTAGATGACCTCCTGAGGTCCCTTCCAACCCTGATATTCTATGACTCTATGAAAAGGGTCTGATTGCCACAGGATGCCAGGCAGAGCCCTGGAAAGAAATATGAGCAGCAGCCAGCAGAACCTGGCAACATGAAATTGCTCCCCCAACCTCAGGGTGGTAGATAGTTACAGATCAGAAGCAAGTCCCACACCAATAAAAGATCCACTCTTGGAGCTGGCTCTGCTGTCCCCAGAGTAATCCTTTCCTCACTATGAGCCAAACCCTGCCCCTGGGCGGATACTGACCTTCGTGGTGGCCCTTGCATACTGCTGAATCAGAAGCCCCGCTTGCCACTCCCAAAGCCTAGCTAGTCAGGTGCGGAGCGGGGCTTGTAAAAATGCCTCTCATGTCTCCGACTGGGGGGTTCTGCTGCACGCTGCTCCCCAAGGCAGAACTGAGGCCTCCATCCCATCTCAGGGCCAAGACAAACACCAGTTCTGGCCATGGGCTGGGGGGATTTGCTCCTTTCCTGGTAAGCAGCCAGCGGGAGAAGGGACAAGCACCCCTCCAAGCTGCTGTGCTAGGGGAGAAACCTAGAGCTGGCAGGCAGCAGGACTGGGGGAGGGCAGCTGTAACCTCTGCCAGGGAGCTGAGTCTATTGATCTTAGCAAAGACAAGGGCCAAGGGGTGACTTGATCCGAGGCTGTAAGTATCCACATGGGAACTGATATCTAATAATAGGCTCTTCAGCCGAACAGACAAAGGTCGAACACAATCTAAGGGCTGGGAGTTGAAGCTGGACAAACTCAAACTGGAAATAAGGCTCACATTTTTAACAGAGAGGCAGGCTAATTAACCCTTGGAACAGTTTAGTGAGGGTCTTGGGGGATTCTCTATCACTGATCATTTTAAATCAAGATTGGATGCTTTTCTAGAAGATCTGCTGTAGGGATTATTGTGGGGCAGGTCTCTGGCCTGTGCTGTGCAGGCGGTCAGACTAGATGACCACAGTGGTCCCTGCTGGCCTTGAAATCTCTGAATCGCCAGTGCTTAGGGCACTCACTGCGATGGGGAGGCTCTCTCATGGTAAGTTTAAGTTTAACATACGAAGGTCTGGAAAGATGCAGGGAGGGCACTGACAGACCATTAACTTGGCCCTCTAGTGACACCAGGAAGGGATATAAAAGGGAGGAAAAAATCAAACATGTCTTTAACAATCAGTTTAATCTAATCTGAGATCTCAGAACTGCCTGCAGAGTGTCACTGCAGGGCACAGGTAAGGGTTCTGCTGAACGAGGAACTTTCAGTTATACGCAGTGGTGTTGCAGCTGTGTCCGTCTCAGGATAGTCTGGAGACAAGGTGAGGGAGCTAGTAGCTTTTATTGGACCAACTTCTGTTGGGGAGAGACAAGCTCTCAAGTTTACACAGAGCCCTTCTTCAGTTTGAAGAATAACAGGGTCAAATCACCATTCAGTTTCCTCCCCCTGCCCCCCCCCCATGTAGTCTATTCACCTGTGTGACCTGCAATCATATCACTGCTGTGGGAGGGGTTTTAGCCCAAGACACCCACAGCTTCCCCTCCATGAGGGGGCCATAGCCTGCCAGGGCAGCCCCAAAGGGCAGTAAGTGAAATCTGTCACTATAAAGCAGATTTTCTAATCCTCCATCATTCTCCTGGCTCGTCTCTGAACCCTTTCCAGATGATCAACATCCCAACTGTGGGCGGCACCAGAACTGGACACTGGTTCAACCACTGCTGGAATCCTGTGCTAGATACAGAAGTAAAATAACTTCTCTGCTCCTACTCGCCCACGGCTATACGTCCAAGGGTCACATTAGCTCTTCTGGTCACAAAGTCACATTGGGAACTCGTATTCAGCAGATTACCTCTCACGACCCTCAAACCATTTTCAGAGTCCCTGCTTCCCAGGGTAGAGTCCCTTGTCCTGTAAGTGCGGCCCACAGTCTTTGCTTTTAGCCACATTAAAATGCATTGTTTGCTTGCACCTAGTTTACCAAGCGACCCAGCTGGCTCTGTATCAGTGACCTGTCTTCTTCATTACAGTAGAATCTCAAAGATACAAACAGCAGAGTTATGGACTTGCTGGTCAACCGGACACCCTGTGAAACTGGAAGTAATTAATCAGGCAGCAGCAGAAATTTAAAAAAAAAAAAAAAAAAGTCAAATACTGTACTGCCTCAAGGCTTTAGCCCAGGGGCTCTCAGCTTCAGCCACAGGTGGTTGGGGCTGCAGCTGCAGGGCGGGGAGGAGGGGGGTCAGGGCTCCGGGCAGCGGGGACTTGGGGCTTCTGACCCTTGGGAGAACCTGGGCTCAGGGCTTTAGACCAGGGAGGAGTGCTGAAGCTCAGGGCTTCAGCCCCGCTGCACTGTTTCTGGCTTCAGCCCTGCCAGAAATCAGGGGTTTAGCTCCATGGCTCCGTTCCCAGCTTCAGCCCACCAGGGATCGGGGCTTTAGCTATAGTTTTGGCCCCAGCACTCCCCCCATAGCTAAAGCCCCAAGCCCCAGCGTGCCCCCCAGGCTGAAACAGGGAGCGGAGACGTGGGGAACCCCGGAGCCCCCCCTACAGGGTAGAAGCCGGGAATGGAGCCACAGGGCTGAAGCCCTGAGCCCCAGTGCTTCCTCCAGGTCTAAAGCCCTGAGCCCTGGTGCTCCCGCGGGACAGAAGCCCTGAGCCCCCTACTCAGAGCCCCGACGGCCCCTAGGGTCAGAAGTCCCGACCTCCCCGCAAAGCCCTGACCCCACCCTGCGGCTGCAGACCCAACTCCCCTGTGGCTGAAGTCTGTAACATCTTGTTCAGAATTATGGAACATTTCAGAGTTATGGGCAACCTCCATTCCCAAGGTATCTATAACTGAGGTTCTACAGGATTTACCTTGCCCCCAATTTTTGTGTCATCTTCAAACTTTATCAGTGATGATTTTGTTTTCTTCCAAGTTATTGATAAAAACCTTAAATAGCATAGGGACAAGACCTGGTCCCTGCAGCACCCTGCTGGAAAGAGACCCACTCAATAATTCCTCTACAGTTACAATTTGAGACCTAGCAGGTAGCCGGGTTTTAATCTATTTAATTTGTGCCACGTTAATTTTATATCACTGTCATGTGGTACTGAGTCTGGTGGTGTCTCTGACTCCGGTTGGTTTGGCTTTTTCACAAAAAACTTCAAGAGGTTGAGGTGGCCACTCCATCTTGCTGCAGCACAAACACAAGCTCCAAAACCTCCACCTTTTGCAAAATGGGGTTCTTGCTTTCCAGCCAGCCTCACTTGTAACAGCTATTCAGAGTGTTTGATCAGAGGGAGCATGCTGCATGCCAAAGGCTGGTCAGGGTGCTGTGCCCTCCTGGATACCTGCAACACACCCCTCTGTGGAAGGGCCCTGGAGAGCTGGCCAGATTGATTTTATAACACCCAGGAGATTCTCCAAAAGTGGGGAAATTGCCAGCTACCCCTCTGGAGCAGCTTTCCAGTCACTGCTTGCTGCCTGAGCATCCCCCTGCAGCCTTAGCAGAGCTGAAGTAGCTGGGCCAAGTTCTGTGTATAGCATCTTCCCGAAATGCCTGGCATCCCAGCTCCCAAGGGTTAAAACAAGCATTTCTACCCCACCTAGCTGATGGGCTCTGAAACATGGAGTCACTCCCTGGGCCAGGCCAGACTGGTTAAGTATCATTTTCAGCTCTTGCTTTTGCCTGATCCATTCCTGTGCGGAAAGGAGGAACCGTTTTGATGGCAGGGTCTTTAAAAGGAGGTGGCTGCGGTTTGCAGTGCTGGGAGGTGCAGATTGGGGATGGAGCCAGGCCTTCTGTGCAAGTGAGGAGGTCGTCGGGGGCAAAACAAATGCAATTTATCCCATAGTTACAGACCCAAACGAGTTTATTCCTTGGTGTCATCACCCTCATGTGCAATAAACATACATAAGAGCAGATTTTTCAGACACTTTAGGCAGGCTAGTGAGCATGCAAATGCACCTGCTGTCAGGCACCTTATCAGCACGCAAAGCAAAAGAGCAGCTAATTGGCCCTCTTGTCCCATTCAGGAGGCCAAAAGTTGAATGAGCCAAGGAGCCATCACCGCTTGCTCTGCCCTCTGGTCGTTCATCTCTGGCTGCAGGCCCAACCCTGCAGCCCCTGCTGTGGCCCAGCTGATATACTTAAGAGGTGCTCAGGTCCCCACCTCGCACCAGTGTGAAATGCACCATCCAAACTACAGAAACCCACTTTAAGACACATTAAAATAGGGCAGTGATAGCTGGGTACAGCTTTGTTGCTGCTTTTCCCCTGCCCTGCACATCGGCTGCCACCTCTCCCTCCCTCTGTGGCAATGGCGGCAGCGAGGGCCTCTTCCTACCTCCACTGAACAGCCTTGGCCTTCTGCTAGTGAAAATAGTGGGAAAAGAAAGAGCCCGTCTTGGAGCCAGATAGTGTAGAGCAGGGGTTCTCACCCTCTTTCTTTCTGTGCCCCCCCCAACATGCTATAAAAACTCCAGGCCCTCGCAGGGAGAGGGGGACCCTTAGTCATAGGTGTACTTTGAATTCTATTTGGCGGGGGGGGCACAGGGCTCGAGCCCCACAGGGGAACCGGAACTCAGGTCTCAGGCCTTCAGCCCCACGGCTCTCAGTTTCAGCCCTGTAGGAGGTGCTGGGGCTTGGGGCTTTAGCCCTGTGCGGGGGGTTGGGGCTCCAGGATTCAGCCGCCTGGCGCCCAGCTTCAGCTCGTCAGGAGCACCAAGGCTCAGGGCTTTAGCCCAGCAGCTCCCACTTTTAGCCCCATGAGGGGCGAGGGGCTCCAGCTGCAGGGATCCGTGGCCCCCCTGAAACGGCTTGTGGGCCCCCATTCAGGCAGACACTCTCCCCATCTCCACTTGGCTGTTGGGCTCTTGCTTACCAAGTGCTGGCCTGCTACTGCCTCCAGTCAATTCGTTCAGCTGGAGGCCTCTGATGTTCCCATTTACTGCCATGCACACAGAGGGCTAGACAGCTTTTTTCACTATTGATCTGATGCTTTAAGGGGAAGAAAAACCTCTTTGGCTGTCTAAACACTATTGATCCATGCCAGGGAGCCACGCCGCCAGGGAAGGGCGTGGAGGGATTGAAATCTAATTTCCAACAACTTGTTTCTGTTATTTCTACCCTTTCGGACAGGTAGCAACACGGAGCAACAGCCTCAGTCAGGGTGGTCGATAGCTCCGCCGAGAGCACAGCACGTTCCTGCTAGGGCCTTCCAGTGGCTACAGGGCTGGGGTTACAGAGGCTGGAGGTGCGAGCCAGCCTCTGCCCTCCCCACCCCTGCAGTGGCTTTCTGCTTTGAGTCGTCCAGAGATCCTGGAGAAGGCTGGCAGGTGCCCCCACCCTGACCTCTCTCTCATGCCACATGAGCTCCTGGCCCAGCTGTATGTACGATGCCAGCAAGGCCAGCTAGTTACACTGTCCGCTTGCAATGCAGGCTGCAGAGAGGAGTGAGGTGCTGCAGAGCTTGCAGAAGGACAGCCAAGCACAGCAGTGGAGGACAGCAGAGCAGGACAGGACCATCCTCACACTGCAGAGCCAGCTGCAGAAACACCTGGAAAAGCACCAGGGCACTGAAGAGCAGGTACTGCAGGGGTGGGCGTGTCCAGCAGGGTCTGTCCAATGGGGACCAGGCACTGCTCTCAGGAAAGGGACTGGCTAGAAAGGGGTGGGGGGGGGCTTCACTCTGGATAAGGGTTATTTGCTACATCCAGGTGCTCAAAGTGAGCAAGAGGAAATCTGTTGGCAGGTCCTGGCCCTCCACTCACCCATGGCTAGCCTCAGGAGATGCGGCCCAGGATTTCTGCTTCAGAAACTGAAAGAGATTAGGCAACGTCCTGCCTTAGAGACTTCTTAGCTATCCAGGGTCCCTTCCCCATCGACCTGGGAAGTGCTTGTCATCAGAGAGCACCTGTTGTCCTAAGGAATCCTAAGGCACCCTTAACATCCCGAGGGATCGCCTTAGCTGACATAGTGCAGTCAGGTCTGGGGGGAAACATGGCAGCCATGTAATGGCCACAGCAGCATTACACAAGGACATAGGGCAGGAAGTGATACTGCTCCTGTGAAGAGTGGCGGGGAACTAGAATGACTGCAAGCATGGGCGACACTGACATGCCCCAAGCCCCGTGCACTCTGGCACCTGTCCCACTGCCTGGACATGCTGGGATCTCCCATGTCACGTCAGGACTAAGCCAGCCCAGCTTAGGCAAGGCTGTGGGTGCCCGGCTTCACTCGAGAAGGCTTGTGGCTGCATTTGGAGAGGCCCAGGCTGAACTCCAAGTCCCTCTCACAGCTGCATCAGCCCTGCAGCTCCTCATTCTTATGAGTGAGGTTGGCGGGTGGGAGCCTGCTGTCCTCACCTCCTGGTCGTCTGCCTCAGAGAGGGGACAGGACAGAGTATTGTGAAATCCATCAGGAATCAGTGGCCCTGGTTCTGCGCTTACCTCCTTCTGTGTAACACGTTGGCTGCCATGGCATTTTCATTGTGAGAGCAGGATCAGGCCCACAGACTTTCAGCCCGTGCTCTCCATCCTGCACCCAGCCCCTCCTGCCCTGCTTTACCAGGAGCGCTGAGACTCCTTCCAGGACAGGAGCCTGCATTGCACATGAGCCAGCAGATTAGGCACAATAAGCAGAAAGAGGAGGAACTGTGCAGGGTCCTGACAGACGTGGTGAAGTGACGATCAGAACTGTCACTCTAGTGGAAGTCACTGCTATTAAACTAGAAATCAGTGTCTTGTGCTTCCTGCAGCAGCACCTCGCTTTGATTGCTGTCCTGAACCTTAGAGACTCGGCAGTTCAGTGCTGAACTGACCACAGGGTGTTTAACCCACGTGCTGCTGGAGGCCAGTCTCTCTTTGGGAGGGTTTGCTCTCATTGGGTTCTGCCGGGGAGTGGCTGGCTCCTTGCTGAGCTGGAGCACAGGGGAGCAGCACCGGCTCTCAGGCGGGCTCTGTAGATGAACTGGCCCTGTACGGAGGGGGGTTCGGTGCCCTTGTGGGAGGACGCTCCAGAAAGCTGCTAGAGTGGACAGAGCGGTGAGATCTAGGGAAGACTTGACCAGATGCCAGCATGGCCCCATCCAGCCAGCGCAAGACTAAACGAGGGACCTCGTTAAAGCCGACATTCTCAGCCTGCTGCTGTGAAACACTGACTAACCTGCTGCTTCTGGGACTCTGTTTTCGGTGCATTTACTAATCTGGGCTCTCCGCATTTTAGCTCTAGGACCAGATTTTGACAGGCACAGACGAGCAAATCCCCTGTGCAGTGCCCGTGCCGCATCAACTGCATGAGCGCCAAGTAACGCACCAGTTCCTGCCTTTGAAAAGCTGGCCCATCAGCCTGATTGGTGCCACATAACTAGCAATATAGTCACCTCCCCCTCGCAGGCTGAGGGTGTTCTGCAGCTGTGGCCAGCCCCAAAGCAGGACACAATCGGGTTCTCCTCTCTCACACCCTGTCGACCCAGGGCACAAGACTGACAATCCTGAGAGACTCTTTAAGCTCACAAGGGAGTCAACTGCAGGAATTTTCTGAGGTACCAGTTAGATTTTAAACCTGGAACCTAGATTTGCCAATTGGCTACGTGTTCTAGCGTATCTAGAATGGAATCGAACAGAATAAGCCCCTGTGTGTTGAGTCCAGGGAGCATTAGCTCTGTAGATGAACTGGGGTCTTTTCAGGTCAACTTTTAACTTGAACGGTATTTCTCAAATCAGGACACTTGATTATTCTTAACCAGTTAACAGTTTATTAATTCATGCAGAGCCACATCAATATACAATCAGCAGTTCACCAGGCAAGTGTAAACACAACCAGTGTTCTAGGCAAGTACTAAATACACCAATACAGTCCAGAGTAGGGCTGATGCTAGCAGTTACACAGAGGAACAATGCAAATCACCAAGATTTCATATTACATTTACTTCTGACATCAGTCATCAATTCTTAGTACCCAATACATTTATCATGCTTTCAGTACTTCTCCAAGCAGTAAGAATATTCTTGTCTTTAAGGGACTTTCAAGAATACGGTCCCAGGTATTTGAGTGGATTGGTCCAAAAGGGGCAGGTTTAGAATATGAAAAGCAATTGTTTGAAGTTATGGTTCAGATCTCTCTTAGGTCAGTTTGCTTGAATTTATAAAGGAGGTCATGCATATAGCATTAGCCAGAATCTAAAATGCGGTTATTTGATGTCTCACTACAGAGTGTCAACTTCATCCAGATAAACTTCAGTTATTTATGTGAAAGAACAGAAGGAGAAACAATCTCTGAAATGTATCAGGAGGTAGCTGTGTTAGTCTGTAAAAAACAAGGAGTCCGGTGGCACCTTAAAGACTAACAGCTTTACTTGAGCATAAGCTTTTGTGGGTAAAAACCCCACTTCTTCAGATGCATGGAGTGAAAATTACAGATGCAGACATAAATATACTGACACATGAAGAGAAGGGAGTTACCTCACAAGTGGAGAACCAGTGTTGACAGGGCCAATTCGATCAGGGTGGATGTGGTCCACTCCCAACAATAGAAATGGAAATGGAATCTCACCACTTACTTGTTGCACTGGGGATTCTGCAGCTTTGGTCAGCCCTGGGCTGTGCCGTCTGCTGATGACCTCAGTTGTGTCTACGCTGAGTCTGGGATTCACTGGAGGCACCCTCGGATTTCTATCGGTCATTTGCCAGCTGGCGCTCAGCTTTCAACTTGCTCACTTTCTCTGCTGCTTCCATCAATATCCAGTAGATGGTGGAAGTGTATAGGAAATTTCTCCAATGTTTCTTTTATTCAGAGGGTTTGATCCATTTCATGGATAAAGCCCTACACAGATACAAAATTTGCATTCACATCTGCTCTGCAATCTGCAAAAATCATCTGGGGATATCCACATCTGCAGATATAAAACGGATATCTGCAGATTTGCCGGGCTCTATTAATAGAATCAGAAAACCATAGGGTTAGAGGGACTGCAAGGGTCATGCAGGATTTGTTGTGTCTAACCATCCAAGACAGGTGGCTCCAGCCTCCTTTTGAAAACCTCCAGGGAAGGCGCGTCCAGGACCTCTGAATCAGAAAGCTGTCCCATGCACATGCTAAGAATTTGCAGGATGTATTATGTTTTGCAGCAGTTGCCTTCCAACAGATATCAGGGAAGTAAAATCCCCCATCAATACTAGCTCATGTGTTAGTTAATCTTGTTGCCTGCTTGTAGACTAACTCATCCACTTCCTCTTCCTGATTTTGTGTCTATAATAGACCCCCCACCCTAACATCGCTACGGTTCTGTTCCCTTATCCTCACCCAGAGACTCTCAGTAGGCCTGTCGCTCACTTCCCCTTGGATCTCGGAGCAAATGTAGCCAGTCTTGATGTACAGCTCAACTCCTCCTCCTTTTTCCCCATACCTGTCCTTTCGGAACAAGCTATAGCCCTCAACGTTGGTACGCCAATCGTGGGTGTTGTTCCCACCAAGTCTCTGTGATGCCGATGTTAAGTTATAATTTTCTTTATCTACTATGACTTCCAGTTCATCCTGCTTGTTCCCCATACTCCTTGCATTTGTATAGAGGCATCGAAGATATTTTTCAGACTGCAGACTGTTGCTTTTCCTCTTGCCTTTTTAATACAGTTGTGATTTCTAGTCCCTTCTCCAGAAATTACCCCTTGCCTTTGTCTTCGTTACTTGAGCCTAGATGCGAATTGGCCGGATTTTTGTCACCATCCCTAGGTTAAAGCTGTGCTTATCAGGTTAGCCAGACAATGACCAAAGATGCTCTTCTCAGTATTGGATAGGTGGAGCCCATCCCAGCACAGTAATCCACTTCCCTGGAACATCAGCTCATCGTTGAAAAAGCCAAAGCCCTCTTGCCAACACCACCTGCGTAGCCATGCATTTACTTCCACGATTCGATGGTCACTACCCAGGCCTCTTCCTTCAACAGGGAGACTGGACGAGAACCCCACTTGCACCCCAAACTCTTTTATCCTTCTTCCCAGAGCCACGTAATCTGCAGTGATCTGCTCCAGGTCATAGAATCATAGAATATCAGGGTTGGAAGGGACCTCAGGAGGTCATCTAGTCCAACCCCCTGCTCAATCCCCAATTAAATCATTTGTCAAGCCTGACCTTAAAAATTTCTAAGGAAGGAGATTCTACCACCTCTCTAGGTAACGCATTCCAGTGTTTCACCACCCTCCTAGTGAAAAAGTTTTTCCTAATATCCAACCTAAACCTCCCCCACTGCAACTTGAGACCATTACTCCTTGTCCTGTCATCTTCTACCACTGAGAATAGTCTAGAACCATCCTCTTTGGAACCACCTCTCAGGTAGTTGAAAGCAGCTATCAAATCCCCCCTCATTCTTCTCTTCTGCAGACTAAACAATCCCAGTTCCCTCACCCTCTCCTCATAAGTCATGTGTTCCAGACCCCTAATCATTTTTGTTGCCCTTCACTGGACTCTCTCCAATTTATCCACATCCTTCTTGTAGTGTGGGGCCCAAAACTGGACACAGTACTCCAGATGAGGCCTCACCAATGTCAAATAGAGGGGAACGATCACGTCCCTCGATCTGCTGGCAATGTCCCTACTTATACATCCCAAAATGCCATTGGCCTTCTTGGCAACAAGGGCACACTGTTGACTCATATCCAGCTTCTCGTCCACTGTCACCCCTAGGTCCTTTTCCGCAGAACTGCTGCGTAGCCATTCGGTCCCTAGTCTGTAGCGGTGCATTGGGTTCTTCCGTCCTAAGTGCAGGACCCTGCACTTATCCTTATTGAACCTCATCAGATTTCTTTTGGCCCAATCCTCCAATTTGTCTAGGTCCCTCTGTATCCTATCCCTACCTGCCACCGTATCTACCACTCCTCCTAGTTTAGTATCATCCACAAATTTGCTGAGAGTGCAATCCACACCATCCTCCAGATCATTTATGAAGATATTGAACAAAACTGGCCCCAGGACCAACCCTTGGGGCACTCCACTTGATACCGACTGCCAACTAGACATGGAGCCATTGATCACTACCTGGTGAGCCCAACAATCTAGCCAACTTTCTACCCACCTTATAGTGCATTCATCCAGCCCCTACTTCTTTAACTTGCTGACAAGAATACTGTGGGAGACCGTGTCAAAAGCTTTGCTAAAGTCAAGAAACAATACATCCACTGCTTTCCCTTCATCCATAGAACCAGTAATCTCATCATAGAAGGCGATTAGATTAGTCAGGCATGACCTTCTCTTGGTGAATCCATGCTGACTGTTCCTGATCACTTTCCTCTCATGTAAGTGCTTCACGGTAGATTCCTTGAGGACCTGCTCCATGATTTTTCCAGGGACTGAGGTGAGGCTGACCAGCCTGTAGTTCCTAGTATCCTCCTTCTTCCCTTTTTTAAAGATTGGCACTACATTAGCCTTTTTCCAGTCATTCGGGACTTCCCCCGTTCGCCACGAGTTTTCAAAGATATTGGCCAATGGCTCTGCAATCACATCCGCCAACTCCTTTAGCACTCTCGGATGCAACGCATCCGGCCCCATGGACTTATGCATGTCCAGCTTTTCTAAATAGTCCCTAACCACCTCTTTTTCCACAGAGGGCTGGCCATCTATTTCCCATGTTGTGATGCCCAGTGCAGCAGTCTGGGAGCTGACCTTGTTTGTGAAGACAGAGGCAAAGAAAGCACTGAGTACATTAGCTTTTTCCACATCCTCTGTCACTAGGTTGCCTCCCTCATTCAGTAAGGGGCCCACACTTTCCTTGGCTTTCTTCTTGTTGCCAACATACCTGCGAAGAACCCCTTCTTGTTACTCTTAACATCTCTTGCTAGCTGCAGCTCCAGGTGTGATTTGGCCCTCCTGATTTCATTCCTACATGCCCGAGCAATATTTTTATACTCTTCCCTGGTCATTTGTCCAATCTTCCACTTCTTGTAAGCTTCTTTTTTATGTTTAAGATCCGCAAGGATTTCACCGTTAAGCCAAGCTGGTCGCCTGCCATATTTACTATTCTTTCGACACATCGGGATGGTTTGTCCCTGTAACCTCAATAGGGATTCCTTGAAATACAGCCAGCTCTCCTGGACTCCTTTCCCCCTCATGTTATTCCCCCTTGGGATCCTACCCATCAGTTCCCTGAGGGAGTCGCAGTCTGCTTTCCTGAAGTCCAGGGTCCGTATTCTGCTGCTTACCTTTCTTCCCTGTGTCAGGATCCTGAACTCGACCAACTCATGGTCACTGCCTTCCAGATTCCCATCCACTTTTGCCTCCCCTACTAATTCTTCCCGGTTTGTGAGCAGCAGGTCAAGAAAAGCTCCCCCCAAGTTGGCTCCTCCAGCACTTGC
Organism: Lepidochelys kempii; assembly: GCF_965140285.1. NCBI lineage: Eukaryota > Metazoa > Chordata > Testudines > Cheloniidae > Lepidochelys > Lepidochelys kempii. The sequence goes on from NC_136391.1 coordinate 43,448,476, forward strand.
GCCAGGAAATTGTCCCCTACATTTTCCAAAAACTTCCTGGATTGTCTGTGCACCGCTGTATTGCTCTCCCAGCAGATATCAGGGTGATTAAAGTCGCCCATGAGAACCAGGGCATGCGATCTAGTAGCTTCTGCGAGTTGCCGGTAGAAAGCCTCGTACACCTCATCCCCCTGATCCAGTGGTCTATAGCAGACTCCCATCACGACATCACTCTTGTTGCTCACACTTCTAAACTTAATCCACTCAGGTTTTTCTGCAGTTTCATACCAGAGCTCTGAGCAGTCATACTGCTCCCTTACATACAGTGCAACTCCCCCACCTTTTCTGCCCTGCCTGTCCTTCCTGAACAGTTTATAACCATCCATGACAGTACTCCAGTCATGTGAGTTATCCCACCAAGTCTCTGTTATTCCAATCACGTCATAATTCCTTGACATCACCAGGACCTGTCATGCTTGGCAGTATCATTGGTGCCCACTTGGAGAAGTAGGATGGGGTAGCGGTCCAAGGGCTTGATGAGTTTCAGCAGACTTAGTCACATCCTGAATTCTAGCTCCAGGCAAGCATTACATGGACTGTGTTTCATTATTACCCCCAACTATCAATTGGGATCCCTCTTTTCAAGCAATTTCTCTTAATATTCCAGTGTTAGACAATGTGATGATATTTTTAATATGCTTTCTTCTTTCTAGAGCCTTGCAATTCTTCTCACTTCCAGGGTGCAACAATCTTTTACAAAGAAAACAAACAAAATCCCTTAGATCAGGGGAACTGGACTGATTAGTCACACGGAGAGATGAATATCTGGTTCAGAAGGCAAACAAGCATACAGTGTGTAAGTTGGAGTGAGTATAGAGAGAGAGAATGTGGCATTGGAGGTATCAGGAAGTTTGACCTGTGGAACTCTCACTGGTTTTGAGTCACCAGCCGAGCTAGCCCTGATTGGTTTAACCCTTCACTGTTTTTTTTCTCTTCTCTCGTTCTGTATAACACATGGGAGACAATCGGGCGCTCTGCGCAGGAGAGGCGGCAGAGGCTCTCCGTAGCTAGACTCAGAGCAGTGGAAGTCTCGTCCATAAGTGAATTATAGGAGTCTTTGGTTTGAGAAAGTAACAAGAGTTGGAGAATTCCTCAACAAGCATCAGAGCTGTACTTTCCTGGGAATGACGTATTTTAGCTTTAGCTTACTTAACGCCCCCAGAGAGGATGTCTCACCTGTTGGGGTGGGTCTGTTGACTCTCATTGGCGAGGAAGCTGGGGTGTGCAATACGCATGAGGGTGATTGCCACTGGATAGCTAGATGGGAGCAGAGAGAGAGAGAGATTGTCAACAAGGTATTTTCAAGAGACATGTTAATGTCTGTATCTCTTACACCTCCTTGTCCCCTAGATGACCCAGCAGCACCAGACCATCCATGCGCTGGAAGAGGAGCAAGCCCGGCTGCAGGCCCATTGTCACCACCTGGAGGAGGAGACTGGCTTTCTGCATGCCAGGCTGGAGGCCCAAGGCCTGGTGCTGGAGAATGAGCAAACACTGGTAACCAGCCAAGTGAGCAGTGCTGACACTGGGAGAAAGGATGAGCAGTCCTGCTCTTTGCAGCAGGGACACGTGCATTCATTTTCGCCATCCTGCTGCAATCAACTGCTGTGATAATAGGCCCCCGGGGCTGGGGCCAGGGTAGTGAGGTGTCTGAGTCAAACACATGCCTTCACCAGCACCCTCCATCTGTGCTCCCCCCTGTACACAAGCATCATGCCACCCTGACTGTGTCCCAGAGAGCTGCAGGGGTTTGGCTTTTGTTCCAAATAATTTGTGCTGCTTATTTTCCTGCTTAGAAATGTCTGTGATGTCCAGCTGTCCCCAGTGTGCTGGCAGGCGATAGGGGCAAGAGGTTTCTCAGGGAGGTGCACTGAAAGGGCAAGGAGGTGATTGTTTAACAATGAAACCCTTTCTCCAACTTGTTACTTAGTTATTGAAGTTAAATAGGAATTTAGGAATTGCCAGACTGGCTCAGACATGAGGTCCAGAGTCTTGTCTGGCAGTGCCCAGAGCCAGCTTCTTCAGAGAATGCTGCAGCAGACAGATAATCTGTCCCCATGAAGTTCTAGCCTAATTGTCAGAGGTTTGATTTAAGCCCTGAAGCATGAAATTTAACATGGCTTTTTGTTATCATTAGCTATGATAACTCTGTGTGGTTTTGGTATCCCTATAAATGACCAGTCCTTTGAAACTTGCTAAATACTCTCTTTATTGAATTCCTGTGGTAGTGAGTTTCACAGTCTATCACACCTTGCATGAAAAAGTATTTGCTTTTATCAGTTTGTTTATCTTCCTACCTTTTAATTTCATTGAAAGTCACCTTGTGCTTGTGCCATGCAGGGAGAACAGAAGGTCCCAGTTTCCCTTCTCTAGAGCTGTCGTTATATACCTTTAGCATGTCTCCTTTTATACATCCTCTTTCTAAGGTAACAATCCCAATCGTTTCAATCTGTCTTCATGTGAGAACTTTCCCAGGCTATAGGCATTCTTATTGCCCCTCTAGCTCTGCAGTGCCCTCTTAGAGGGGCAGCCTGCCCTGACACAGTGTCCAGGTGAAGCTGTTAGAATATTAGCCATTAGAATATTCTCCAGGTCATTTCTTATGCATCCGGCCACGATTTCCCCTCGCCTCTAAGTGCCTCCCTGTGGCTGGGTGCAGTAATGCCGGTCCCATCTCAGGCCTGTGCACACTGCACGCTCCGGCTGGCCTCTCAGCTCTCCCGTCTGGATTCCCCTCTGGGCTCTCCACAGTTACACCACAAAGAGGAGCAGGTGGAGAAGTTAATGAGAGAGCTGCTGAAGGCAAAGGCTGAGGTGCAAGCCGCTGAGCAGAAGGTACGTGTCCCTCCCTCCCCTTTGGGGGATGTGGGCTGGGACTGCAAGGCGCTGGGAATGGGCGGGCAGCAGGCAGTGCTCCGCATTCTCTTCCTTTATCTCCCACCACCTCTTCTTCCCGCTTGTCTCTCTCCAAGAGCCGGCAGGCCTGCTGGGGAGGCCCTCAGGAGCGGGCGGCCCCCACCTCTCCGCAGCGCAGGCTTGGGGTGAGCTCCTCCCTTAACTTCAGGAACTTCTCTGGCTCTCTCCTGACCCCACTTGTCCCTGAGGCCCTGTTTGTATGCTCCAGCCAGAGGCAGTCAGGTTCCTGTGGGATGCCCTTGGATGCAGCCTGCAGCCCGAGCGGGTTACTAGGGTTGGGGCTCTCCTGGGCCATTTCCTTGCTGACATTAAGCCCTGACCCTGCCTTGGGTGCCCAGTCTTTCGCCTCCTCCCTTTCCACATGGGCACCTTGGGTATTGCAACCGTAAGCAACGTATATTGTGCCTGCCAATAAGTGCGGGTGCAACATTGCAACCCAGGCCAGCAAGCAGCCTGGGCTCTGCGACTCCACCCTCTCTCCTCTTGCCCCCAGCTCTGGGGCTACTAGTTCTTCTACACCATGTCCCAGAGTGAGAGAGCCCGGCGGCTCAGGGCTCAGTCCTGGCGCCAGGGAGCAGCTTTCCATGCAGCCACTTGCTGGTCACATTGAGTCAAATGCTCAGTTCACCTGTGTGCTTCGCCAGGCGCAGGCTCCTGCTTGCAGCACGTGCAGAAGGCCATTGGGTAAAGAGGCTGGTACCGGTCGGTGCTGTGTTAGGTGCTCCTCCCCTACCAGCCCCCACCTCCAGTGTGACCCTCGGGAGAACCGCCCGGTCCTGGGGGGATGGAGGCTGAGGGAACCCAGGCTCCTGCCTCGAGCTGTTATCGTGGGTGCACCTCCTCCCACCTCTGCTGCTAGCTCAGTGGGAGGGCAGGCGAGGGCGGGGAGGGCTTCTGCTGACATCCGCGCGGTTTGTGGGACAGGCCTGGCGCTGGGAGGACACCCTTGGGCAGCTGAAGGATAGCCTGGCAGCATCCCAGGTCTCGCGGGAGGCAGCTGAATCCAGAGTCCAGCTCAAAGAAGGGCAGCTGCAGGGTTTGCAGAGGAAAGGGCAGTCACTGCACCAGGAGCTGAAGATGGTGCAGAGAGGTACCCGTCTGGAGCTAAGGGAGAGCCCGCTGCTTAGCGCCTCTTCCCTTTGCACCAGCACTGAGCGAGACCCTACATCTTCTGTCTCTTCTGCCTTCCACTCTCCACCCCTCCTGCTTGCTGCTAGTACTGGCAGGACTGTCTTGGAGGGTGTGGGGGTCTCTCTTGCTGAAGTTTCAGGGAACTTTCTAATTTCACACACAAAGGGCATGGCAGAGTCTTGCCTGGCACCATGTTGCCAGGCCGTGGGCAGTGTCTCAGATCTCTGGGCAGAGGCACTGTGGCCATATGGCTCATTTTGTGTCCCCTAGCATCCCTCAGGCCCAGTGCAGGCTTCTCCACAGCGTGCAGGCCCCAGACTGGGGCTGGTGGAGGGAGACGATGCAGGCCGTGCTGGCAGATGTTGTCAGTACTGCGAAGTGTTGCTGATGCCGCAGCACGCTGTTCCTGGAGCCCTGAGGCCAGCTGCATTAGCGGGCCGTGCAGCGTGTTCCTTCTGCAGACCTGGCTCGGTGCGGCGGCAAGGCGCTTGGCCAGGTTCATAGTGGGGGGAGGGCAGTGTTAGCGCCCCGGCTCAGTGGGTACAGGTGCACTAACCCCTGCGTGCAGCCGCAATGGTGTCAGCATGCCAGGCTGCCAGCCCCTCTGCAAGGACAAAGACACCCGCCTAGGACGTCTGCTTCTGCACCCCGACCCAGAGACGGTGCCTCTCGTACGCCTGACGTGGTCAGTTACCACCCTGCTCCTTGTGCCTGCCTCCCTCAGCCTGTCCGCCCTCCCGGTCCTCTGGAGGGTCGGGTCTTCTTGTCCCATCCCTTGGGAATGCATTTACACGGCTACTGGAGAGATCTGCACCATCCTCGCCGGTCAGGAATATGCTCCCTTGGTTAGCCAGTGCCTGGTGTGTTACTGTGCTGCCCAGGCCTGCTCTGGCTCCCACTGCCAGGTCAGCTTCCGGCTCCAGCAAAGCCTAAAGCAGACTGCTCCAGGACAGGCCCGCGGGACAGCAGCTGCCGCCAGCCACACGCGGAGACAGCCTCTTGCATCGTGTCTCAGGCGGCCCAGCTGGAGGCGCTGCTGAGCACATCGCAGCTGGAGTCATGCTGCCTGAAGAAGGAGCTGCAGCACCTGCAAGAGCAGCTCCGAGAGGCTCAGGAAGCACTGCAGGGCGCTAGGCAAGGGAAAGAGGACGTCCGGAAGGGGTCGGAGACCCAGGTAGGGCCCCAGCTGAGGCTCAGGGAGAGAAGCAGATGCTGAGCCTCCATTCAGTCGTGTCTGTGCCTTTGCACGCGGCCAGCTCACGTGGCTTCTGGGGGTGGGGCGGGTGGGAAGCCTTGCTGGAGCACGTGCCACACCCCGATCCTGCCTGCCCTTCCCACGCGGCCCGGAGGGTGGAGGGGCGCACGGAAGCCACGCAAGGGCAGATGGTGCTGCTGCAGGACCGGCAGGCCAGCTGCCATGTGCAGGGGCTTGCAGTCAGCACCACGGGCGACCATTCACTTAGTCCCCACAGCTTGCTCCCTGCCCTGGTTCAAGAACAACTGGCAACCCAAGAGCCACTTGGAGCCCCCCTCTCCTGTCCCTCCAGGGCCCATGTCCTGGCGCGCTGCCCTCTGACGGAGGGGCCCTGCAGGGGGAGGGCTGAGCACCATTGTCCCAACGTGGATCTTGGGCACAGACAGAGCCCCTGGGCCTTCTCATTGCCCTGAGCTAAGGAAGGAGCATGCATGCGGCAAGGGCTGTATTGGTGAGATTGTCTCAGGCCAAGGAGCCGTCTCCCTGCCCGCAGCCTGTCTTGGGGAGGTTCCAGGAGTCTGCTTCTTTCCCGTGCGGCCCACCTGCATTTCGTATTCATCGCCCAGCGGGGCCTCACCTTGGCCTGGTAAAGCAGCAGCATCTCCAGGTGTGACTCTCCAAAGCAGCACTGCGGGGCTGCCTGCCCCATCTGCCCAGCATTCCATGGCTCCTTCAGCCTGGGTATCTGAGCTGCGCTGGCCTGCGGTGTCTGGGAAGTTGGCTTTGGCTCCAGCTGTTCCATTCCTCTGCCCAGCAGCTGCAGCGTGACCTGCTGGTGGAGCAGCAGAAAGCCGATCTTGTGGCAGCCCGAGAAGAGCTTTCCAAGTGTGCAGGGCAGCTTGCAGAGCTGCACTCAGACCAACAGCAGCAGGCTGGGGAGCTGGCCATCCTGAGAGAGAAGCATAAGACCGTGCAGCAGGAGGTAGGCAGACAGCACTGGGAAGAGGACAGCAAGGTTTTCTCTTCCTCCAGACCATCCTCTTGGCAGGCTGCTATGGGGGCGTTTCTCCTGCTGTGGATTAGTCTGTCCCCTGGCTTGGGGGTTCCTAGATTCACCTTGCCTGAGTGTCCCTTTCAGGAGGGCAGTGCCTAGGACACCGGTGGCTGCCCCGTGAGATGACTGGCTCCTTCCTCCCAGCTCTTGGAGCTCTGATGCTTTGAGCTAATTGCTGCTGTTATTTTGTTGTCTCGTCTCCCTGCTAGCCTTGCCCCTGCAGGCTGCCTTCCTCCCCTCACCGCCCCTCCCAGGCTGCTGGAGCTGGGCAGGCCGTGCCCACGGTGGAATGTTTTTGGAAGTGGGGTTCTAAGTTCTAAGCATTATCTCCAGAATTCCCACTGCGGGAAGGCTGCTTTACCAGCCATGGGCTTTGCAGGTGTGCAGCCGTGACCAGACCATCAGGAAGCTCAGAGGAGACCTGAAAAGTGCTGAGGAGGAGCTGGTGCGAGCAAAGGATGAGGTGAGCTTTCAGATCTCAGCCTTCGGGGTCTGTTGAACTCGCAGCATCTCCTGGGGCGAGGAGCTCCTCGCAGGGCTGCAGCACTGGCTGTATGGTCTGTCCGTGGACTGTGGTGACCTGTCTGCCCTGCAGCCCCTCTGTAGTCGGGGCATGGTGGGCCCAGCGGGGAATCGTCATGGTTGGTTGCAGTTCCAGGGTGCTGGGCGCAAGCCCTGTGTGACAGCCTTTGCTCGGCAGTTAGTGTAGCCCAGAGGCGGGCAAACTTTTTGGCCTGAGGGCCACATCTGGTTTCTGAAATTGTATGGAGAGCCGGTTAGGGGAGGCTGTGCCTCCCCAAACAGCCAGGTGTGGCCCAGTCCTCGCCCCCTGTCTGACCCCCCCCGTCCCCTGACAGCCCCCCCAGGACCCCTGCCCCGTCCACCCCTCCCTGTCCCCTGACTGCCCCCCACTGCTCCATCCAACCCCTCCTCTCATTACTGACTGCCACCCGGGACCCCTGCCCCATCCAAACCCCCTGTTCCCCGCCCTCTAACCACCCCAACCCATATCCACACCCCTGACCACCACCCCGAACTCCCCTGCCCTCTATCCAACCCCCCGCCCCCCGACCGCGCCGCCCAGAGCACCAGGACAGGCAGTCGTGCCACCCGGCTGGAGCCAGCCATGCCACGGCGCAGCCAGAGCACCGAGTCAGGCTGCGGCTCGGCAGCTGCACTGCCCCTGGCAAGAGCTCGCTGTGTGGTGCAGTGAGCGGAGGCTGTGGGGGAGGGGGAAGAGCAGGGGACGGGACGGGGACTAGCCTCCCGGGCCAGGAGCTCAGGGGCCGGGCAGGCGGGTCCCACAGGCCGGATGTGGCCTGCGGGCCATAGTTTGCCCACCTCTGGGGTAGCCAGTCTCTCATATCCCTGAGCCCTGAGAGCAAATGTCAGAAGGGCTCGGTGCAGTGCCCGAGGGGGCTGAGTGTGTAGAGCTCCACCCGGCGAGGGAGAGGCTCCGTCCCCCACCTTCGGGCCGCAGGGCGTGGCCCCTCACTGAACAAAGCACCAGTGAGTCCCTGCAGGGGAACAGTCCCAGCAGGACAAATCCGCTAGTCCCGTTTCTTGCTGCCTCAGGGCTGCTTGCCAGTGATGGTTACCAGCTGGGCGTGGAGACCGGGCGAGCAGCCCCTTCGGTCCGTGCTCCAACACGCGCCAGGGCCTTTACGCAGGGCAGTTGCTCTGTGCCCTTGCGTGTAGCTGGGAGCCCAGGGCGAAGGATATAAAGGGCGGAGTTGTGCAGCCACCGACCACCTGGTGCGAAGTGAGACCCGCTGGTGCGAGGGAGCCCAGCAGAGCAGACAAGGGCTCTGGCCCCACGTGCCGTCACCCAGGCTGGTGCATTCCATTGTCGCCATGTCGTCGCTTGTGTGCGCTGCGGCTAACACATGGTGCTGTCCCATTGCCTGTGTCCTGACCGTCTGGGCCAGTCACGTGTGTGTGTGTGGTGCTGCCCAGGGGAAGGAGAGAGCCACAGAGGGGAGCGGCCTGAAGGGAAAGCTCCACCAGCTGCAAGGTGACGTAAGAAGCCTGCAAGAGATCTGCGGGGAGCGGGACAAGGCCATGGCGGAGCAGACCTGCTGCACCCAGCAGCTCCAGCACGAGAGGGAGATCTGCATCAGCCAGGTGAGAGCTTGCCAGCCCTGTTCGCTGCCCAGCACTGCTTGCACATAGCCAGCCCTGCCGTGGTGTTAAGCCTCAGCGAGGCAACTGGCTTCCTGGGGATTCTAAAGACAGGAGCGAGCGATGGAAGCTGTCTGGCTTGGAGAGCGTTGCCAGCCCTGGCCCTGGCCCTGGCCCTGGCCCTGGCCCTGGTCAGTGTGCAGACCTTGTGTGCTCCACTTACCATCTCCTCTAGCGCACAGGTGCCGGCTTCCTCCAGGCTGGTGCTCGAATCCGCATCCCACCCCTTCTCCCAAGCCTCCACCCCACCCCGCTTCTTCCTGCCTGCGCCCTGTCCACGCTCCTACACCTCCTGCACGCCACAGAACAGAAGGGGCTGGGAGGAAGGGGGAGTTGATTGGCGGGGGCTGCCGGTGGGCAGGAGGGGAGCTTCAGCCCCGGAGTACCCACGGAGTCAGCCCCTCCGCTGCCTAAGACTGCCCCTCAGTGTATGAGCAATTCACAGCCCCAGCAGCACTGCGTTGTCTGGAACTGGGGTCGCCTCCTGAATCCTTTGTCTTGAACTGACTCAGCGCTGTCCGTCCGTCCGCCTGGTACCGCGGAGGGGCCGGTCAGCCCTGTCCATCCGTCTGTCAGGTACCGCGGAGGGGCCGGTCAACCCTGTCCATCTGTCTGTCTGGTACTGCAGAGGGGCCAGTCTGTGCACGGTCTAGGCCTGGGATACTCAGCTACATCCTCCCGCTGGGGACAGAGCCCTCCAAGTGGCCTGCATGAATCTGCAGGCTGTAAATGGTTACGTCCTTCTTGGCATTCTCCGCAGAACTGGTCCCACTGCGCGTTTCTGGCCTCCATTACCTTGGCCTTCGCCCAGCCCCAAATTTCATGCTGCAGCCTGTGAGAATAACTCAGAAGTGACGTAACTGGTTTCACTCCAACTTGCCAGGTACCCTTTGGCCTGAGAGCCCACCGGGCCAAGGTTGTGCGCAGGGGGGTGGGGCAGAACCAGGGGAGGCCTGACTGCTGCGTTACAGTGCGGCACCTGGCTGAGGTCTGCCCGGCGTTGTACTGCTCGCGTGGGACTCTGCTTTTCTGGCCTGTGTCCTAGGACCAGGAGCAGGCCATGCTAGCGGAGCAGCAGCAGGGACAGCTCGAATCCTGCGAGCGAGCCCGCCAGACAGAACTGGAGCAGCTGCGGGCCAGGCTGCAGCACCTTCAGCAGGAGCTGGATGTCTGCAAAGGGAAGAACCAGGATAATCTGAGCCACCTGCAGCAGCGGGAGTCCACGATGGAGAGGCAGAGCTTGGACCTGGAGTTCCTGCTGCAGCAATGCCAGACGCTGAAAGAGGAGGTATGGCTCCGGGGAGGGTCACCCCCTCTCAGCAGGCAGCCCAGAGCTGAGCCCTCGTTCAGGCAGGGCCCTGCAGCTCCCAGAATGTCCCATCAGCCCCCTCTGGGGCTGGGCCACAGCCCGGGCGTGGAGCAGGACAGCAGGGAGGGTGAGAGTCTCAAGTCAGGCACCATCAGGGCCCCCTTGTCGTGGATCCAGGGACAGGGAAGGGGCCTGATGTGTGCTCGGGCTGGTTCTGGTTAGCAGCAGCCCTGGCCAGTGTAACTAGCCTGTACCAGGAGCAGCCTCCCATCCCCAGGGCTCCAGCTCCAGCCCTGTATTCCTCTGTGCCCAGCACCACATTGGGTCAGCACCCGCAGCAGGGTCCTGGTGCCTCTGCGCACGGTGGGGACAGCACCCTGCTTGGTGCAGAGCACCTGGCCAGTGCTGAGAACAGAGCTGGAGGGGGAAGGGGCGGGGGAGTGACAAGGAGGAAGCCGAGGAAGTCCCCTGCCAGGGATCCATGCCCAACTGTGGGGGAGATGCTCTGGGGAGGAGCCAAGCCCTCTTGCTTGGGAGATTTGAGACTAGATCGATAAAGACCTGTCCTGCCCAAGCCAGAGGCTGGACCGGACTGGACCCGTCCATCTCTGATTGGCCTTCGGGTCTGAACCCTGCCTGGCCAACAGGCGCACGGCAGGCGGCTCCCCGGTGTTGTCGCACTCCCAGGTGTTCTACTACGAAGAGGTGGTGCAGAAGCAGGAGAGAGAGCTCTGCCAGCAGCAGGAGCAGCTCCGAGAGGCGCAGGAGCACCTGGCCATGGCCAAGAGCAAGAGCAGCTGCACCGAGAGCAGCCTGGATCTGTACAAGAAGAAGTACCAGGCCGCCCTGAACAGAGCTGGCGAGCTGGAGGGCAAGGTGCAGAGCCTGGAGGAGGAGCTCCGGGACATGAGCAGCCAGGTGGGGCCCGGCCTGGCCATGTGAGCCCTGCGCCTCGGATTAGACATGAACTGGTTGTGCTTTCCCTCGGTGCCTTTACCTCGCGTCGCACTGGAGGGGTTTGGGCACGTGGGCCTGGCCATGCGAGCAGTAGCACAGGCTTCTTGCCAGCACAGTTCCAGCCGGGGACAGTTTAGGGCGCAGCTAGCCCAGGCTGCACAAGCCCCGTGTCCTTGTCTGTGCTGAGAAGTTTTCTGCGGTTGCCCTCCAGGGCTTTCTCCAGTTCACCTGCTGGGGTGGAGGGCTCGAGTGAACAATGCCAGTGGGGTCTGCCCTGGTGTCTGGGCTCTGGAGGGTTTGCACCATGCTCCCAACACATGGGATCTGAGGGGAACCACCCTAGTGCAGGGGCCATGGGAAGGCCATTAGTGCTGCTCTCCCGTGGCTAGTGACCATGCTGGCGGTGCAGAGCGTGCGACACGAGACTTCCAGCTCTGTTCAGAGAAGCACTGGCCAGCACAGGCCGTGCAGCCACTGGCCTGGGGCAGAACAGCTGGGAAATTCACCAGGTGACAGTAGGCAGGTTGGGCACCCACTCTGCCCTGGTGTCAGGGCTGCACAGACTCAGGCCCAAGGCTCTCCATGGTGCTCAGTGGCCTCTGGCTGCCCGTCTGCCTCTGCTCTCCTCCCTGGGAGCTTCATGGAGTGGGCAGCTGGCCTCCTCCCATGTCATTCTCAATCCTTCCCTCGGAAGGGAGCCAGGCCGCAGGCAGGGGAGCCGGTCCAGCCCCTACCCCACTGATCAGCACCATGGGTTGAGCCAGTCCTACTGTCTGGCCCCTCTGACAACTGCTCCTCGTCCCTGCTGCAGATGCGGGAGTGTGATGACACCATCATCAATCTGTGCAGCAAGCAGCTGGTTCTGCAGCAGGAGATGACGGGCAGGAGGAACCAGACGGCCATGGAGCAGCTGACTCAAGAACTTCATGCCACACAGGAGGAGCTGTCCAGGAGCCTTCAGCATGCCCACCAGTGTGAGCAGAGCATCCAGGGCCTCCAAGAGCAGCTGGTTGCCAGTCAGACCAAGGTGAGCAAAGAGAAGTGGGGCAGCTGGCCTGGCTCTCTCCCTCCTGGTGCACTGTCTCTGTTCCTGGGTCAGCCTGAGCTCCCTGGGGCAGGGCCTGTGTGCAGTGCCGGCATGTTGTCAGTGCTTTAGAGAACGTCACCTGCACGCCAGCATTCACACCTGCTCCCCTGCCCACTCACTATCTCACACCACCTCACGTGGACATGCTCACCCGTTACACGTTCACACACCGTCCCTCCAGATTGCCACAGCATGCTCTGTTGGAACGCAGCGCATCTCTGTCGGGATGAGGGACACCAGTGCTCTGGAATCTGCACTGGCTGCCTGTTGGTCCCAGCTGGAAACACAAGTCACATTGGGTATCTGTCCCATTCTAGGGAGCAGTCCAGACCGGCGAGGGGCTGTCACCACCTGCCCTGTGGCCTGGAGTGCCTCACAACAGTTTGATGCTGTAGCTCCCAGCATGGGCTGCTCATAACCAGCCAGACAGCCTGTGGGTCACCCCTCAGTGTCTGTGTGTAGCCGCAGTCCTGGGTCAGCCCCTCTGAGCCCAGCAGCCTGTCAGCTACAAAGCAGCCACACTCTGGCTTCCAGCAGCCTTGGTTACTACCTGCAGGGTGACCCCAGCACACTGCCAGTCCTGAATTTTCCCCAGAAACGTGTGTTCTGCACGCTCCAGCCCTCTCCTGGGCAGTTTGGGTATTAGAGGAGCTGTGCCCCTCAAAGGAGAAACAGTTTGTTACTTTAACTGGCATTACCCAAACAATTCAATTTAAACACAACACTGGGTTGTTTTGATTAAAGAATAAAACAAGTTTAATTAACTACAAAGAGGTAGATCTGAAGTGAGTACAAGATATTAAAGTCAGCAATGGTTACAAGAGAAATAAACGCAAACCACGTCCTAGTAACTAAAATTTAACAAACTAGACTTGGTTCAAGGTAAAATCCTTCCACGTGTTCCTAGCAACTGGACTGACCAAATTCTCAGGTCAGGATCCCGCCCGCAAGGCTGAGGCAGTAACCGGCTTTCCATTGCCTCCTGCATCTCTGCCAGCCCCTGGCTGCAGACAGGGAAGAACAAGAGCAGCTGGCAGAGAAGGAACGGCCACTGGAGGCCCCAGGGCAATGCCCTGGATTTCCCACAGACCCATCACAATGAGGGGGTGCTTATCCACACCTCCTCCTGCAAAGACCCTGGTCACAGACTCATCAAGAATAGGGTGCAGCAACCCCTGGACCGACTCCAGACACCAGAGACTTAGCCTCCAAAGGACCATACCATAAATGTACCCGGGGTCTGGTTCACTTGCATGGGATCCCAGCCTGTCCTACAGCCCTCCCCAGAGCAGCGTCTCAGAAACAGCATATCTGCAATGTGCTGTACAGTGTAAACAAACAAGGAAGCATCTGCTTATCACCCCTAGGCCGGGAGGCACCCAAGGGAGGGCGGACGTGATGTCAACAACACAGGATAATCTCAGCTACTCCCAGCTGCTCTTCATCTTCCAGGAGTCAGCAGCAACCTGGCAGACATCATGCACAGACAGTCCACCAACCATGTGTGCTCCCTGACCAGCTCCATCATCCAATCAATATTTCACTGCAGGAAGGGAATCCCATTATAGACCCACTTACCACCAAAGATTATACAAATTGTCCAGCCTTTTGTGCCAGGGAGACATGCGCCTAAGGTCATTACACATCTTCCTCCTACCATGGGATCAAGGACCCCTGATTTCCACTGATTTCCTTGATTCCAAGAGTGACATGCAAGGCCCAGCAGGATGCTGACAGATCTCCTGTGTCCAGCCTCCCATGTCACTTCCGAGTGGTCCAGACAGAATTGCTCAGAACCAAGGGCAGGTACTCCATCCACACCCGACGTTGCTCCATCTGACAGCCTGGGAGGTGGCTGGTTGCATGCTATCGCCGGAGGCAGCTCCCTGTGAGTACGAGACCCTGCTGCTAACTGGGACGCTCCCAGGAGGAAGATTTACTCCTCCAAATGGAAAAGGTTTTCAAATTGAAGCCCGACTTGAGCCAGGGCTGGCCCCTGCACCCAAAATCCTCCATTAGACTATGCATTTGAAATGCTCTGGACACCCCTTCAGTGCCCTCAAAGTGCACCTGGCAGCAATCACTCCCCCTTGCAGGCAGGGGCCATTCGTCTCCCCCCACGGTTACCCAGATAGCTGATGGGGCGAGTGTGTGCTGACCCACTGGTGAGAGAGAGCATCTGACATGGGATCTCGGTGTTGGCCTTAACTTGATGGAGCCACCTTTGGAGCCTCTCACCAGGTGCTTGTCACACCAGCTCATGCTCAAGATGGGCTTGTTAGTCACTAGCCCCCCCAGCCAGCAAACAGCTCTGTGGCTGCCCTTCCTTACCCAGCACCCACGGCCTCAAAGCTGTGATGAGCCTCACCCACGGTTAATCCCCCAGCTGCATCACACTGTCAGATCAGCCAGGCCATTACGTTCCCAAGGCCATTTCTCCGCAGGAGCGATGCGCTCCACAGGGGCCTGATTATCCTACCTTGGCAGGACTAAGCCTGTCCCGCCAGCTCCCCATCCCTGTGTTTCAGAGGCTCACGCCGGCTCCCCCCAGAGCCTTTCAAAAGGGAAGATGCAGCATACATCAGCCTGCTACCATATAGCCGACGGACCGCCCCCTCCAACCGGCACCGCTCGCGCCACCAGGTCACACGCTGCGGCCTCTGCATGCCCCAGGCGCAGCGCCATGTCGGCTGCTGACTGGTGGAACCCTGGCTCTGCCCTGAGCTGGCAGCAGATGCAAGCGCGTTCCGTAGGGCAGCCTCCTCGGTCCCACCGTCTCGATGGGGGGGCCGCTGCTCGTCAGTCCCCTCCAGTGGGCGCTGCAGGCATACGCCTGGTTACTTGCCCTGTGGTTTTGCCTGACGTTGCCCCCACGACCCACTCACTGAGCCTGCCTTTCCAGAGTCCGCCGGAGCCGGGGTTCTGAGTGAGCAAGGGACGGCCGGGTGCAGCTGCTCTGCTCTCCAGCTCTTCAGGCGGGCGAGGGGGACTATGCACGGCGCAGGCCCAGCTGTGCCGCTGATCTCACCCAGGTGGGAGCTGCGCAGCCAGCAAGTAACTGTTCTCTCTACGGCCAAAAAGGAGCGTCCCCCATGTTCAGCCCCACTTGTGTGGCCAAAGCCCCTTTCAGAGAGGGATCCTTTCTGGAGTTGGCGAGGCCCCCGGGGTTGTTCGCCCACCCTGCTAACGGTTTTTGCCTTATTGCTCAGCTGGACGTGTCTGGCTTGAATGTCCAGGCCTTGATGCTAGTTCTGCCTTGCGCTGCCTTGCAGCCCTGGTATTGTCTCCTTGTGAAGATACGGAGCCGTTGTAATCACGTCGCCGCTCAGTCTCCCCTGGGGAAGATGGACAGATCGAGCTCTTGAAGCCTCACAGCCAGGCATTTTCTCCCGCCCTCAAATCCTTTCTGTGGCTCTTCCCTGCAGCCTCCTAAAACGTACACACCAGCACAGACGGCCCCCCCCCGGGCATTCCCTGGGCTTCCCGCTCCACCCTCCTGCCATGTGGTGTGTACTAGGTGGCCCCTCATTACCACCTGCCCTCAGCCTGAGGGAGCCTCATCTGTGCCTGCCAGGGGTCAGCTCCCCAACTGTGCCAGCCCTCCCCTCCCGGTCTGCACAGCCTCCGCTGTCCCTCTGCCCCCGAGTCCCGTGAGCACCCCCAGGTGGGTCCAGCACCGAGCCACTGGGCCCTGGCAGCACTCACAGCGTCCCAAGGTACAGGACACCCCACCTAGCAGCTTCGCCTCCGGGTCTCCGTACTGCTTATCCCTCACCACTTCCCTGCGGGGACTGTGAGAACAAGGGTCTGTTCTTGACCCACGAGAGCGAGTCCCATGACAGCAAGTCGATGTATTGGAAACAGATGGTTACATGTAAAACAAAACCGTAATAGTACTTGGCTAATGAAGGTCAGCGCACCCCCAACGCCTTTCTCCCTGCGCTTACCAGCCAGGCTGAAGGGGTCTCTGTGTGAGCGCTATGGGGTGGCTCTGCCTCTCCTGAGACACCAGATTAATTCTTCGCTCCTCATCCCTGCTGGGTGTGCCTTTCGCAGATTTCTGTGAGCTCTTGTCAACTTTGCAGGCTTGAGCTGCAGCCCCGTGTGCAAATAGCCTTCCCTTGCAAGACACACAATACACAGTGGTCAGCCAGGCAGAGCTCAGCATCCCCTCCCCCTGCCCAACTAGAGCCTGATTAGCGTGTCGGGTGGCGTGGCGTACTGCACACACCGTACAAACACCTGTCTCGGGCTCACGCCATCGCTCCACACCTCGCAGCCGTCCGCACAGCTCGGACCTCCGGCTGTTCCTGGCCGTTGGGGGAGGCCTCACGTGCTGCACTTCGGCGCACTAGTCTATAGACTCAGCCCCGGGGGAGTCCAGGAAACCCCTCGGCACCCTGCTGCCCAGGGGCTCTCTGGGGCCCGGCTCTCTGGGGCCCGGCCCACTGGTATCCTGCTGCCTGTGCTTTCAGTGCTTGCAAGAAGAAGCGACTCTGGTGAACGTGCAGACCGAGTTTGCCTCTTACACAGCCACTCACAGTCACTCCAACGCCAGCTACGAGAGCCAAGCAGCCGTGGCAGAGAAACTCCAGCAGGTAGGAACATCCCTCCCCCACTCCCCCGTACTGCTGTCGGCAGAGGGCGGCACTGGGCGGCCAATGCCTGCCCTGCCCTAGGTCCCTGGGACTGCTCTCTAGGACCAGCCAGGCCTGGCAGCTGGCTGGCTGCCCACGGCAGTGACTGAGCTGTGCTGCTGTGTTGTTTGTCTAGCAGCTGATCCACGCCGAAGAGGAAAGCTCCAAGCACAGCCAGCGGGCCGAGGAGTACCAGTGCCTGGTGCAGGACTTGAAGCTGGAGCTGGTGAGAGTGGCTGAGCAGAAGAACAGCACCATGAAAGGTAACGCAAGAGGCGGCCGTCTCCTCCTGCCAGCCAGGGCACCCTGGGGGGATGCCGCTGCCCGTTCAGCCCCAGCCACATCAGCGCTGCCCATCAGCGCGAGAGAATCAGCACCAAGGGCCTGCCCCAGGGGGGCTGTTCAGGTTGTGAGCTACGCCCCATGCCAGCCGGGACTGCAAGGAGCCCTGGGTGGGTGGCAGGGTGGCTAGGGCTAGGCACGCTTTGTCTTCCTGGCTGAGCCTGTGGTGAGCCCAGAGTCCCTGGCTGCCTGGCCATGAGTCAGGCAGGGCAAGGATTGGACCATCAGAGAGCCACACGCAGCCTGGGGAGGAGCTGCGGCCAGGTGCTGCTCACTGCTGGGCAGGGCCCCGTGCTGGCAGGCCAGGACAGCCCTGGCCAGTGGCACGCCGTGCGGTGTCTGCCCAGCCGTGCAGCTCGCTCTCGGTGAGCTCCAGCTGGCAGCGTGGCCGTGGCCTTGGCCGTGGGAGGGCTAGCGGCCTGAGTACACGCTGGGGCTCAGAAGGGAACCGTACGCGGGGCGGCACCCCAGCAGCACTGTGGTTACTGACGCTGGCTGACGCCCGGCCAGCACAGTACGTGTGCAGAGCCGCGGGTCCGTTCTGCCGGCTCAGGGCGTCTGCAGGAGGCAGGAGCTGGCCCTAGCCTGGCGCTGCTTTTTCAGCCCTCGGGAAGCTGGAGGTGCAGCGCCTGAGGCAGGACACAGCTGCTGAGGTGGTGCGGAAGCAGCTGGAGGTGGCCAAGCTGCAGCAGCTGGTCCAGACACTGGAGTGCAAGCTTAGGGAGAGCCGCAGGCTGTGTGCGCAGAGGGAGCAGGTGAGCCCAGGAGACGGGAACCCAGAGGAGGGACAAGCCAGGGGCCCTGGGCCAACGTGCGTTCCCAGCAGGAGAGGGCGCCAGGTCTCAGGCAGGTGCGGCAGCACCTGTGGGGCCACGTGGAGGGCGCCTGTGGCCGTGGGGCTGTGCCGGAGGGCGGGTCCGGCCTGCGGGCGGCGTGGCCCCGGGCAGGGTCTGCGGCAGTGCTGGGTCTCTCTTGGCACAGGTTATGCAGAGCCGGGAGGAGCAGCTCCGCCAGGCGCAGGCCGCCCTGCAGGAGACGGAGCTGGAGGGGGCGAAGCAGCGCGCAGAGGCCAGCCGCCTGGATGGGCGCCTGCGGCAGGCCCAGCAGGAGAGGGAGCAGAGCCGGGCAGCCAGCAGCACCCTGCAGGAGGAGATCCAGCTGCTGAGACAGCGCCAGCAGGACAGCCAGCAGCAGCAGCAGGCGGCTGGTGAGCGAGGCAGCCGCGCCCTGGCTGGGCCCTCGACACCACTGGCCTCAGGCTCTGGGAGAAGGCAGGCAAGACACATTGCCCGCCTGGGCCGTTCCCCAGAGACACCCCCGAGGCCTGGCAGGTGCCAGCCCTGTGCCATAAGCCCGGGATGTTCCCGCTCGGAATCGGCCAGCTGCGGGGGGGATGCCCGCGAACCGCCCAGTCCCCTCCCGCCCCGCGTGTGTCCCCCCTGCCCTGTACGATACGGCCAGGAAGTCACGCAGTGGCCGCACTCCTGTGGTCGCTGACCCTGGGGGACGGCAGACGGCTGCGCCTGCCCATTCCAGTCATCTTGGAGCATCCCAGACAAGCAGGTGATGGGCTCCAGCTGCCCCCAGGCGCCTCAGCTCCAAGCTGCGTCAATGGCAGAGCACTGGGCATGCTCAGGAGCAGGAGTCTCCTTCCTGCAGCCGGCCAGGGGGCAGCTGCTGTGGGTGACGGGCAGGGGCTGGGTAAGCTCGTCCCTCCCTGTCTCCGGCAGCTCAGGAGCTGGTGCAGCAGGAGGAGCGGCTGCTGCTGGCCCAGAGCAGCCTGCAGAGCACACAGGAGCAGCTGAGCGAGCGCGTGGCCGAGGTTGCCCGGCTGGAGCAGGCCAGCCGCAGGTGGGAGGCGGAGCAGCGGGCGCTGCAGGAGCAGCTGTCCAGCAGCATGGATGAGGTGGAGCAGAGCAGGTGGGAACAGCTGGGGACCTGCCAGTGGCCCCTGGTGGAGGTGGGAAGAGCCCAGCAAGGGGCACAGGGTGTTGGCATCTGCTCGTGCCAGACTCCGTGACCCAGAGCAGCACCAGGCAGCACTCAGCGACGTGGCTGTGGGGCAGAGAGAGCCGGGCCAGAGCCACTCGGGATGGGAAGGGTCCTAGGGGAAGAGCCAGGGTTGATTTTTGTGAGCCTGCAGCGTGGGGCGTCCGGCTGGGCTCATGCGGCAGGAGGGGCAGAGGCTGGAGCTGCTCTGCCTTGGGCCTTTGCCCGCAGGAAGCTGCTCGAGCACCTGAAGGCGGAGCTGAGCCAGTGGAAGCAAAGGCACCGGGTGGCCGTGCAGCAGGGGATGCAACATCAGCACTCAATGGCCAAGATGGAGCTGAAACTGGGGAGCAGCCAGGAGCAGGCGAAAGCCCTGCAGCAGCAGGTACAGGCTCGGCGTGGCCTTCCCCTGGGATTGCACGCGGGGGCCTGGCCCCTGGGCACCAGGCAGGCGAGACAGAAAGGGAGCACCCTGCTTAGGCGGGGGAGAGCAGACGGTCACCCACTGGAAGCATCAGCCATGCAGGAAGTGCTGTCTTGCCCAAACCAGCAGCTGCCCAGCTCCTGCAGCCCATTGACCCCACAGCCCTGCCCGGCCCGGCCTGGCCCAGCATCTCCTCCCGGGGCACTCATGCTGCCCCGGCCGGTGCCCCCTGGTCACTTGGAGGGAGAGGGCGGTGCTGGCCTCACACCTGCAGCCCCATGTTCCCTTAGCTCCAGGAGCAGGCGTCCACGCAGCGGGCCCTGCGGGAGGAGCTGAGCCAGCTGCAGGGCAGGGAGGAAGAACTCCAGCGGCAGCTGCAGCGAGCCCAGGAGAGGGAGAGCAGGCTGGCCAGCGAGCGCGAGGCGCTGCAGCGAGAGCTCCGAAGCAGCGAGCAAGCGGTGAGCACGCAGCGGGGGAGACCAGTGGCCATGGAGGGAGGGAGGGCCGGGGGAAGATACTGGGGCCTGTGTGTGGAAAGGGTGAGCAAGCGGGCCTTGCTGACAGCCCTGCCTCTGTGCTAGCTGCGGGAGCAGGAGCAGACAAGCCGGGGCCTGCAGTGCGGGGTGGGGCAACTGGAGGAGGAGGGCCAGCGTCGGCAGGAGCAGCTGAGGCAGTGCTGGGCCCAGCTGGAGAGCACCAGGAGCAGCCTGGGCCAAGCCCAGCAACAGATCCAGCAGCAAGCCAGCAAGGTGAGTGCCCCAGCCTCACTGTGCACCACTGGCCAAAAGCCGGTCCAGCCGCTGGTGCCCAGCTGACCGCGCTGTCCTCCCCGAAGGCCATGCTCCAGGAGTCGGCCCTGGCCCAGCTGCAGGCAGAGCTGGAAGCAGCCCAGGCCAGAGAGAGGCAAAGCACCCGCACACTGACTGCAGCGGAGACGACCATCCAGGAGCTGATGCTAAAAACTGCCTCCTGCCAAGAGAAGCAGAGGGAGGCACTGAAGAAGGTAGGGCAGAGCCACCCCATCAGCTCCCCTGAGCTGGAGTAGGGTTAGCCTGGTGTTAGCAGGGGCACGGTCAGTGCCGACCCCCAGGGCGGCGCTAAGGGCTGGTCCTGGGAGCACTCGCCTCTCAGCTCCTCGGGCTCACCCGCTCCCCAGCCCGGTGAGAGCTCCGTCCCCGTGCCGCACGGCATGCACTGGCTCTGCCTGCCGGCACCGCCCTCTTCCAGGTGAATGGTTCCAGCCTGCAGCTCCCAGCATCTCTGGAGCCTCCAGTGAGTGGGGTGTTCATCCATTCACACTGGCCCAGACGGGCGGGTGCCCCACACACCCCGCCTGGTGTCTGCTCTGCCCAGGAGCACGTTACCCTTTGGCACCTACAGGGGAGCAGCCCCTCACCCAGGCAGTCAGCGACCGTGTACAGAGCATTCCCGCTTCGGCACATGCGCCCAGCACAGTCGGTCCTGCTCCTCCCTCTCCCCCGCCCCCCCTCAGGCTCAGTGCAGCATTAGGGGCCTGTGCTAAGGGGTGCTCAGTAGGGGTCTCCGCCCTCCCAGCCAGGCCTGGCCCCGCGTGGCGGCTAGAGGGTGTATAGTTCTCGCGTCTGCCGGAAGGCTGGGGCCTCGGCCCTAGGTTGGGTGGATGTCAGTGCAGCCCAGCTGTCGGCCCAGGGCCTGACACCCCCCGCAGGGTGCCCCACCCCACTGCTCCGTCCCATGTGAAAAGCTCAGTGAGATGGCGCAGGACACGGCAGCCCTGCGGGCAGAGCTGGTGCGGACACAGGCCAGGGAAGCCCAGCTGGAGGAGCAGATGAGGCGGCTCAATGGGGAGCTGAAGACGCTGCAGGATTTCCGGGAGCAGGAGGTGAGTGACCCATGTGCTGCAGCTGCCTCCCTGAGACCCCCACCACCCAGCCACCACCTGCCTCCCTCCTGGCCCCCTGCCTTTTACCCCGCCCCGGCTGCCACCTGCAGGTCCGGTCCTTCGAGGAGCAGCTGGGTGAGCAGAGGCGGTGCCAGGAGAAGGCGCAGGCCTTGGCACAGCGGGACGAGGAGCTGGTCGTATTCAAGGTGGAGCTGGCCGCGCTGAAAGAAAAGCTCCATGGGGCCGCTGAAGAGGTGAGTGACTGGGGGGTGGGAGCGATGGCGTGTCACGCACAACCCTGCGGCTGGCACAGTACAAGACCCTGCATGCTGGCAGGGTGGGTGAGGCGGCAGGGGCATGACGCCTTCCTGCGTAGGGCTCACTGAATGGTCAGCACATGGGGCTCTAGGAGCCGGTCCCGGGGGGGCGGGCAGTGCTGTGGGCTTGGTCCTCCAGTGGAGCCTTGTTCACAACCTACGCGCCTCGGGACTCGTGTTCCTGGGAGCAGCCAGGCTGGGAGCCTTATGACACATGGCTGGAAGCATGGGCCTAGCCCTCCCCGGGTAATGGAATTTCCCTTGCTCATAACATGCCCTTCCTTGGCAGAGAGACCGCCTGCAGCAGGAGCTCCATGTCTTAAGGCAGAAGTTTGTGGCCTCCAGCAATGAGGTAGGGCTCCCCACCCCTGGCTCTATCCTGTGAATGGGTGTTTGCTGCCAGCTGAGCGCCGCTCTCCACCCGAGGGCGCAGGCAACACGTGGCCAAGGGGCAGGCTATGCCATAGCTGTCCAGGGTGGGCTCCTGCCTGGTTCGAGCTAGGAGCCTGGCTCGGCTGGCCCCAGAGCTGACCCCATCCATGTCCAGAGGCAGCTGTGCAGGGCCCTGTGACCCAGCCACAGGTGGGGTGGGATGTGGGTCTCCAGCCTGGCTGCAGGGCTGGTGCTGTGTCGCTTCTCTTGCAGGCAGAGGCGCTGCGCTCCTCCCTGGGGGCTGCGCGCTCAGACAGCCGCCGGCTGCACTGCGAGAGTGAGCTGGTGCTGGCCAATGTCACCCAGTGGGTGAAGGAGCAAAAGTAAGTGAGGGGGCTGGGCCGGAGCTGAAAGGAGCTGCCTGCACTATGGCCCTGTCCTCACCCCCGTGCCCTGCCCGCTCGGCCCCACCCAGCCTCTCACAAGCAGGCGTGGCATCAGGCTGCATTCCTACAGCCCAGCACCGCTGTAGGGACCAGCCTTGGTGAGGGGACAGCAGGTGCTGGCCATGCTCCTGCCTGTGCCGCATTTCAGCTGGGCACTGGCCCCTGGCACAGCAGCTGCCTCCCCAAGTGCCCATCACTGGGAGCTCCAGAGACTGTGACGGTCGCTGGGGCTCAGCAGGAGCCAGCTGACCCTCCCCTCCGGCCCTGTTTCAGGCAAGCAAACGACAAACTGGGCCACAAGATCCGGGAGCAGATCAAGCACATCGCGCAGCTGACAGGCGAGAAGGAGTAAGTAGGAGCAGCCCCTGGCCTGCCCAGGGCAGGTGGCTGCATATCAGCCTCCAGGGATAAAGAGGGAGTCTGCGGCTCTGACCCCGCCCTTACAGCCCCATGTCTCAGTGAGTGGGGGAAGGGTGCTAGCACCCCCATTGCTTTGCTGGCTCCCAATCCTGGCCTTAGCACGGCTCTGCTGCAGCTGCCCCCTGGGCTGTGGCTGGACAGAAAGGAGCAGGCTAACCGGCCACACCCCCAGTGCAGGAGCAGACCCCAGCACCAGGATTACACCCGCCCATCCACTACGTGCAGCATGTAAACAGAGCTGGTCGTGGGGGCAACCCAGTCTGAGCGGCATCTGGGATCTGCCATGGCCGCCGCTGCTCCTCCCACTGCCCGCTCCGTCTCCCTGTCCTTCCCCCAGCCACCTGCAGGAGGTGACGGCGAGGCTGCAGCGTGAGAACAGGCGCCTGAAAGGCGAAGCGTCCGAGCGGCGCAAGGTGAGCGGGAAGTTAGCTGGCACAGCTGGGCCTGGGTGCAGGCTCTGGGAGGCCCCTGCTGCCAGGAGCTGCTACTGATTTTGTGCTTCTTGTCCCAGGCTCTGCAGGGCAGCGGCTTAGATGCACGGGCTATGCTTCGGCAGCCACGGCCCCTGCTCCTGGGCGAGCAGTGAGGTCCCACCCTTCTTCCAGCCTGGCACCTGCACCATGGACCCAGCAAGGACTGTACACGGGGCAGGCACGTCCCCTGCACCTACCTGCTGCGGGCCCCGGGCCCAGCCTGCACTGTGAAATAAAGCCATGGGCACAGGCTATCACCGACCACGTGTGGTTTGGCCACGCTGGCAGGGCGGGGGCTGCAGCCCCCTCAGCAAACCCAGCCTGCCGGGAACAGTCCTTCTATTTCAGCCCCCAGTCCCTGGCGCAGCACTGCTCCCTCCTGCCCCTGCCCCCAGCTCAGCCACAGCCCAGGGGGCTGAGCCATGCTAGCCCTGCTGCAGGCTGGGGTATTGGTTGGAGCAAGACTTACAGGGGGGCTTTTTCCTTTCCCATAACCCGTTCCCATCGCTTAGTACCAGGTGCTTGGCCCAGCTTCACAGCAGCAGCAGCCCTGAGGCAGATTCTGGCTGTTAGATGGGGGGGCAGCATCTTCCTCCGCTCCCCCGGGAGAGGAGCTGCCACAGGCAGCACCCGGTGCCCACCCTGCGACTGTGAATACCAGCCACTGGCACCGGCTTGCAGAGCACGCAGCTCTGCCTGGGGCCCAGCCCCACCACAGGAAGCCCAGCATTTACCGCTGCCTGCTGTCGTGGGAGGGCAGAGATCAAGCTCATTGGGGAGGGGGGGTTCAAAGGTCAGCACATCCCCTCTTCCCCCACAGCTCTCAGCCCAGGAAGGGCACCGCTACCTCAGTGGAAGCCGACAGGGCAACTGGTCATGCTGGGCCCAGGCTGCAACCCACAAAGCGCTGGCTCCGGGAGGGAGATGGGGACCAGAGCCTGGGGATGTAGCAGATGTAGGGAGGGGTTCTCCCCCCAGCGTAGGTAATTCACCTCGCCGCGAGGCTGCAGTGAGGCCGACAGACAGGTATGCATTGTCTGCGCTGGGGGCCTGATGGACACAGCTATGGCTCTCGCGCTGGGGATCTTGCACCAGCCCCTCTCTCAGAGCCACGCGACGCAGGGGCAGCTGCTTCAGGCTGGAGCCGTGTCGCACACATCCATGGCCAATAGCTTGGGGCTGCTTCATGCTCCTACAGCCTTGGCCCCAGCCTCCAGTTGTGTTTGCACCTGCAAGGGGCCCTGCCCCTGGCCCAGCTCCAGGAAAGCCTGCAGGACCCTGCCAAGTGCAGCACAGGACAAAGCAAGGGCTGGCAGCCACCAACATTTATACAAATAAAATTATTTCTCCTCTGTAGCAAACAGTGCCAAGGTGTGTGGAGATGGCAGGGCAGGGCAGGGCCCCAGCACCCCAGAGTCACATTTACACACAGCGGGGAACAGCCCAGCCAGAGCCAGCTCCCCGCAAGGAATCCATCAGCCCCAGGCCAGCACAGGGAAGCGCCTGCTCACAGGCCGAAGCGGGCAGGAGTGCGGCGTGGCGTCATAGGCTCCCCCTGCTCCTTTCGCCCCGGAGTATAGATCTTCAAAGACCTGCGAGGGAGAGCAAGGGCCATTAGCCATGGGGCCGGAGAGCTCAGAACCCTGCCAGATAGGCCCGAAGCCCCAGCGCTGGACCTGCTCCTTCCCCACTCAGGGGCTACTCGCAGCAAAGTCATTATCCCCCTAGGACCCCAGTGGCCCACAGGAGAGAACAATCCACATGCAGCCCTTTGGGGACAGCTCCTGCTACCATGCCCAGCACCCACCTCACGCTGCCCAGTGGGTTGCGCCGCTCCTGCTCTTCCCGGCGTGCTCGCAGCTGCTCTTCAGCCAGAGCCATCTCCTCCTCCATGGCAGACACCTCCTCCTTGGCCCGACGTCGGTTCTCCTGCAACAGCAGCAAGGGAAAGGGCTCAGAGTTGGGAAGGGGAGAGGCCTATGCCCAATCCTGCCTAGCTGGGTGCCCTGCGCCGCTCCCCAGGCCTGCAGGGGTGTGGGCATAGCTGGGCACAAAGCAGGCAGCATCAGCTTGGCTGTGGGCAAAGCCCAGTCTCCAAGGAGGTTGTTCCCAGGGGGAGTCCCCCACCCTGCTTTGCAGAGCTACTGGCCTGCACCCCTGGGAGGAGCCTTACCTGACGCGACTTCCCCGCATGCTTGATGCTGTAGAACATGGGTCCCAGCTCCGCTAGCCACTCTCCATCCACGGACGTGACACACTGCATGTACTCCTGGGGAGAGAAAGAGCAAGGGCAAGGCCAGCCACAGGGGTCCCATCCTCCCCTTCCCAGGTACCGCTGCCACACGGCCCTGCCTGCCTCCCAGGACACCAAGAGCCTTCAGCCCAGCACTAATGGGCACAATGGACGGCAGAGCTCCTGTGGAGGGCCAGGCCCCAACCCACCCCCTCTGAGAACATCTCGCTCGCCAGCAGGGAGCGCACTGCCCGCTCACCTTGGTGGTCATGACCAGCTCGTGATACACGATGTAGTCTGGAGTGTAGCCCATACCAAAGAGAGAGCTGGTGGGGTGCAGGTGGCAGGGCATGCCAGTGCGGATGTTCACATACTCCCCGATGCCCTGTGGAAAGAATCGAGTTAGCACAGCCCCAGGCGGTACCCTGCTCCTCCCTCAGCCTGCGCCCTGCACACCCCACCCTTCACCTTCAGCTTGGCAGCCTGGTGGAAGTACGCGGCACAGATGCACTTCCTGACCACGTCCCAGTCTGAGCCGCAGGATGCCAGGCTCATGCGCTGCTGCACCATGATATCCTTCAGCTGGGCACGCACCTCCCGCACCTGCAACAGCACATGCCCGTCAGAGACCTGCCCACCCACGTTGGAGGCCCCACCCTCTGCCCCCTCCAGGCCCTGGCCTCCCAGCACAGCCCCACCTTCCTCATGGCCTTGGCGTGGATGAAGTGCTGGTTACACCACAGCATGGAGTAGCTGTTGTTCTTCCACTGCAAGTAAACGTTTAGGTAGGTCAGGTGATCGCTCTCCGGAACAGCAAACTTCTCCCGCACTTGGTCGCTCTCTTCCTCCCGGCCCTAGATGGGAGCAGGGGGCGCAGGGTTAGAGCCGGAGGGCAGGGATTAGCCCCCCCAGCCCACACACGAGGAGAGGAGAGGAGAGGCACGCACCTTGGGCCGGTAAAAGATGGCGGGCACAGAGAGCATGGAGACGATGAGCAGGATCTCGGAGCTGCAGCCCATGTCACAGGAGACAATGAGCATCTTGGAGAGCGCCGGGTCCAGCGGGAACTCCACCATCAGGCGCCCCGTTGAGGTCAGGCCACCTGCCAGAGCAACACAGGAGCCGGTACCAAGTCAAGCTCCCAGCGCCCCCTACCCACCCACCCACCCCCCGAATCCCCCAGCGCTCCCCTCCCTCCTCACCTGTGTTGTCCATGGCTCCCAAGATCCACAGCTGGTACATGGAGTTCAGCATGTTGTCCTCAGGGGGCGGGTCCATGAAGTGGAACTGCAGCAGGTCCTGCACGCCCAGAGACTTGAGCAGGAGCACCACGTTGGCCAGGTTGGTCCGCTGGATCTCAGGCACCGTGGTGGTCAGCAGCTCATTCTTGTAGGCGCTCTGGGTGTACAGCCTGGGGAACCGAGGCCATGAGTGCCATTCCCTCCTCCCCAGCCAGCCCCTCAGATGGCTCCACTTCCTCACTGAGCTCAGCCACAGCGAACCAGGGCAGCTCCTCTAGAGCAGGGATCCTGGGCACAGTCGCTGCAGCTCCAGCTTGCCCTGCTTTGGGGTAGGGAGCAGACCCTGCACACACCCCCAGCAACACAGCAGGAGGGGCTGGGTACACAAGGAGATGCCATCGCTGCAGCCGAGGGGCCAAGGCAGCTGGATCTGGACATGCTGCTCTCCGTGGTGCAGTTGGGAGACCCCTGACATGGCAGCATCCCCTCCAAGCTGGGGCACTTTGGGCTGAGGACTGGGAGCTGACAGGGGAGCCCTGGCCACACAGTTCAGACTTCCCTTCTTCTCTGAGCTCCAGGACCCTTCCCACGGAGCCGCTAGAGTCAAGCCAACCGAGGGGAAGCAGCTGCTGTGTCCACAGCTCAGCACCCAAGGGGTTAATACTGCAGTGAGGCACCTACCTGAAGCACTGACCTGGGCCCGTCCGGCCAGCACGACCCGACCTCTGGTTGGCATTGGCTTGGCTGATGGGGTAGATCTGCAGGGCATCCATCCCTATACGGGGGTTGAAGACCTGGCGGGGCAGGCAAGGAGCAGTGAGACAGGTGGGGGGTGCAGAGCAGGGCCCAAAAGGCAGCTATGCAGCAGCTCCAGGGAGAGGGCAACGCCATCGGCCCTCACCTCACCTTCAGTTTGCAGTAGCCGGAGTCGATGACAAACATGATGCCATCCACAGTCAGCGAGGTCTCCGCAATGTTGGTAGCGACAATGCATTTCCTGACACCGTCCGGAGCCTGCAACACACCAGATGTCAGCGCTGTGAGGGGCTGGCAGCCCTCAGCCCCCAACTGACAGTGCCCCCAGGGATGCAGACAAGGAGTGCCAGGATCAGCGCCCGACAGGGAGTGGCAGGTCCCTGGCTTTTACCTTTTGCAGTCAGACATCAGGTGCCCCCCACACAGCAGGCCCTGCCCTGGCCAGTCCCATGCCCAACAGCCACTGCTCCCCTCCCCCAGGAGACCCTGCCACATGCTACCTTCTGGAAGATCTTGGCCTGCAGGTCAGAGGGCAGCTGAGAGTAGATGGGCAGCACAGCCAGAGCTGGGGCCTTTTCCAATTCCTCCAGATGCTCCACGATCTGCTCCGAGGCCACCTGGGGACAGAGAGGGGAGTGAAAGCAAGCAAAGGCACAAGGGCCGGGGGGTGAGGGGGAGAAGGAGTGCCTAGTGCCTCCAGGTCCCAGGGAGGGGAGGTGCCTAGCATTACAGGCACACTGAGGTCACCTCAATGTCTTCCTGGCCTGGCATGAAGATGAGGATGTCTCCAGGGGCCCCAGACAGATGCACCTGCAGGGTCTGCTTCACCGCAGCCTCCACGTAGTCCTCCTGCGGGGTCTGAAAAGCAGAGAGGAGTTCAAGGGGGGCCTGGCTGCCCACACCCCAACTCCCCCCCCGTGCACAGGAGCCATCACACAGAACATCCACCTCCGCTCCCTGCGCAGCCAGACCTGCCCAGACCCCCTCTCCTCCCACACCCGCCCCGGGCACCTTGCTGAAGAGGACATCGACAGGGAAGGTGCGGCCAGGAATGTGGAAGATGGGAACGTTCCCAAAGAAAGAGGCAAACTTCTCTGCGTCCATGGTGGCCGAGGTGACAATGAGCTTCAGGTCCGCACGCCGCGCCACCACC
Organism: Lepidochelys kempii; assembly: GCF_965140285.1. NCBI lineage: Eukaryota > Metazoa > Chordata > Testudines > Cheloniidae > Lepidochelys > Lepidochelys kempii. The sequence goes on from NC_136391.1 coordinate 43,477,009, forward strand.
TGGAGAGAGAGACTGCAAGGGCAGCACGGGGCAGGGCCCAGGCAGGCACTGAGCCCTGTCCCCAGACACTGCAGCAGGGGACAGGGCCCAGGCCACTCCTCCCCCTACCCTCAACACCGCGAGGGCAGGGTACTGTGCTGATTCCCTCCCCCCTCTGCAAAGGGCACAGTTCACTCCCCCTGCCCCAGAGCCTTCATCTCCCTACCCTTCCCTCCTTAAGTCCCAGCAGAGCATCCAATCGGTGCTACCAGCAGCCAGGCTCTGGCCTGTGTCTCTGCTGCCCCTAGACCATCCCACGTCCCGCCCCAACCTCAGGTGCACCAACCTCCCGCAGCAGGCCGAACAGCACGTCCGTGTTGAGCGAGCGCTCGTGTGCCTCATCCATGATGATGGCGCTGTAGTGGTCTAGGTCGGCCTCGCGCAGGGACTCCCGCAGCAGGATCCCGTCCGTCATGTACTTGATGACCGTGTTCTCGGACGTGCAGTCCTCAAAGCGGATGGCATAGCCCACCTGGAGAGGGGAGAAGTCAGCACCTGCACAGCACACCTCACCAGCAGTCCAGCAGGGCTACCCCGGGGCCTGGCCAGACTCACCTCCTCTCCCAGGCTCACGCCCATCTCCTCGCTGACCCGCTTGGCTACTGACATGGCAGCCACTCTGCGGGGCTGGGTGCAGCCGATCATGCCGTAGTCGGTGTAGCCGTCCTCATGTAGGTACTGGGTCAGCTGGGTGGTCTTGCCACTCCCAGTCTCCCCCACCACAATGACAATGCTGTTATCCCTAGGGAAGAGCAGAAAGGTCTCTCAGCAGCGGGCTTCTCTCCCTGCTCCAGCATATGATCTGCGCAGCCTGCTCCCACAGCCGAAGGACCCCCCCAGTGCAGAGACCTGCCTGAGGGAGGGAGGGAGGGGGAGCAGGGGAAAGCAGCAGGGTCCCCATCTCCTGATGCCTTCCAGTCAAGGCTGGAGGCCTCTCTGGAAGATGCTTCAGTCAGACAAGTTATTGGGCTCCACCCAGGAGCTGTACAGGAGCTGACAACCCATCTGGCTTTGCCTCTCTACCTAAGAGAAGCTGCCCGGGAGGGCGGGAGGGGCTAGCAGCAGTACCTGATGATGGTGAGCAGCTCCTGCTGCACAGCAAAGATGGGCAGATACTGCCTCTGCTCCACAATCGACTTCTTCTTAGCAAACTCGCTGCTGGCCTCGCTCTTCTCCTTCATGTGATCAGCAAACTTCTGCTCTGTCCTGGGGAGACACGGCAGCCCCTGAGTGTGTGACTCCATGGACCTCACCCAAGTCCCAGGCTCAGAACCCCACCAAGCAGACGCCTACCTGTAATCCACCTTGCCATCTTCTGTCAGAGTCTGGTCCGGCTCCTCCTCTTTCTTGATGCCCATAATGTCTCCCAGTTTGGTGCCAGCCAGCTCCCAGTGCTTGTGCTGAGCCTGAAAGGCAGAGAGCAAAGTGCCAGCTCACCAAAAGAGCAGAGAAAGAGAGCCCAACCCTCTGCAGTCACATCCCAGATGGGACATTCGTAGTCAGACATTGTGACCATCTAGTCTGGAACCTCACTCATGACTCCTGAAGCATCAAGCCCATAGCTTCTGGGTGAACTAGAGCAGATTTGTTTTTAGGCAGACACCAATCTTGATTTAAAGATTTCAAGTGCTGGGGAATCCACCACATCCCTTGGCAACTTGTTCCTACAGTTAATTCCTCTCACTATTAAAAATTCATGCCTTATTTCTAGACTGAATCTGTCCATCTTCATCTTCCACCCACTGGATCTTGACTCAAATCCTTAACATCTCCCTCATGCACACAGAGTAACAATGGGATCCTCTCCAATTCACTCTAGAGGCCCAAAAAACCACAATCGAGAAGGCTGCACTGGTTAAAAAACAACCTAGCTTAGAGGGAAAGTGAATGCAGCTATGAAAAATAAATACATTTTTATATATAGATATAAACAAATGGAAGAAAGATGATGTTTACAGAATGAAATTCAATAAGGACAAATGCAAAGTACTCCACTTAGGAAGGAACAATTATTTGCACACATACAAAATGGGAAACGACTGCCTAGGAAGGAGTACTATGGAAAGGGATCTAGGGCCACAGTGAATCACAAGCTAAATATAAGTCAACAGTGTAACACGGGTGCAAAAAAACTAAAAACAAACATCATTTTGGGATGTATTAGCAGGAGTGTTGTAAGCAAGACACGAGAAGTAATTCTTCCACTCAACACCGTGCTGATTAGGCCTCAACTGGAGTTACTGTGTCCCATTCTAGGCGCCACATTTCAGGAAAGATGTGGACAAATTGGGGAAAGTCCAGAAAAGAGCAACAAAAATGATTAAAGGTCTCAAAAACATGACCTATGAGGGAAGACTGAAAAAAGACTGGGTTTGTTTAGTCTGGAAAAGAGAGACTGAGAGGGGAGATAACAGTTTTCAAGCACAAAAAAGGCTGTTACAAGGAGGAGGAAGAAAAATTGTTCTTCTTAACCTCTGAGAATAGGACAAACAGCAATGGTCTTAACTTGCAGCAAGGGAGGTTTAGGTTGGACATTAGGAAAAAATTCCTGTCAGGGTGGCTAAGCACTGGAATAAATTGCCCGGGGAGGTCTTGGAATCTCCGTCACTGGAGATTTTTAAGAGCTGGTTAGACAAACACCTGTCAGTGATGGTCTAGATAATAACTTAGTCCTGCCTTGAGTTCAGGGAACTGGACTAAAAGACCTCTTGAGGTCCATTCCCATCCTATGATTCTATGAAGCCTTTTAAAGTAAATTAAGAACAAAAAAGATCCTAACAACACTATTGGTCCATTACTGGATGGAAAAGGTAGATTTGTCAACAATGCAGAAAAGGCAGACAAGTTCAATAAATATCGCTGTTCTGTATTTAGGGAAAAAACAGATGATGTAATCATACCATCAGTCATACCATATGCTGATGCAACACTTTTCACCCCAGTAGGAACACAGGCGGATGTTAAACTGCACCTACTATAGTAAGGACATTTTACAATCAGCAGGTCCAGATAACTTGCAGGTCCAAAGTTTTAAAAGAATTGGTCAAGGAGCTGCTGGGATGTTACTCTTGGAACACTGGGGAAGTTCCATAAGACCGGAAAAAAGTGTAGGTCATGCCAATATTTAGAAAAGGTAAATAGGACGACGCGGGTAAAGACAGGCTTGTCAGCCTGATGTCAATGCTGGGCAAGACAACATGGAAGCTGACACAGGACTCCATTAATAAAGAATTAAAGGAGAGTAATGCAATTAATGCCAATTAACATAGGTTTGTGGAAAATAGATCCTGTCAAACTAACTTGATATCAAATTTATGAGATTACAAGTTTGTTGGTAACTGTGCTGTTGATGTATTATTCTTATTATTAGAATTTGCTGTTGGAGACGGTGACAACATCAGCCAATGACTTGCAGTGACAACTGAATAACGTAAGGGAGTTCTGTGTCCCCACTTGAGACATCTAGATAGACTTCTGTGTAGTGCTGGGGAGGAGCCCGTGGTCATGGTACATGTAGGTACCATAGGGAGGGATAGAAGAGAGGTCCTGGAGGCCAAATTTAGGCTACTAGGTAGGAGATTAAAGTCCAGGACCTCCACGGTAGCATTGTCTGAAATGCTTCCAGTTCCACGCGCAGGGCCAGGTAGACAGGCAGAACTGCAGGGTCTCAAAGCATGGATGAGATGATGGTGTAGGGAGGAGGGGTTTAGATTTATTAGGAACTGGGGAAACTTCTGGGAAAGGGGGAGCCTATACAGGAAGGATGGGCTCCACCTAAACCAAAATGGAACCAGATTGCTGGCAGTTAACATTAAAAAGGTTGCAGAGCAGTTTTTAAACTAAGGGCTGGGGGAAAGCCGACAGGGGCAGAGGAGCACGTGGTTTGGACAGAGACATCCCTTAGGGGAGGAACTACTAATGGAAATTCTCTATGTCCTCGTAAGGAGGAGACTATGGAAGATGATAAAATACAGGTAGGATCTGATGAGAAACAGTCAAATGAAAAAAAGTCTCATTCAATTACATCATGTAATGGCAGACAGCTAAAACGTGACACGTTTTTAAAGTGCTTATATACCAATGCTAGAAGTCTAAATAATAAGATGGGTGAACTAGGAGTGCCGAGTATTAAATGAGGATATTGATATAATAGGCATCACAGAAAGGCGATGGAATGAGGATAATCAGTGGGACACAGTAATACCAGGATACAAAATATATCAGAAGGACAGAACAGGTTGTGCTGGTGTGGGAGTGGCACTATATGTGAAAAAAAGCACAGAATCAAATGAAGTAAAAATCTTAAATGAACCAAATTGTACCACAGAATCTCTATGGATAGTAATTCTATGCTTGAATAATAAGAATATAGCAGTAGGGATATATTACCAACCACCTGACCAGGATGGTGATAGTGACTGTGAAATGCTCAGGGAGATCAGAGAGGCTATTAAAATAAAAAACTCAATAATAATGGGGGATTTCAACTGTCCCCATATTGACTGGGTACATGTCACCTCAGGATGGGATGCAGAGATAAAGTTTCCTGACATCTTAAATGACTGCTTCTTGGAGCGGCTAGTCCTAGAACCCACAAGAGGAGAGGCAATTCTTGATTTAGTCCTAAGTGGAGCACAGGAACTGGTCCAAGAGGTGAATATAGCTGGACCGCTTGGTAATAGTGACTATAATATAATTAAATTTAACATCCCTGTGGCGGGGAAAAACACCACAGCGGCCCAACACTGTAGCATTTAATTGCAGAAAGGGGAACTACACAAAAATGAGGTGGTCAGTTAAACAGAAATTAAAAGGTACAGCGCCAAAAGTGAAATCCCTGCAGGCTGCATGGAAACGTTTTAAAGACACCGTAATAGAGGCTCAACTTAAATGTACACTGCAAATTAAAAAACACAGTGAGAGAACCCAAAAAGTGTCACCATGGCTAAACAACAAAGTAAAAGAAGCAGTGAGACACAAAAAGGCATCCTTTAAAAAGTGGAAGTTAAATCCTAGTGAGGAAAATAGAAAGGAGCATAAACTCTGGCAAGTGAAGTATAAAAATATAATTAGGAAGGCCAAAACAGATTTTGAAGAACAGTTAGCCGAAGACTCAAAAAGTAATAGCAAAAAAAATTTTAAGTAGATCAGAAGCAGGAAGCCTGCTAAACAACCAGTGGGGCCACTGGACAATCAAGATGCTAAAGGAACACTCAAGGCCAATAAGGCCATCGCGGAGAAACTAAATGGATTCTTTGCATCGGTCTTCACAGCTGAGAATGAGGGAGATTCCTAAACCTGAGCCATTCTTTTTAGCTGATAGATCTGAGGAACTGTCCCAGATGGAGGTGTCATTAGAGGAGGATTTGGAACAAATTGATAAATTAAACAGTAATAAATCACCAGGACCAGAGGCACTCACCCAAGAGTTGTTAAGGAACTCAAATGTGAAATTGCAGGACTACTAACTGTAGTCTGTAACCTATCATTTAAATCAGCTTCTTTATCAGATGACTGGAGGATAGCTGATGTGATGCCAATTTTTAAAAATGGCTCCAGAGGTGATCCCGGCAATTACAGGCCGGTAAGCCTAAATTCAGTACCAGGCAAATTTGTTGAAACTATAGTAAAGAACAAAATTGTCAGACACAGAGATGAACATAATTTGTTGGGGAAGAATCAACATGGTTTTTGTAAAGGGTAATCATGCTTCACCAATCTACTAGAATTCTTTGAGGGGTTCAACAAGGACAAGGGGGATCCAGTGGATATAGTGTACTGAGATGTCCAGAAAGCCTTTGACAAGGTCCCTCACCAAAGGCTATTAAGCAAAGTAAGCAGTTATGGGATAAAAGGGAAGGTCCTCTCATGGACTGAGAACTGGTTAAAAGATAGGAAACAAAGAGTAGGAATAAATGGTCAGTTTTCAAAATGGACTACGGTAAACAGTGGTGTCCCCGAGGGGTCTGTACTGGGACCAGTCCTATTCAACATATTCATAAATGATCTGAAAAAGGGGTAAACAGTGAGGTGGCAAAATCTGCAGATGATACAAAACTACTCATGATAGTTAAGTCCCAGGCAGACTGTGAAAAGCTACTAAACAATCTCTCAAAACTGAGTGACTGGGCAACAAAATGGCAGATGAAATTCAATGTTGATAAATGCAAAGTAATGCACACTGGAAAACATAATCCCAACTATACATATGAAATGATGGGGTCTAAATTAGCTGTTACCACTCAAAAAAGATCTTGGAGTCATTGTGGATAGTTCTCTGAAAACATCCACTCAGTGTGCAGCGGCCGTCAAAATAGCAAACAGAATGTTGGGCATCATTAAGAAAGGGATAGATAATAAGACAGAAAATATCATACTGCCTCTATATAAATCCATGGTATGCCTACTTTGAATACTGCGTGCAGATGTGGTCGCCCCATCTCAAAAAAGACCTATTGGAACTGGAAAAGGTTCGGAAAAGGGCAACAAAAATTATTAGGGTTATGGAGCTCTGCAATATGAGGAGAAATTAATAAGACTGGGACTTTTCAGCTTGGAAAAAAGACGACTAAAGGGGCATATGATTGAGGTCTATGAAATCATGACTGGTGTGGAGAAAGTATATAAGGAAGTGTTATTTACTCCTTCTCATAACACAAGAACTAGGGGTCACCAAAAGAAATTAATAGACAGCAGGTTTAAAACAAACAAAAGGAAGTATTTTTTCACACAACGCACAGTCAACCTGTGGAACTGCTTGCCAGAGGATGTTGTGAAGGCCAAGACTATAACAGGGTTCAAAAAAGAAATCGGTAAGTTCATGGACGATAGGTCCATCAATGGCTATTAGCCAGGATGGGCAGGGATGGTGTCCCTAGCCTGTTTTCCAGAAGCTGAGAATTGGCGACAGGAGATGGATCACTTGATGATTACCTATTCTGTTCATTCCCTCTGAGGCACCAGGCATTGGCCACTGTCAGAAGACAGGACACTGGTCTAGAGGGACCTTTGGTCTGACCCAGTATGGCTGTTCTTATGTTCACTATTGTTTGCACTAGTCATTGATTATTTCATGAGGAAAGTAACGGAAGGAAGGAAACTGAAGAATTTTATGGACAAACAAAGCACCACCCAGCTTTTAGCAGACACAGCAAAAACAAGTTGGTTTGTTCATCAACAAGAGGAAGAGAAAGTATATAGCTATCAATGTCCCAAAAGTAACCCTCAGAATAGACGAAGAGCGAGATGTGCAATGATGGTGACGTATGCTAGATGTCAAGCAGCGACCATCAAAAGCAGCAAACAACTTTCATAAACCGAAAAAGATATGGAAGAGTAGCTGATTGGCACTGACACAAAAATCTTAATTTTTAACATTGACATCATGTCTGTCCTCCTTTACGGAGCAGAGTCATGGCAGTCTACAACAGAAATCAGTAAGATCAACTCATTCCAAAGTAAATGTCTGCAGAAGATCTTCAAAGATCATTGGAAAGAATTGCTTGCAACATCAGAAACTAAGTAGAGCAAACCAGTCTAAAGCATCAAATATGCTATGACGACAACGGCAGACACATTTTGGACACACTTTAAGGATGCCACCAACATGACCTTCACCACAATGATATGGAGAAAAAGACAGGGACCTAGAGAAACATTTCACAGAACCCTAGAGAAAGGAGCCAAGTCCATAATTTCACCTTGAACAGACCAGCACAAGGCTGAAATAAACGCCGGAACCTGATGGACACCCTACACAGCGGGAGGCCACGAAAAGAAGAAAGATTCTTTTTAGACTTCTGTAAGGCATTTGACTGGGGCCCACACAACATTTTGATTAAAAAACTAATACACAGAATCACCATGGCACACATTAAATGGATGAACCACTGGCTAAATGACAGGTCTCAAAATATAACTGTAAACAGGGAATCACTGAGTGGTTGCCTTTCTCGTGCAGTCCAATAGGGATTGGTTCTTGGCCCTAGGCTATTTAACATCTTTCATCAAGGACCTGGAAGAAAACAAACTCACTGATAACATTTGCAGATAACACAAAGATTTGGGGAGTGGTAAATAACGACGAGGACAAGCCACTAATACAGAGCACTCTGGACTGCTTGGTAAACTGGGCACAGCAAACAAAGTGTGTTTCAAGATGCCAAATGTAAGGCAATACACCCAGGAACAAAGAATGCAGGCCAGTTGCACTGACTTTGAAAAGGACTTGGGGTCATGGTGGCTGGATCTGCTGAAGATGAGCTCCCAGTGTGACGCAGTGGCCAAAAGGGTTAATGCGATCCTGGGATGTATGAATGGGAATATTCAGTAGAAGGGAGATTATATTACTTCTGTATTTGGTACTTTTGTGACCATTACTGAAATACTGTTTCCAGTTCTGGTGTCCACGGTTCAAGAAGGATGTTGATAAATTGGAGAGGGTTCAGAGAAGAGCCATGAGACTGATTAAAGGATTGGAAAACCTGCCTTACAGTGATAGAGTCAAGGAGCTCAATCTAACTTAACAAAGAGCAGTATAACGAAGTGACTTGATCACATGGTGAAAAATATTTGATAACAGGCTCTTCAATCTTGCAGAAAAAGGTGTAACATGATCCAATGGTTGGAAGTTGAAGCTAGACAAATTCAGACTGGAAGAAAGACATAAATTTTTACCAGTGACGGTTAAAAAATGGAATAATTTATCAAGGGCTGTAGTGAATTCTACATCACTGGCAATTTTTAAATTAAGATTGGATGTTTTCCTAAAAGCTATGCTCTAGTTCAGTGGTTCTCAAACTGTGGGTCGGGACCCCAAAGTAGATCAAGACCCCATTTTAATGGGGTTGCCAGGGCTGGCGTTAGACTTGCTGGGGCCCAGGGCCAAAGCCCACGCCCAAGCCCCACTGCCTGGGGCCAAAGCCCAATCCTCAGGACTTCACAGCCCTTGATGGAGGGGCTCAGGGTTACAAGCCCTTGGGCTATGGCTTTGCCGCCCACACACACACCTCGGGTGGTGGGGCTTGGGCTCTGGCCCCCCTGCCCAGGGTGGGCTCAGACTGGGGTCACACAGTAATTTTTGTTGTCAGAAAGGGGTCGCAGTATAATGAAGTTTGAGAAGCCCTGCTCTAGTTCAAACCAGAATTATTTCAGGGAAGCGCTACCGCTGGTGTTATACAGGAGGCCAGACTAAAGTCACAGGGTCCCTTCTGCCTTTAGAATCTATTAATGCAATTCCCGTGGACATAGGGGTCTCCTTCGCTGCAGGCGCTGGAGGAGGAAAGCAGCGACAGGAGGCTGAGTCCCCACCAGCCGGCCTTCACCTTTTTATTTGCCCTGGTTCAACTCTGCTATGCATCAAAAGGGTCATCCCCTTGATCTGGTCTCCACCAAGCACTGCTCTCTCTGGCTGTTGAAGCCCCCACTCTCCAACCCTCCCCTGTTCTCTGCTCAGCATCACCCATCAGTCCCACCTCAAACTGTTACTCGGTCTTTCCATGATTTCCAGTCCATCAGCACTGACTTCTTGTCTGCTCTCAGCCCTCTCTCTTCCATGGATATCCTTGCGGAGTGTCTCCATGATTCATTCTCCTCCATTCTCGACTCTCTTGTCCCTCTCTCCCATCACCAGATCTACCCTGCCACCTCCCAGCAATGGATCAGCCACAACAGCCACTTCCTCCATTCCGGCTCTCATGCTGCAGAGCGTCTCGGGTGGAAATTCCGTGGCTGGGCTGATCCCCTCCATTCCAAATGCGTAATCTCCTCCTTCCATTCTGCCATCTTCCTATCTGAACAACTCTACTTCTCCTGCTGAATTGAATCCCGCACCAACAACGCCAGCCCCTTTTCACCACTTGACTTGCTCCTCAAACCCTCCTTCCATCCCCCTCCTCTCTCGGCACCAATTTCTTCCAAGAGAAAAACTGGCAAAATACAACATGTGATCTTCCCCTCCCTTCAGCTCACCTTCCCTTCCCACTCCTTCCCCCAGCTCTCACCACCTTCTCCCCGGTCACAGACGCAGTGGTTTCTCAAGTTTCTCGTCTGTTCTCCTTCTCTACCTCCACTGACCCCAACCCATCTCCTGATCTTCCTTGCTCCCACTCTCCATCCTCTCCCTTACTCTTCAACTTAACTTCTCACTCTCCTCTGGCTCTTTCCCCCTCACAACACAAGCACGCTGTAGTCGCTTACATCTTAAAAACCCACCCTTGACCCCAACCACCGCCTCATCTCCCTTTCCTCTCTAAGCTCATTGACCATGCTGTCTACGATCACTGTCTGGAGTTCCTCTCCTCCAGTTCCATCCTAGACCTTCTCCAACTCAGCTTCTGCCCTTTGCACACCACTGAAACCACTCTCAGCGAAGTCTCTAGTGACCTCTTCCTAGGCAAAGCTCAGAGCCAGTACTCCATCCTCATCCTCCTTGACCTATCAGCTGCTGACACCATTGACCATGCTCTTCTTGAAATCTTGTCCTCCACTGGCTTCCATGACTCTCTTCTCTCCTAGTTCTTTCCCTACCACTCTAAACACTCCATTAGCACGTTCTTCAGAGAATTCTCCTCATCCTGTCTCCAGCTTTCCATGGGGGTTCCACGAGGCTCTGTGGCCCCTTCTCGCCTCTCTGGGTAATCTCAATTGCATCAACTATCATCTCTATGCGGATGTCTCACAGAGCTACCTCTCAACCCGAGACCCATCTCTGTCTGTCCAAACTAAAATCTCGGGCTGTCTCACTGACATCTCTTCGTGGGTGTCTAGCTATCAGCTCAAACTCTACATGGCTAAAACCGAGCTCCTACCCCCGCCTTCTTTCTTGATCGCTGTGAACAACCCTACCATCCTGCCTGACATTCAGGCCTGTAACCTGGGAGTCATCTTCGACTCGTACCTTTCTCCAGGTCCTCACCTCTGGGCTATGTCTAAATGGTAGAGGTTCTCTTTGCATAAAATCTCTAGCGTACAGCCCTTCTTATTCATTACACTGCTGAAACTCTCGGCTCGGCTCGTCGGGTGTCTTGACTGTGTCTCTGGCCTTGACAAACGCAATCTTGCCCCCTCCTTTGCCATGATGCCTACAAATAACTGGACAGTGGCTAGGCTGCTGGAGTACCGAGAACAGAGCCTATCCTGCAGACCAGCACTGTGTCACAGATTCCTTGGATTCCCCACTGGCCTGTTTATAGACCGTCGTTTGCCTTACGTTTAGGGGCAGGGACCATCTGTGGGTTCTGTGTTTGTGCAGCGCCTAGCACAGTGGGGGCTGGTCCTTGACTGGGGCACCTAGGCACAGACAGTAAAACAGATCACCCCACCCCCAGGAGATAGCAGCCACGCCCGGCACCTACCTTCTTGCGTTCCTTCTGTTCCCTGTGTTTGCGCACCAGCTGGCTGCCTTTGCGGGCGATAATTGCCAAATCCGAAGTGGCATCCTTGACCGGGATGACTGGCTCTGGCTGGAGGGGAGGGGCAAGAGAAGAAGAGGTCCCAAATCAGCACTGACTGAGGCCTTGTCTACACTACAAAGTTTTGTCCGCAAAAGGCAGCTTTTGCTGACACAACAGGGGAGGAGGCACAAAGCTACTTTTGGTGGCAAAACTCTGCTGCTTTGCCGACAAAATAAAACCACAACGAGAGGCATAAAGTTTTTGTGGCAAAGTTAAAGGGACAAAGTATCAGTATAGACACTGCTGTTTGTTTGTCAACAGAACTGGCTTCCACCAGTATTCCAAAATGCCTGCCATGACCGTTCTGCTCACGGTTTTGATCTCTGCTGCCCTGCAGGCATGCGCCCTTCCCCTTTCAAAGCTCCGGGAAGTATCTGACAGCCCAGCTTTTTGGGGAACAAAAAGCAAATCATTTCGTGGCGTGCTCCTTTTCTGCCCTGCACTGCGGGAGGGAGAGGAGAGCCGGCTGTGCTGCTGTGAGATTGCTCCGCAGGGAGAGCTCAGAGCCGCTCAGGGTGCTGCTCCTGGCAGCAGAGGAGGCTGGGGGAGAACCCAGGAAGGCAGGCAGGCAGGCAGAGTTGGCTGCTTTAGGAGAGATTCCTGTGCCAAGCAGAGGAAGCTGACATGCGGGGGGGGCATCCCCCTCCCCCGGCCTCAGGATAGGTCAGTCAGCCTGCTGTCTCCCACGCCCCAGACACACCACTCTCCACTCCTCTCCCTCCCTGCCCCACACACACACACTCACTTCCCTTGAAAAAACGGCTGACAATCTACTAGGATGCCCCTGGAAGGATGGGATTGAGAAACCTGCATCATGTGATGCTGTACCTGATTCATGAGGCACTGCAAACCCTTCCCAAAGCACCGGGGGTGGCCAGCTGCACAGTGGGATAGCTACCACAGTGCACTGCTCTCTGTGTCAACACAAGAGCTGTTCGTGTGGATGCGCTCTGCTGACACAAGGAGCTAGTGTGGACATGCAACAGCAGCTTCAATTAGACGCATAACTTTTGCCGACAAAACTTTGTAGTGTAGACAAGGCCTGAGCTTCCTTGCAGTGGCTAGTGGCTCTCCCCCAGAAGAGCCCCCACCTGCTTGGTGAAGACGATCCTCCCATCCAAAAATGGGGGCACCAGGTTGTGTACCAGCAGGTGCACTTTGGCTGCGTTATCTTCCTCAAAGTCCTCATCCACTTCTAGCCGATGGACCACCCCGCTCGTCAGCATGCGATTGGTCTCCCAACGCTCATTGTCCTGAAGGAGAAACACAGGCAGCAGGGTCACAGACCCCGCTCCAGCTTGTGGGGTGGGCACAATAACCTAGCTTCCCTCATCAGCCTGCCACACTCACAGATGGAGAACAGATTCCTCACATCTAAGCTGCAGCCCCCTTCCTCACCCACAAAGAACAACAGGACATCCACCTTCCTCACTCTGACTTGTATGGCTATCCTACTGTGAGAGAGTCACAGAGCAGCTCCAGGACAGTAAGACAGTGACGTGGAGGGGCTGCAGGGGCAGACATTGGTCTGGACATAGTGAATTTTAGCCCTCTCAGCAGGCTGATGACAGATACAATGCGTACCTGGTGGGCTGGGGACATGGGGCTTAGCCGGGCCAATCGCTCTGGGAGAAATGCTAGCGGAGACTCCCCCGGAAGCGGGTTGTCGGCTGGAAGCCAGGTCCGACTGCAACGCAACCCATCTACAAAGAGTGCCTTTGGGGCTGCATTTGCAGAGGTCTCTGGCCCGCAAGCACAGAGGGAAGCACCCCCTCCAGAGAGGGCTAGGAAGATGGCACTGGCAATGCAATGTTCAGATCTGATCACCACAGTAACAGAAAATATCAACAGGCCAAGCCCATTCAAAGGACAAGCCACAAAACTGCTTGAGGAGCTGGCGGGCTGATTGGGAGGGAAGATTAGCAGCATTCCATCTGCCCTGCCCAGCTGAGAGATCACTAAGGGGGAGATCATGGCGTCAGTGCGCACAGCTCTAGGAAGAGAAGACAACCAGGGGCCCCATCGGGAGGGGGAGCCAGAAGGGTGGGGAACATTACAGTTGAGTGGCTGCAAGGGAGGCAGGCTGGGCTGTAGGACTGTTTCCCCAGGGGGGAGTCTCTCGTCATTGTGTGCTGTATGACAGGCATGCTACCTCTGGATCACTCCAAAGCTCAGGACGTTGCAGGGAGTCCGGATACACAACTAGCCAGTGTGCTAAGGCAACACCTGGGTGTTACTCCTGGGAGAATTCTGTGCCACTGGGCAGCTGCAGAATTCATGTCCCACACAGATTTCTTTGCTTCCCCACAGAAAAATGACAGAGGTGAGAGATCACCCCGCAACCCTCCCCAGGGACATGGACCTCTGCAGCAGGTCCTGACCTTGTGGGGTGTCAAGATTCAGTGGAGCCTCACGCCACGTCCCTGTCCCAGATGGGCAAAGGGGAGCTGCAGGGTGATCTCCCACCTCTGTGCAGCCAGTCACCCATGCTCCCCACTGCCATACTGGAGCCTCCACATCTATTTTTTGACAAAATTTGCAGAATTTTAAAACATTGTGCACAGAATTTTTAACTTTTTGTCGCAGAATTCCCTCAGGAGTTGGGTGTGCTTGCAGGGGACAGGGGACCCATCACTCTAGTCCTAACCCCAGCCTCCAAGTGACAGTAGCTAGGGCCCTCCACACCAGGTACATCTGGAGCACTGGGACACCCAGACTCAGGACAGGGCCACAGCTCCCACTGTCCATCCCCACACCAGGGGTGGGGGGTGACACCAGAGCGATGGAGCATGGCTCCATCGTACTCCCCAAAGCCAGAAGCTTCTTTCGTGTCCCTCGCCCATGCTAGGCCATCCCAAACTCACCTTCTATTCCCTCCACCCTCCTGATCTGCAGGACCTGTCATCCCCAAGCCCCACCCTCCAGTAATACAGGAATCCCTGGGGTGGAAAGTGCCCTGAATGTTCACAGGGGCCTGGCCCCGCCTTGCGCTCCTGCCTCATTGATCTGCCTCCGCTGCGCAGAGATGCGCTTCTGCTTCTGCTTGTGCAGGTGCTGCTCCCGCTTCTTCACATACTCCTCAGATGAGTAGGCCAAGGGGTTGTGGAACTCGTCGTAACCCTCGTCCATCATGTACCAGTCCCGGTCGGCTTGCTGAGAGATGGGGGCAGGCACGGAGGTGGGAAGGAGAGAGATGGGGAAGGCAGGGTGAGAATGGCCAGAGACGGAGCTCAGGTGGGCTGCACACTCAGCCTGCTACCAAACTCCCAGAGGAGAAGTGCCCTGACATGCAGGACTCTGGGGCCTGGCTCACTTCCCAGAGGTGCTGATCAGGCCTGCTCAGAGGGGGGGCTGCCCCAAGCTAACAATAGTTGGGGGGCTTTGTCTGCAGTGGAGAGCAGCCATACTCAGTCTCACCACTTAGGGGAGCCAACAGCTCAGAACAGGATCCAGAAAAGTGTGCAGACAGCATTCTGGGAACCGAGAGTCCAATCTCCACAAACGGACCCCCTGCATCCATGGGATCCCACACTGAGCCTCACCCTCCAACCCTGCCCTCCACTGAGCCACCCAGCCCCCAACACAGGGACCCTGCACTGAGCCCACCAACTCCCAAGAGATCCCATCCCTGACCCCCAAATGGGTCTTCTCTTCTCCCCAACCCCCACACAGAGGGACCCTTTCCCATCACCCAGCATCCATGTACAGCAATCCCAGACCAAGCACCCACACCCTGCTGAGCCTCCTCCACCAGACACACTGAGGCCCCACAGACCCCTACGTGGTTCTGCCTGCCTTGGTGCGCCTCAGGCCCAGGCTGTGCGCGCTCTGCTCCGCAAGCCTCATCCCAGCAAGTTAAGGTACAGAAGAGCCCTCCTGCCATTTCCACCGCCCACATGCCTTGTGACCAGACCCTGGCTCACAGCCTCCAGGCCGCACACCGATACGCCCAAGAAGCTCTTACCCGCTGGTCGTCCTCCCACTGCTGCCGCTCCTCCTCCGTCTCAAAGGAAATACCCTCTTCTGCATCTTCACGCCTCCCTGGAGGAAGGAACAATCTGGTCAGCACAGGCCCTCACCAGCCCTCGCCCCCTGCTTCTCAGCCAGGAGGCCCCAAGGAAGCCAGCCCCTGTGCTAGTCTCAGTGATGGAGGAGGGGCCAGGTAGTCTGGTCTCTCCTCTGCCACACCTTTGCCCCTGGATAGCCGTGGAGTGGCCCCCAGGTGCCGCCGGTCATCAGCCCATTCATTGTATTTGTAGGAAGGGGTGGGCAGCGGTGTCTCATCTGGGTACTTGTTCTTCACTGACCTGCAAAGACAGAAGCAGGACAGGAATGTCTGGCCAGCCTCATGGATTCGCCAGACGGGAACTGCAACCTATGGCTCACAAGCCACATACCACCACCAGTGTTTCCTCTAATTTTTTATGTCCATGTGCAGAATGAATTGTGTTATGTCCACCAATATGGAGGTGAGCCAAGGGGTTCAGAGTGTGGGAGGGGGCCAGGGCTGGGGCAAAGGGTTGGGATGTGGGGGAGGAGGCGAGGGCTCCAGTTGAGGGTACGGGCTCTGCGGTGGGGCTGGGGATGAGGGGTTCAGGGTAGAGGAGGGGGCTCAGGGCTGGAGCAGAGGGTTGGGATGCGGGGCCGAGGGCTCTGGCTGGGGGTGCAGGATCTGGGGTGGGGCCGGGGACGAGGGATTTGGTGTGAAGCAGGGGCTCAGAGCTGGGGCAGAGGATTGGGATGCGGGGATGAGGGCTCTGGCTGGGGGTGCAGGCTCTGGGGTGGGGCTGGTGATTAGGGGTTCAGGGCTGGGGCAGAGGGCTGAGGAGTGTGGGCTCTGGGGTGGGACCAGAGATGAGGGGGTGGGGGTGCAGGCTGCCCCAGGGCTGCGGTGGGGAGAAAGGACTCTCCCCCCAGCACCTCCGGGACGGGAGAGAGGTGCCTCTCCTCAGCCGTGGAAGCTTTGACGGGGCTGAGCCGGGGGGAGGGGGGCCACTCCTCTCCCCCAGCTGCGGCAAGTCCAGGGAAGGTCTGCGCTGGGGCCAGCAGGGAGGTGCACAGGTCCGTGCTGGGGGCGAGACATCTCTCCCCACCACAGCCCTGAGCCCCAGTGTGAGGCTTAATAGGCAGCTGTGCAGCCACACAGTAGCACAGCTTAGAGAGAACTTAGACCCTTGCAGCATCACCAGGGAGCGCAGCCCCCTCAAGCTACCTCTCAGGCACCCCGCTAGGCCCTGCCCCTCCATCCCACTACCTGTCCCGGTCCCTCCTGTCTGCATCACGAGCGGAGGATGCTCGATGGCTGCGGTCGCGCTCAGAGTCCCTATAGGAAGGCGTAGGGGAAGGCGACTCCCACTGCGAGCGCCGTGAGCTGCTATAGCCACTGTCCTCTTCCTCCCAGCTCGAGCGAGATGGCGTGGCTGCATCTGGGGAAAGGAAACTGGGTCTGATGCCTCATGCTGAGCCAACCTAGGCCCCTGCCAAGCTGCAGCCAAGGCCTGGGACCTTCCAACAAGGAGTACAGCAAGGGGGCCCTCTTAGATGTTTACCAACTCACACTGGGCTTTCTATGAGCCGACCCAGATAGTCTAAGGAGACATGCCCCCAGGGAATGACTGCCACAGCTCCCCATACCAGCCACGCAGACTTGCAACTATGCTCCCGGGGCGCAGGCTCAAAGATCACCCCAGGGCCCCCTAGCACCCCAGTCTCACTCCCAGGGAAGGCTGTAGATATGAGGCAGTTCACTAGTCATGGGCCTCTTCAGCTGGGGACTTTCACTCAGCTCTCTCCTTGTGAAGGAGCCAGAGCCCCTCAAGAGTAGCGCATGCCTCCTGCCAGCTCCTGTGGAAGAGCACTGTAGGAAGGACAGCTGCTCCTACCCTTCGGTCGGTGTCTGGGGCTCTCTGGTTCACCCCTCCTGCTGCTGCCCCTCTCTGATGAGCCATCCTTCTCTGACCGGCTGCTGCTATGACGGCTCCTGTCCCGCTCCTCTGCGAACAGAGTGCCAAGTCAGACATGCAGGGTGTGAACAGCCTCCGGAGCCCATCACACCCCAGATTCAGGACCATGCCCTGGGATTCAGAGCAGCCAAAGCCAGGGTCCCAGAGCCTGTGTCAGCAATCATGAAGGTCTCCAGGACAGTTACCTCGGTCCCGTTTGCGGTCGTGGTCCCGCTCTCTATTGCGCCCCCGCTTGTGCTCCTTCTCCTCCTTGGAGGAGGCATAGACGCCATGCTCTCGCCGTTCCCGCTCCCGCTGCCGGCTGCGCTCCCAGAACTCCTCACTGACCCCCCCAGTGTGGGACGGCGTCTCCACATGGGCAGAGCGGTAATGCCTGAGGGGCAAAGGGCAGTTCAGCAGGGTCAGGAACGTACTGTGACTCTGCCTGCAGCCCCCACTGCTCCCTGACATGTCATGCAGGAGCCTGGCCTCATTCACTACTAGCCTGGCAAGGAGTGTGCAACTGGAACCTGTGCCAAAGAGCTGAGCATGGCAGCCTGCCCACAAGTTCCCTTTGCTCCCAGCTTGGCAGGCCTGTTCCTACCCTCTACCCATAGGGCAACTTTAAGGGAGCCCACTGCCTCCCTCCAGCTGGCCTCAGCAGACCCCAGGGGGAAGGCACAAGCCTCAGTAGCTAAGACAAAATGTTACCAGGAACGAGGAGGAAACACCCCCAAGGGGGCTTGGACAAGGTCTTGCCAAGGAACACCTGGCTCCTTCTCTGAGATATGTATGTGGCAACCAGACTTGTCTCCACCCAAGGCCCTTCACTTGGGGAAGCCTCCAGACCTCTGTCTAGCAGAGTTCAGCCCTCCAACAGCTCCCAGCCCAGAGAAATCCTCAGTCTCTCCTCTCCCCAGGTGCTTAGGGCCCACAGTTTCTCTCCTGTGTGCCCTGGATCCAGCACAACAACTAGCTCCATGAATCAGCCCAGTTGCCTTCAGGCACTCACTCCAAGCCCCTTCCTGAAAAGGAGGACATGGCAGCCACCCAAGGGATGGGAGAGGCCATAAACCCCCCTTACACCTCGTGCCAGCATCTTCACCTGTCCTGCCGGCTGTTCCTGCTGGTCCTGTCGCTCCCCTCCTCCTCAGAGCCTCCCAAATCATCTTTGGACTCCTCCCAATCTTTGTAGGAAGAGACTTTGGACTTCTTCTTGTCCTCTGTGTCTTCCTTCTCCTCTCGCTCCCTGCGTTTCTGTGCAGCCAGCAAGTCCAATCCCAGCAGTGAGGTGCGGGGGGCTGGAGCTTTGAAGACATGCTGCTCACTGCAGGCACTTTTCTTCTTGATGATCAAGCCTCCAACCTGTGTCTCCAGATCAGCTCCTTCCAGCCGGTGCATCGAAGTGTCCACAGGGACATCCTCCATCGCTAGGATCTTGTGGTCCAAGCAGTCTATGCCCTGGGGCTCTCTGAAAGGAACACAATCAGGCACTGGTATGAGGAGACAAGGTTGTTGAGATTCATGGGGTTGGGCTTCTGATTAACTAACGAGAGGAGGAAGGGGGCATACATGGGGCTCCCTGCACTGCTCTCTCCCAAAAAAGCAAGCCTCTCACTTCCCCAGAAGACATGATGGAGGAGCTCAGAGTTCCAATTTCCCTTGAGGGGAAGAAGAATCAATCATTTCTGGATCAGCGCTGAAGAAGTTCAAAGCCGCAAGACACTACACTAGGAACGTTTACACTGTCAGGCTGACAACCTAGGAGCCAGGTCTCCTTTCAAAAGCCAAACCCCCAGAGAGTTCATCTCAGCAATAGACTACCTCATGGGTAAAAGCCCTTTCAATTTCAAGAAAAAAGGCCCCCCACATTCTTAGAAAAAAACATCAGCCTTCCCCACCCTACTCCACATCTTTTCTAAGCTCAATGTCTGGATAAACTGACCTCCTTCTGGCATCCTAAAACATTCTCTATACAAATTTCAGAGGAACAGCCGTGTTAGTCTGTATTCGCAAAAAGAAAAGGAGTACTTGTGGCACCTTAGAGACTAACCAATTTATTTGAGCATGAGCTTTCGTGAGCTACAGCTCACTTCATCAGATGTTTACCGTGGAAACTGCAGCAGACTTTATATAGCTCACGAAAGCTCATGCTCAAATAAATTGGTTAGTCTCTAAGGTGCCACAAGTACTCCTTTTCTTTTTTCTCTATACAAAGCAATCCTTTAGGAACACAAGGCTGGCCAGATTAGATTGGAGCTGGGACCCATCTAGTCCAGGCTCCTGCCTCAGACAGTGGCCTGTACCACCAGCAGCTTCAGAGAAAAGGTGCATGAAATGTTGAGTGTGTAGTTATGGAATAATTTGCCCATCAGAAAAACCCCATAAATTAGACAGGTGCTTTATGCTCTAGAAGAGAAGGAATTGTACCCCTCTTGGGTAAAATTGGAGAGAGTCCAGCAAAGGGCAATAAAAATGATTAGCGGTCTGGAACACATGATTTATGAGGAGAGGCTGAGGGAACTGGGATTGTTTAGTCTGCAGAAAAGAATGAGGGGGGATTTGATAGCTGCTTTCAACTACCTGAAAGGGGGTTCCAAAGAGGATGGTTCTAGACTATTCTCAGTGGTAGAAGATGACAGGACAAGGAGTAATGGTCTCAAGTTGCAGTGGGGGAGGTTTAGGTTGGATATTAGGAAAAACTTTTTCACTAGGAGGGTGGTGAAACACTGGAATGCGTTACCTAGGGAGGTGGTAGAATCTCCTTCCTTAGAAGTTTTTAAGGTCAGGCTTGACAAAGCCCTGGCTGGGATGATTTAGTTGGGGATTGGTCCTGCTTTGAGCAGGGGGTTGGACTAGATGACCTCCTGAGGTCCCTTCCAACCCTGATGTTCTATGATTCTATGATTCTCTTTTCATCCTAATGCAAAACTGGATATTCTCATTCATGATACAGATGCCCAGTCCTTTATTAAACGCTACCAAAATACTGGCATCGGTGATATCTTGTGGCCATGGGTTCCAGAAGCTAATTATACATAGGCTAAAGCATATTTCCCTTTTTATCAGTTTTAAACGTGCAATGTCACTGAACATGCCTTGCTCTTGTATTGTGAGGGATAAAGAGCAGCGCCCATTTGGCATGCTCCGTTCAAAACCTCTGCCAGCCCTTACCCCAGATGCAGCATAAATCGCCCCATAGACCAGCCTGGCTCCAGTGAGCAAGAGGTTCCTGGGGCCCAGCTGGACCCACTCACTGCCCGCCACCCTAGCCTTGCTGCTCTGCCCAGCCCAAGCTACTGGGTCCGTGTCTTTAGCCCACAAGCTCAGCCCAGGCCCCCCACCTCACTCCCAGACTGGGCTCTCCTGGGTACAAGTTACACCCTTAGGGACCCTCAGGCCCCTGTGATACAGCAGCCCATTGATGCAAACATGCAAAAGCTTCACTGTTCTTTACAAGCAACTCCTGTTTCAGACCTAACAAACTCACTATACCTAATACAGAGACGAGTGGGTGAGGCAAAATCTTATTGGACCAACTTCTGTTGGTGAGAGAGACAAGCTTTCTAGCCACAGAGCTCTTCTGTCACAGATTGTTTAAGTTAAGTAGTTAACACATGGCAAAAGACCATTCAAGGTGAAGTAACCCATTAACACCTTTGCAGTAATAGGACCCAAAAAAGGGGGGGGGGTGTTAGCGGGTTACAGAGTGTTGTAATACGCCACAAATCCAGGATCTTTATCAAGACCCTAATTTTTGGTGTCATGCAGTTATGAATTTAAGCCCCAGGCTTGTCTTTTGAAGGAGGTGTGCAGGTTTCCTTTGAGGATGAGGACTGAGTGGTAAGATATGGAGTGACTGTTTTGTGAAAAGAAAACTGTTTCCACGATATGCATCTGATGAAGTGAGCTGTAGCTCACGAAAGCTTATGCTCTAATAAATTGGTTAGTCTCTAAGGTGCCACAAGTACTCCTTTTCTTTTTGCGAATACAGACTAACACGGCTGTTACTCTGAAACCTGTTTTGTGAAAAGTGTTCTCCCATGATTGGTATGCTGGTTTTGTCTGTTATTTTTCCTGAGAGTTCATTCGAGAGCATAGTGATTGCCTTGCTTCACACACATGGATGAGGTACTCCAAATGTTGCAATAAGCATGTGTAGGACCATGGCTCTAGGAAGGCGTGTTGTGAGTAGTACTGATCGTAGTAGCTATGGAGGTATGTCTGCAGGTTTTGCATGTGTTGTTGTGGCAGGGTCTAATGCCACCCTGAAGGTATGTCTTCACTAGTGGCTGTGTAGTCACAGCACCTCCACAAAGGGAGTAGAACCCAGCGCTGGTGCACTCTCTACACCACCACTTTACAGTGCTGAAACTTGAAGCACTCAGGGGTGTGTTTTTTCACACCCCTGAACGAGAAAGTTGCAGCGCTGTAAAGTGGCAGTGTAGATAGGGCCCTAGTTGGTGGGTCTGTGGGGAGCCTACTGATGATGAGTTTCATGAGATGGTGGGTTGTTTGAAGGCAAGAAAAGGGGGCTCCTGGGTTACAGCAAAGGTGTTAGAATGGTTTCTTAGAATGTGTTAACTACTTATGCTAGCTATACACTCAGGGTAAGTAGTTAACACATTGTAAGAAACCATTCTAAGTGAAGTGGCCTGTTAACACCTTTGCAGTAACCCAGGAGCCCCCTTTTCTTGCCTTCAAACAACCCACCGTCTCATGAAACTCATCATCATCAGTAGGCTCCCCACAGACACACCAACTAGGGCCCTATCTACACTACCACTTTACAGTGCTGAAACTTGCAATGCTCGGGGCGGGGGGGGGGGGGGAGGTTTCACACCCTTGAGTGAGAAAGTTGCAGCGCTGTAAAGTGGCAGTGTAGACAAGGCCTCAGAATAACCTTCCCAGACCTGAAGCACTTTGTGGCTCAAAAGCTTGGTCCAATAAAAGATATTACCTCACTCTCCTTGTTTCTCCCATATCCCAGGATCAACACAGCTACAACCCCACAGCGTACACCAAATACACGCTTTCAAGGTATTCATTTATTGATACTCAATCACAAGGCTATATTAACACTAGAGACCTTACAGTGGCACAGGTCTCTTGTCGACATAATTAAACCACCCCCTGGGAGCAGCTGTGCATACTAGCACTTATGCTGGCATAATTTAGGTCACCCACGGGGTGGCATATTCACACCCCTGAGCAACATAAATGTTGCTGACGTAAGTGGCAGTGTAGACATAGCCTAAGACGTGCATCTGTGTGTAATAGTTAAGGAATAATGTAGCTATATTGAAAACTTCGCCCTATAGCCTTGGAGTAAAAGGCGGTCACCAGGAAATCGCAGTCGCAGTGGCGGCCCACTCATGTAGTGCAAGGTTCCGCTGTCCTCACCTGCCCCCTCCCACGTCAGTCAATGGAAACCACCAAAGGCAACACAAACCCATCAAAACCACTTGAAGGTGAAAAGCAACGTTATGCCACCGGATCACCCTGCCTGCCAACAAAGACAACGCCGCCTGGAGCCTTCCCTCTGGACTGGCAGCGGTCCAGGAGCGGCTGCAGCCCTGTTCTGGTGAGGCCAGCAGCTCCTTGCGGGGGGCCCCTGTGGCGGGGCGGGGCGGGGCGGGGCAGGGCAGGGCGGCAAGCGCCGATAAGCGCCGGCGCTAGCTCGCGTTGTATGGCTTTGCTTTGCGCGGCCGTGCCCACCGCCCTCTCCCTCTGGGCAGAGGCGCTGCTCCGCCGGGGACACCCCGAGCCGCGCTGCGCGCAAGCCCCCGGCGCCGGCCGGCCGGCCCCCAGGAGCCGCGAGGCTGGTCCCGGGCCGCCCGCGCCGTGGGGCAGCGGCTCCTGGCACCGCGGGGACGCTCCGAGGGACCCCAGGACGGGCCCGCCGTTAACCGGCCAGGCCGGCGCGGGAGCGAGCGGCTGACGGGCTCCTGGGCGCGGCCCTTGGAGCCCCGAGAACCGACCACAGCGCCCGCCCGCCCCCGCCGCCCGCGGCCTCTCACCTCTCGGCCCCCCCCAGCCCCGCCGCGCGTCTCCTCGACGCCCGTTCCGCAGCCGCCTCAGCGCTCAGTGAGCGCCGCCATTCCCGTCCCACAATGCCCCGCGAGAGCAGCCGCTCTACCCCCGCCCCGCACCATAGAGAGACAAGCCGGGAGTCTCGGTCCGGCCATAGAGCGACGGCGGAGGCTAGAGCGGCCCAAGTTTCCGGGCTCTTCCGGTCCGCCCCGCGCGGAGGGAGAGGGAGGAAGAGGACTTTAAGACGTGATACACGCTGACCCGGAACAGGAAATGTATCATGTGCTGTAACATCCCGCCCCGCCCCGCGCTGTGCCCGCAGGTTACTGACCCCCCCCATGCTGTGCCCCCCCGGAAACTGACCCCCCCCATGCTGTGCCCCCCCCGGGTACTGACCCCCTGTGCCCTCCCGCCCCCCGAGGGTACCGCCCCCCGTGCTGTGCCCCCCCGATACTGACCCCCCCCCGTGCTGTGCCCCCCCCGGGTACTGACCCCCTGTGCCCTCCCGCCCCCCAAGGGTACCGCCCCCCGTGCTGTGCCCCCCCGATACTGACCCCCCCCGTGCTGTGCCCCCCCCGGGTACTGACCCCCCCGTGCCCCCCCCGATACTGACCCCCCCTGTGCTGTGCCCCCCCAGATACTGACCCCCCCTGTGCTCTCCCGCCCCCCGAGGGTACCGCCCCCCGTGCAGTGCCCCCCGATACTGACCCCCCCCATGCTGTGCCCCCCCGGAAACTGACCCCCCCCTGCTGTGCCCCCCCCGGGTACTGACCCCCTGTGCCCTCCCGCCCCCCGAGGGTACCGCCCCCCGTGCTGTGCCCCCCCGATACTGACCCCCCCCGTGCTGTGCCCCCCCCGGGTACTGACCCTCCCCGTACTGTGCCCCCCCGATACTGACCCCCCCCGTGCTGTGCCCCCCCCCGGAAACTGACCCCCTGTGCCCTCCCGCCCCCCGAGGGTACCGCCCCCCGTGCTGTGCCCCCCCCATGCTGTGCCCCCCCCAGATACTGACCCCCTGTGCCCTCCCGCCCCCGAGGGTACCGCCCCCCGTGCTGTGCCCCCCCGATACTGACCCCCCATGCTGTGCCCCCCCGGAAACTGACCCCCTGTGCCCTCCCGCCCCCCGAGGGTACCGCCCCCCGTGCTGTGCCCCCCCCGATACTGACCCCCCCCGTGCTGTGCCCCCCCCGGGTACTGACCCCCTGTGCCCTCCCGCCCCCCAAGGGTACCGCCCCCCGTGCTGTGCCCCCCCCCGGGTACTGACCCTCCCGTACTGTGCCCCCCGATACTGACCCCCCCCTGTGCTGTGCCCCCCCCCGGGTACTGACCCCCTTTGCCCTCCCGCCCCCCGAGGGTACCGCCCCCCCGTGCTGTGCCCCCCCGGGTACTGACCCCCTGTGCCCTCCCGCCCCCCGAGGGTACCGCCCCCCCGTGCTGTGCCCCCCCGGGTACTGACCCCCTGTGCCCTCCCGCCCCCCGAGGGTACCGCCCCCCGTGCTGTGCCCCCCCCGGGTACTGACCCCCTGTGCCCTCCCGCCCCCCGAGGGTACCGCCCCCCGTGCTGTGCCCCCCCCGGAAACTGACCCCCCCCGTGCTGTGCCCCCCCACAGATACTGACCCCCCCGGAAACTGACCCTGTGTGCCCCCACCCCCGCCCCAAGGTACCGCCCCACGTGCTGTGCCCCCCCGGGTACTGACCCCCTGTGCCCTCCCGCCCCCCGAGGGTACCGCCCCCCGTGTTGTGCCCCCCCGTACTGTGCCCTCCCCGATACTGACCCCATCTGTGCTGTGCCCCCCTCGTGCTGTGCCCCTCCCGGAAACTGACCCCCCCCGTGCTGTGTCCCCCCTGCATACTGACCCCCTGTGCCCCCACCCCCGCCCCAGGGTACTGCCCCCCATGCTGTGACCTCCTGCATACTGACCCCGTGTCCCCACCCCCGCCCAAGGGTACCACCCCCCGTGCTGTGCCCCCCCGGGTACTGACCCACCGTGCTGTGCCCCTTGCCTCCCCCAGGGTACCGCTCCCCCATGCTGTGCCCCACAGATACTGGCCCCGTGCTGTGCCCCCTGCCCCCACCCCAGGGTACCGCCCCTGGTGCTGTGCCCTCCTGGTTACTGACCCCCTGTGCTGTGCCCCCCCCGATACCGACCCTCAGTGCTGTGCCCCCCACCCCAGGGTACCGCCCCCCTGTGCTGTGCCTCCCCAGATACTGACCCCCCCGTGCTGTGCCCTCAGATACTGACCCCCTTGCTTCGTGTTTAACTGTAAGGCTCAGGAAGGAGTTTGGGTCAGTGTCAGGGGTCCAGGCCTTGGAGTGCTGGGGGTAGGGACAGATGGACTGCCTAGAAGGGCACAGCCTGACCCTCCCCCTGGCAGCACCCACAGGCGCCAGGGGTTTGCGCCAGGGGGAAGGGAGGGTAGGGAGCGGAGCAAGGGCAGGTGCTTCAAGCCCTGTGTCCTGCCGCAGGCTGGGAGGGGCTGCTGCTGAATGCCCGGGTGCCCAGGGAGCCCCTTTGGAAACTGCTGAACAGAGGAGACATGGGCCCGGTGTGAGGAAAGGGTTTTATTGCTCAGGGCTGTGTCCAGGGGCTGGGGCCCAGCCTGGGTTCAGTGTGCAGCCATGGTCTCCTTGATCCAGTCCAAGACACTGAGCATCTGCACATAGACGCCGTACTTGGCAGCTGAGCAGCTGCGGTCAAAGCTGAGGATCCCGGCCGCGTACCAGGTGTCATCCTCAGGGTCGTGGATGGCAAAGGCGCTGCCGGCGTCCCCGAGGCAGGTGGACTCGAGCAGCTCGCTCATGCCGACGCAGAAGGTGTGGCTGTTCAGCAGTGGCTTCCAGGCGTGTGTCTGGTAATAAGCCTTGCAGCTGCCGCTGTCGGCCACAGGCAGCATGACGTACTTGAGGTGCTTTGGGTGCTCCAGGAGGGTGTTCCAGCCCCAGCCAGAGACAAAGCCCACCCTCCCCACCTTTGCATAGTCCTTCTGGGCCAGGCAAATGGGCATCACGGCCTCTCCAACGGGCACCTTGTGCTTGAGCTTGAGCAGGGCCAGGTCCACAGCCCCCGGGAACTCAGGGTGCAGGACAATGAGCTCGACAGCCCCGGCGGGCGTCTCCTTGCCAAGAAAGAGCCGCAGGGTGGGGGCGATTTCATCCAGCGTGCTGTTCTCACTGTGGCCCAGGTAGAGGTTCCTGCCTGTCGTCAGCAGCCACTGGTCGCTGATGAGCGTGGCCCCCGCCGTGTGGTTGTGGTGGCTCAGCAGCCGGCCCTGCCAGGGGAAGCTGTTCTTGGCTGCCATCATGCCCCCAATGATGCGCTGCACCTGTCTGGCCGGGTTCTTGGGCTTCCCACACACTGCAGAGGGCAGAGACCCAGTGTGAGCCTGCCCCTCGCCCTGCAGAGCACAGGCCCCGCACCTCGCCTGGGAGATGGGAGCTCTGCTCCCCTCCACCCACAAGCCAACAAGCAATCTCCTTCCCAGGCCCTGGGCCGGCCGGGGCCTGGTGCCACCATCCAGGGCGAGGTGTGTCACTGGCAGAGGGAACAGCACCCAGAGGGGCGGCTGCCAGAGGGGCCGTGGCCGCTGCCTCAGTCTGCAGAAGCTCTGCTTCAGGGAACGCAGCCCCATCGTCATTGCAAGGGCATGGGGAGCAATGGGAGAGCAGGGCCCCACCCCTGCCTTGCAAAGAGAACCCTGTGCTCCACTCCACCCCCACCTCCCACTCACCTGGCTCACAAATGGGCAGCTCCTCTCCGGCTGCTTCATTCAACCACATGTGCTGCTGGCTACATCGGTACAGGCCTTGGGGCCAGAAAACCAGAGTCAGTGTCAGCCGTCCCCAGGCAGGGCACACAGGGCTCTGTGCACTTGCCAGCGGGGGGCAGGGCCCCAGGCATGTCCCCCAGGGGTGGGGGCAGGCCCCATGCGTATCCCCTTGGGGGGCCATGTGTATCCCACACGGAAGGAGGGCAGGGCCCCGTGCATATCCCCTCAGAGGGGGCAGAGCCCGGTATGTATCCCCCACAGAGGCGGGGGGACAGGGCCCAAGGTGTATTCCTCCAGGGTTGTGGGAGCAGAGCCCACATGTGTATCCCCCCAGGGATGGGGGAAGGTCCCATGTGTATCCCCTTGGGAGCAGGGGCGGGCCCTGTGCGTATCCCCCGGGGGTGCACTTCTGCCGATTGTGGGCATATCTCACCGTCACCGCGGCTGCGCAGCTGGTAGTAGGGGTCACACTGGTAGCGGGCCAGGTGCTCCACCTTCCCGTGCTCGATCCCCTTGGGCGCCGGGCAGCTCTGGTCTGGGGCACAGAGAGAACCCTTAGTGAAGTGCCCCCTGCTGGTGAGAGACAGTCCCACCCTTGTCCCCCACCGGGCACCCCCTCCCTGCCCAAAGGCACCCTGCCCCCAGCCCCCTGCCGGGCACCCCCTCCCTGCCCAAAGGCACCCTGCCCCCAGCCCCCTGCCGGGCACCCCCTCCCTGCCCAAAGGCACCCTGCCCCCAGCCTCCTGCCGGGCACCCCCTCCCTGCCCAAAGGCACCCTGCCCCCAGCCCCCTGCCGGGCACCCCCTCCCTGCCCAAAGGCACCCTGCCCCCAGCCCCCTGCCGGGCACCCCCTCCCTGCCCGAAGGCACCCTGCCCCCAGCCCCTTGCCGGGCACCCCCTCCCTGCCCGAAGGCACCCTGCCCCCAGCCCCTTGCCGGGCGCCCCCAGCCCCTTGCCGGGCACCCCCTCCCTGCCCGAAGGCACCCTGCCCCCAGCCCCTTGCCGGGCACCCCCTCCCTGCCCAAAGGCACCCTGCCCCCAGCCCCCTGCCGGGCACCCCCTCCCTGCCCAAAGGCACCCTGCCCCCAGCCCCCTGCCGGGCACCCCCTCCCTGCCCAAAGGCACCCTGCCCCCAGCCCCCTGCCGGGCACCCCCTCCCTGCCCGAAGGCACCCTGCCCCCAGCCCCTTGCCGGGCACCCCCTCCCTGCCCGAAGGCACCCTGCCCCCAGCCCCTTGCCGGGCGCCCCCAGCCCCTTGCCGGGCACCCCCACCCTGCCCGAAGGCACCCTGCCCCCAGCCCCTTGCCGGGCACCCCCTCCCTGCCCAAAGGCACCCTGCCCCCAGCCCCCTGCCGGGCACCCCCTCCCTGCCCAAAGGCACCCTGCCCCCAGCCCCCTGCCGGGCACCCCCCTCCCTGCCCAAAGGCACCCTGCCCCCAGCCTCCTGCCGGGCACCCCCTCCCTGCCCAAAGGCACCCTGCCCCCAGCCCCCTGCCGGGCACCCCCTCCCTGCCCAAAGGCACCCTGCCCCCAGCCCCCTGCCGGGCACCCCCTCCCTGCCCAAAGGCACCCTGCCCCCAGCCCCCTGCCGGGCACCCCCTCCCTGCCCAAAGGCACCCTGCCCCCAGCCCCCTGCCGGGCACCCCCTCCCTGCCCAAAGGCACCCTGCCCCCAGCCCCCTGCCGGGCACCCCCTCCCTGCCCGAAGGCACCCTGCCCCCAGCCCCTTGCCGGGCACCCCCTCCCTGCCCGAAGGCACCCTGCCCCCAGCCCCTTGCCGGGCGCCCCCAGCCCCTTGCCGGGCGCCCCCAGCCCCTTGCCGGGCACCCCCACCCTGCCCGAAGGCACCCTGCCCCCAGCCCCTTGCCGGGCACCCCCTCCCTGCCCAAAGGCACCCTGCCCCCAGCCCCCTGCCGGGCACCCCCTCCCTGCCCAAAGGCACCCTACCCCCAGCCCCCTGCCGGGCACCCCCTCCCTGCCCAAAGGCACCCTGCCCCCAGCCCCCTGCTGGGCACCCCCTCCCTGCCCAAAGGCACCCTGCCCCCAGCCTCCTGCCGGGCACCCCCTCCCTGCCCAAAGGCACCCTGCCCCCAGCCCCCTGCCGGGCACCCCCTCCCTGCCCAAAAGCACCCTGCCCCCAGCCCCCTGCCGGGCACCCCCTCCCTGCCCAAAGGCACCCTGCCCCCAGCCCCTTGCCGGGCACCCCCTCCCTGCCCGAAGGCACCCTGCCCCCAGCCCCTTGCCGGGCGCCCCCAGCCCCTTGCCGGGCACCCCCACCCTGCCCGAAGGCACCCTGCCCCCAGCCCCTTGCCGGGCACCCCCTCCCTGCCCGATGGCACCCTGCCCCCAGCCCCTTGCCGGGCACCCCCTCCCTGCCCGAAGGCACCCTGCCCCCAGCCCCTTGCCGGGCGCCCCCAGCCCCTTGCCGGGCACCCCCTCCCTGCCCGATGGCACCCTGCCCCCTACCGTTGCCGAGCTGGACTTCGTTGAGGCTGGTGTGGGTGGAGGCGAGGGCCCCCCAGAGCAGGCTGGCAACCAGCAGCATGGGCATCCTGCAGGGAAAGAAGCCGCCATGAGCAGCGAGCCGACCCCTTGCCCTTCTGGTAGGACACAGGACATTGGAATCTCTGTCTAAGGAGCTGGGCCCTCAGCCCCACGCTCACAGCACTGAGGGCTCTGGGCACTGCTGGGCCAGCCTGGAGCAGTGATGAGCTTCCTCCCAGCAGTGTCGTGTAGGAGCAGCCAGGGAGGCAGGGTCTCAGCAGAAGCCAAGTCCTCTGGCACGGCACTGGGGCCAGGTGGGCTGCAGCCCTGCTGCTGCCATTCCCCTCCGTGCCCTCCCTGTGAACAGGAGCAGGGCACAGGGGTGCTGGGCACAGGCCTGGCAGGCAACGTATCGGAGACGCCCCCTGCTCAACCCTGCCTGTGCCAGGCCAGTCGGCTGGGCCCAGGGCGCACGCACTCACCACATGGTCTTGGCGGGTTCTGCTCAGCCTATGGCTCCTGCTCCAGGTGCAAGGCGCTGGCTGCGAGGGCTCCCTCCTCCTCGCCGCTTTTATCCCAGCCCGCCTGGCCACGGCACCTGCTCTCTGTACAGCCTGACCTTACCAAGGTCAGTGACTTTCCCAGCAGCTGGTGTCTGGCCCGGAGGGGACCCTGGCAGGGAGCTGGGCACTTCTGGATGTCACAGCAAGGGGCGGGGCCTGGGGAGAGTTGGCTGCAGGGCTGCTCTGGGTTCGGCAAGGCCAGACTGGCCCATTGGGCACAGCGCTGGCCTGACACAAGCTGGGGTCAGTGTCCTGTTCCACCACAGATAGGGAGGCCGCTTGCCTGGCATAAAACAGCCAGTCCCCCTCATGGGCGCTCTGGCTCACACCCAAGACTGGGGCAAAACTGGCCATAGCTTTGGCCAGGCTTGGATGGGGACACCACTCCCCCCACCCCAACTCTTAAAGGTGGCACCCGTGTGGCCACCTCGCACACACCACCCTGGGGATGGGCCCTGTCACGGAGTCCCTGGGCGATGCTCTGGAACTGCTCCCCATGAAGCCAGGCAGGACTCTGGGGAAGTCTCCTTTCTGTGAGCAGCCTGTCTGCAGGACACACAGCGCACCCGGCTTCCACCTTCCTGGGTCTGACCTCGGAGCATTCAGCCTCCTCTGCCCCTCCGGGCTGCAAGGATCCTACACCCTTACCCCACCCCCTAGAGACTTAAGAACTGCCTAGGGGAAACTGAGTCACCCCCACACTATTCAGAGGAAACATTAAGAAACAGTCCCACTTCGTCACAGGCTAATGCTATTCCTGGAAGCATCAGCCCAGGAACCTGAGTGACCACCTTAGGAGCCGGGTGCTGGTGGTACAGAGCCCATGGCGCTGGGACAGGGGGAGAGCCAGGGGGCCAGTTCCACGGAGCCCTTGGCCCTGGGCAGGGGGAGCCAGGTGCCGATGGCACGGAGCCCAAGGTGCCGGGGGGGAGGAGACGGGTGCCAGTGGCACCGAGCCCTTGGCCCTGGGGGGGGGGAGCCGGAGGCACTGAGCCCTTGGCCCTGGGGGGGAGGGGGGGAAGCCGGGTGCCGGAGGCCCGGGAGCCCTTGGCCCTGGGGGGGGGACATTACTCGAACAGCTGGCGCCCTGGGCCTGCTCCACTGAGGGACGAGGGCAGCCTGGCTTTCTCCTCCTTTTTCTGTGGGAAGTGAAGGACTTCCCCGTTGCCGCCTGGCCCCTTCCCAGGCCTTGTCCCACCCCCGCTTATCCGCCCCTCGGTCTGTAGGGCAGGAACGGGCGGGCGGGGGGGGGAAGCAGAGGGCAGTGTAGGGCAGGGTGCGAGGGGGGGGAGCAGAGGGCAGTGTAGGGCAGGGTGCGGGGGGGGAGCAGAGGGCCGTGTAGGGCAGGGTGCAGAGGGCAGTGTAGGGCAGGGTGCGGGGGGGGAGCAGAGGGCCGTGTAGGGCAGGGTGCGGGGGGGGGAGCAGAGGGCAGTGTAGGGCAGGGTGCGAGGGGGGGAGCAGAGGGCCCAGGGCTGTATATCCTGTGGCACTGGAGGGCTGAACTGGGGTGGGCCAAGGCCTGGGGGATGAGTGTGGGGCAGAGGCTAGTGTAAAGGGTGGAGGTTTGGGGTTGGCAGGTGACACAGGGCAGTTCTGGCGGGGTAGGAAGGAGCCGGGGCAGTGGCAGGGCAGCCTGGGGCAGGGGGGCGGCGGGTGAGGTCCCGGCCCTGGTGGGGCAGCCGGGGGCGGCGGGTGGGGGGCTGATAGGGTTCTCAGAAGAGAACAGGCCATGCTCTGGCGCGCTCGCCCTGGGGCTGGCCGGGGGCCATACAGCCTGGATCCCTGAGCCCTACTTGGCACGATCCTCCAGCCGTGGGGCCCTGGCTGCACACAGGGTCTTCCCCACGCAGCAGGGACCCAGCGGGAACGGCTGCCATGGAGGGCCCTTCCTTCTCCACCCCTTCCCATCCCTCGGGGGGAGTCAAGGGGGGCAGGGGGCTGCCGCACCCCCTGGCTTGACGTGGGTTCTGTTACAGGTTGGTTTGATGGCCCTCAGCACCCCACAGTACACGTTGTTCCAGGCCCCCTGGGGGAGCTTGTCCCTCAGCACCCTTCCCTGCCGCGCTCAGACCCACATAAAACCAAAGGGGGGCACACTTCCCAGCCTCACCCGCTTGAGATGCCCCACCCAGAAATTGTGCACTGCTCAAAACATGATCATGCACCCAGCTCCCCCCATTGCACCAATGCCCCCCACTGGTCCCCTCATGCCCAGCTCCCCCCACAGCAACGGCCCCTCCCCCCACAGTGCCAATGGGGCCTGGCTCTCACCCCCCCCCCGTGCCAATGCCCCCCGCTGGTTGCCTCAACCGTGGACTGCCAGGGAAGAGCCCCCCTACTGAGCACCACCCAGGGTGACCAGCTCTGACTGCTGGGGAGAGCCCCCCTGCTCAGGCCCCTGCAGTAAGTTTTTCGTGCCAGGACTGGGAGCCACTGACCCACAGCCCAAGGCCAGGGTGTTGCAGGCTGGCCTGCTCCCAGGGAACACTGTGTTTCTGCTCCAAGGACTGGGCTGCATCATTAGCATGGGGCTGACCTCTGCCTAGTTCCTCAGCTCAGCCTGGTCAGCGAGTGAGCTGGCTGGGGCAGAGGGGCTCACTGCAGAGGGGGATGGGGGGCCATGGAGGCAAGGGGATTCTGGAGGACAGAGCAAGAGCAAGGGGAAGGCCCCGGAGCAGCACTGAAGCTGGGTGCACGTGCAGCAGCCGTAGCACCTGTGAAGTCAGTGGCAGCAGGAGCTTTGGAGCCGAGGATGGGACCCCAATTCTCCCAGAGAGTTTGAGGACAGCAGGCCCGAGCTAGCTTCCACCGCCTGGCACTTGCAGGCCCAGCACCTATAGAGGGTTGAGGGCTGGAGGCTGCGAGCGGCTTGCCCAAGCAAATTTAAGCAGAGAACTGTGCAAGAGAGAAATCTAGGTTAAGAGCAAGTCTTTAGAAGCCTGCAGGAGCTTTTCTGCTGGAGCCAGGAGGGGAGGCCCAAAGGCCTGGGAGCGAGCGTGGGGGGAGACTGGGCAGGGAGTTCAGAAGACAGAAAAGGAGCCTACCAAAAGTCAGGGGTGAGGTCTGTGCAGGAAATGCAGGGGGCCTCAGGCCTGGCACTGGCCCCGCAGCCAGGCACTCGGCCTGATCCCTGGCAGCTCAGCTGGGGACTGTGGGTGGCTGCTGGGCACAAGAACTGCCTCAGAGCATCACTGTGTTCCCCAAACCCTGTCCCAGGTGAGAAGTGGAGATCCCTTCCCCTGGAACAACCTGCCAGGGCTGGCCTCCTGCACCGTGCCCAGGAGAGCAATGGGGCCTGAGGGAGGATCGGGCCATACTCCAAAGTGGAGGGGAGCCCCATCTTGGCAGAATCTGGCTGAGTTTATGAGGTCTCTCAGCTGTGCCCACCTGCATTTCCCCAGGCTTGTGCCCAGCGTGAGCACACAGGCCCCAAGTCACTCCCAGCTGTGCTTTGTCTACACTTGGACCCACTGCTGGGCCCTTAGGACCACCCCAGGGCTCAGCATCCCCCAGCCCCACACTGGGGCACTGCAGCCAGCCCTGACTCCCCGAGGGGACTGCACCAGTTACAAGCCCCCACCCTGCTGGCAGCATCGTCCTGGATTCTTTTTCCCATGTGTCTCCCCCGACACTAGCATGGGAGGACTCTGCCTAGCTGGCGAGCATGGACCAGCGCCCTCGGACAGGGCCAGCTCTCTGGCACGGCCTGCTGCAAGTGTCCCCGGCCCACAGGCATGGCCTGGCTCTTACCAATGCTCTTGGCTGGAAGCTGAAGCTAGACACATTCGGACTGGAACCAAGGTGCACATTCCTACCTGTGAGAGTGATGAACCCTGGGCCAATTCTCCAGCGCTGGCCATTTTTAAACTAAGCTGGGATGTCATTCTAGCTTCACTGCAGGGATTAGCCTGTGACAAAGTGGGACTGTTCTTAATGTTTCCTCCGAATATTGTGGGGGTGCCTTAGTTTCCCCTATGCGGTTCTTAAGTATCTAGGTGGTGGGGTAAGGGTGTAGGATCACTGCAGAGCCCTAGAGGGCATGTCTGAGTTGTCACAGAGTCTCATCCGGGCCATGCTCTGGAACTGCTCCCCATGAAGCCAGGCAGGCCTCTGGTGACATCTGCTCTCTGGGAGCAGCCTGTCTGCAGGACACACAGCTCACACAGCTTCCACCTTCCTGGGCCTAACCTCGGAGCATTCAGCATCCTCTGCCCCTCCGTGCGCTTCCCTCAGCGAGTCCACTCAGGCGGGGTCCTGGGGGAGCCAGAGGGTCCTGCCCCCCAACTCCGCAGTCAGACGTGACTCTCAGCCAGCCAGTAAAACAGAGGTTTATTAGATGACAGGAACATGGTCTAAAACAGAGCTTGTAGGTGCAGAGAACGGGACCCCTCAGCTGGGTCCATTTTGGGGGGCAGTGAGCCAGACAACCCCGTCTGCACTTCACTCCATGTCCCAGCCAGCCCCAAACTGAAACTCCCTCCAGCCCCTCCTCCTCTGGGCTTTGTTCCTTTCCCGGGCCAGGAGGTCACCGGATTCCTTTGTTCTCCAACCCTTCAGTTTTCACCTTGCAGGGGGGAAGGGCCCAGGCCATCAGTTGCCAGGAAACAGGGTGTCAGCCATCCTCTGTGTCCAGACTCCTGCACACACCTGCCCTCTAGGGCTCTGCAGTGATTATACACCCTTACCCCACCCCCTAGAGGCTTAAGAGCTGCCTAGGGGAAACTAAGGCACCCCACAATATTCAGAGGAAACATTAAGAACAGTCCCACTTCGTCACATCTCCCCCCTTCGAGATCGAACTGAGTGGGGTCACTTTACCCGGTGACCTGGGGAAGTTCGAAGCCACCGTTTCCATGGATGCCCCAGCATCTCTCCCATTCCTTGGTAGGAGTTACACCAGGCCCTTCCAGTTTCACGCCCTCCTTTAGGTCGGGGGTGGTCGATAGCACTCGCAGGCCGCATGTGGGAAGGTCTATGCAGCCTGTGCCCTTTGGTCACCCCAAAACCCCAGGAGGTCAAACTGGGATTGGGTCTTCTCCCCAACAAGCTGGCCAAACACAGCCACTTGGTTATAGGACTGTTTAACTTTCTTAACAGTTTTCACTTCATCTGAGACCTTCTCAAAGCTATCCACACTGGATCTTTCAACAGGAAAGTCAGTGGAGCCATTCACAACAGAAAATTTCTGGCTGTTAGGAACTGAAACTTTCTTGATTAAATCACTTTCACACCCTTCAGTTGCCCTAAACTGCTTGCAAAGACTCCATGAGGATTCCTTTCCCTAGGGCTTTTCTATGCAACAATTCACCCCTCACAGAAATTCTGCTCTTACCCTCTTCACCTAGGGCTTGCTCTAGAAGAACACTTTCCTGAGCAACAACAAACTCTTTCTGGGTCTCCCTTACATCCAGAATCACCTCTGGCCCATCAGGCGGATTCCTACCCAATCCCATTTCAGGCAAACTGACAGACTTCCTAGATAAAAGGTTAGAAGCATTCTCCTTCCCTTTGCCACACACAAGTTCAGGAATCTTTTCCTTCTTGCTACAGGTTTCCACACCCTCAGTAAGTAACACAATCACATCACCTTCATGCTCTCCTTGTGCCCTGGCTAGGATCTCACTCTGATTAGACATTGTTGCGACACCCTTTCCAACAACACACTAGCAACAGGCAAAATACAAGCAACAGAATTGTCTGGGCTCTGGGATTTTACATAGACACTAACTGGATGTGACCTAGTTACAGGGCCATTCTCCTGAGCAGACACAAACTTAGTACCCTTCCCTTCCTGGGCTTTAGCTGAATCCAGAACAAACTCGGACAACTGCACGACCCTCAACCATCACACGCTGAAAGGCCCCTTCTGTCTGCTCCACACACAAAGAAGAGCCGGACACACTTTCTCCTTTCCCAGACACACAGGTTGGGACCTCTTTCCCCTTGTCCCAGCACACAAGGCTGGTCACAGACAACTGCCTGGAGATCAGGGTAGTTCCCTCCATAGGCAAGTCAATACCCCTGACAGACACAGGCACGTTTCCTTCCCTGTCACACTTCTCCACCCAGCTAACAGGTAAGGTCCAGGGTCACTCCTCTTCCGCTCTCCTCGCCTTCCCACCCTGCTGACTAGACACAGCCATCAGCTCACAAGGCTGCCTGGGCTCATCCAGACTTTCCTTACCAAGCACCTTGCCACTCCCCACAGATCCCCTGCCCTGCCTGTGTCTCCCCCACTCAGCTGGGGTCTCAGCTCCCACTGTGCTCAGCGCTGCCCTTGCTTTTCCCAGTGGGGTAGGCAGCGAGCTCGCTGCTTTCCTCACGGCATCTGAGCCAGCGTGAGCCCCCTCTCTGGTGTGCAAGGGGGGCGGGGAGCATCTCTCAGTCCCACCCAGCCCCAGAGGTCTGGTCACAGGCAGGCAGGCAGCCTGAGCCTAGCCGCTCCTCCCTGCTGCCAGCCAGGTCATCCGCATTTTCACTGACCATTTCCCTCTCCACCGATTGGTTCCCTGGATTCAAATTCAAACCCTCGTCAGTTACAGGAGCAAGGCCTGGATCCTGTCCCAAAGAGACAGTCACCCCACAACAGGGTCTCGCAGCCGATATCCCGGAGAACCCCAACGGCCAGCCAGCCCCACCCCTCCTGGGTCTGCACAGGGATCTGGGCCATAGAGAGGGTGAGGGGCTTCGTCCCTGGGACCCTCACCCAGCCCCTCAGCATCTGGTGAGGCTGCACCCCCCAGGGCCTGACAACAGTTCTCTGTCCCAGGATCTCGCCACCCCAGGAATGTCTCCCCATTGACCATCACCTTCCGCTCCCACGGGGGTCCGAGGGGCCAGAGCCCAGGAAACTCCACACTGTCATATAGGTTGGGGTCAGGAGTGGGAGCCTGTCCATCTCCCCACCCATCTGGCTGACAGAGTCTATGGCCTTGGGACCCAGCAAGGGAGCTAGACACCGGGGCTTTTCCACAGGGTCCCCCTGGTTCAAATCTCCAGCCTGCTCAAAGGCAGTGAGGTGGGCATCCACATCCCCCCCCGCCTTAACCAGGGGCAGCAATTTAGTCTCGAGGTTCCCTGCGGAACTGGCCCCCCTCCCCCACTCACCCCGGGGAGGTCCCCTAGGCCTCTCCGCTCCCCCACCGCCAGTTCATGCTGCTGCTGCTTCTGCAGCTCTTTCTCGGGCTCTCACTGTCTCTCCCGGTCCTCTTGCTCTCTCGGACTCAGCTCCAATCCCGGCCGTCTCCAATCCCCCGATGGGGAACCCGATCGTGAAGACCCCCATCTGGTCCTGGACAGGAGTCTTGGCGATGCCTGGCTCCCACTCCCGCTGCTCCCAGATCCTGCTATAGCCCCATTTGGGGTCAGGAATCTGTTCCTTAGAGCGGGCATCCTCCTCCAGCTGCAGGATGAACTGTGCCTTGGTGAACTTTCCAGTGCTCAACCCTCTCTTTCTGCACAGGGTTACAAAGTCCTTCTTCAGGAGACAGTGACAGACCATCACTCCGCTCTTCCCAAGTTGTTGTGGACTCACAGGCCTGTGTGCTCTCAGCTCCCCACAGTTTCCAGGGAGAACCCCTAGTGTGCCAGCCCTTCTCAAGGTCACCCCCTCTTTGCCAGGGTCGAGCTGCAGACTCCTCTGCCCCTGGGACCACCCGCTGCAATCCCCCGGGGGACCCTGTTACTGCAAAAGTCCTTCTCTCTCGTCACACACTTCCAAGGGTTAACCACCCCCTGAAACCGTCTCTCTCTGAATCTTCAGCACGCCTGGTCCCCATCAATCCCCCTTTGTTTTACTGCTCCTCAGTCACTTACTGCAGGAAGCACTGTCCACAGGGTGCAGTAGATCCCACCGCTTCCACCAGTTGTCACGGAGTCCCTGGGCGATGCTCTGGAACTGCTCCCCATGAAGCCAGGCAGGACTCTGGGGCAGTCTCCTTTCTGAGAGCAGCCTGTCTTCAGGACACAAAGCTCACACTGCTTCCACCTCCCTGGGACTGACCTCGGAGCATTCAGCATCCTCTGCCCCTCTGTGCGCTTCCCACTGCAAGTCCACTCAGGCGGGGCTCCTGGGGAAGCCAGAGGGTCCTGCACCCCAACTTCGCAGTCAGACGTGACTCTCAGCCAGCCAGTAAAACAGAGGTTTATTAGATGACAGGAACATGGTCTAAAACAGAGCTTGCAGGTGCAGAGAACGGGACCCCTCAGCTGGGTCCATTTTGGGGTGCAGTGAGCCAGACAACCACATCTGCCCTTCATTCCATGTCCCAGCCAGTCCCAAACTGAAACTCCCTCCAGCCCCTCCTCCTCTGGGCTTTGTCTCTTTCCCAGGCCAGGTGGTCACCTGATTCCTTTGTTCTCCAACCCTTTAGCTCTCACCTTGCAGGGGGGAAGGGCCCAGGCCATCAGTTGCCAGGAAACAGGGTGTCGGCCATCCTCTGTGTCCAGACTCCTGCACACACTTGCCCTCTAGGGCTCTGCAGTGATTATACACCCTTACCCCACCACCTAGATACTTAAGAACTGCCTAGGGGAAACTGAGGCACCCCACAATATTCGGAGGAAACATTAAGAACAGTCCCACTTCGTCACATAGCCTCAGGCCGGTCTCCAGCCTGTGCTATGCAGGGACCAGACTCGATGATCACCATGGGCCCTTCCGGCTTGGAATCCATGAACATACCTGACAGTTTCCACACCGCCTGTTTGCGGCTGAAGCAGATGCTACATCCTAGCAGCCTCAGGTCCCAGGCTGGAGAGAACTCACTCAACTGCCCTGGACCTGAGGCCGGGGACCTGCCCTGCTTCAAACACCATGCCCCATAGCTTGGCTGTGGTTCTTAGGGTGAAGGGCAGGCACTGGCCCAGCCTGTTCGGTGGGGGACGCAGGCTTGAGGGGTGGCTGGTCAGAGCTCAGCAGGGGTAGATCCAACTCCTCAGCCTGCTGGCCCCATGCTCTCTGGCCTCCCCGTAACCATGGGGTTGCCCCACAGGCTACAGCATCCAAGCCAGGAGGGGAGTTAGTGATGCCCCTACTGATAGCACTGGAGTAGGCTCCCTATGGTGCCCTTCAGTGGGGTGTCTCCAAAGGAGACAATTGGGATCATTTAGTGCAGTGCATCAGGAGAGAGGGATCCACGTTCACCAGCGAGGCCATGCTAGTAAATTGCAGAACATAAGAACCAGGGGGACAGGCCATGAAATCAAAAGGCAACAAACCACTGACAGGAAAGTTAGCCTGTGGAACTCACTGCCACAAGAAATCTGGGCCCCAGGCTCAGGAGGATTTAAGACAGGATTAGAGGCGTTTGTGGGAGAGAACATCCAGCATTACCTTCAACCAGTCAGAATAAGCCAGGCCGTAAGCCTGGCCTGAGGAATAGGGAGCTGATGGGCTCAGATACCCCCTCCAGGTGCTCCACTGGGACCACACCAGGGCTTCCCCCACCTGTCCCCCACAGCAGCTAGCACCAGCCTGGCCCCAGCAAGGTGCGGTACCAGGCCAGGCTCCCCACAGAGCCCCCAGCAACGGCAGGGGGAGGCAGCGTGAGGTACTGCAGCAGCCAGCACAGCGACACCCCTCTGCACCAGCCCAACAGGGCCTGGAACAAGCCCCTGCCTCCCGCCAGGTCCCCGCTCTCGCAGGGGTCACATCACGGCCAGACGCGGGGGGAGAGGAGGTGGAGCCAGCAGCCTTCCCTGCTCAGAGATCACGGGGGGATGGACACAGGACACCAGCTAGCTGGACCTGGGGGTGCTGACCCTGGACTGATAGACACAGTCGTCCCCCATCAATGGTCTCTGACCTGGCCTGTTGATCTGTCACCCTCCAGCAACAGTGGGGCTGGTCCCTGAAACAGGCTGCGGGCAGCTCCTGCCTGTCTGTCCAGTGAAGCCGTGCACGTCAGTGCGTGGGAGAGGGGGCGATGCCCCATGCCTGCACAGCTGGGTGGGCCGGGGCCAGTGCTGACAGCAGCAGGCTGCCATTAGCTCATGGAGACATTTGCACAGGAGGGTGTGCCCAGGGGCAGATAACAAGCAATGGGGGGGGGAAGGGAAGACCCAGCTCATACCAGCCTGGCACCCACTATTAAAACACCCATTGGCACCGGAGCAGAGCCCCCCGGGGCAGAAGAGCCAGGAGGCTGGCCAGTGCCACCCACCCTCCCAGCCACTGCCAGTGCCATCCTGCCCGCACTCTAGGCAGGCCTGGGTGCTACCGGAACTTGACAGGTTCTAGACAGGCCCCAAGACGTCACCCCTACAGGACACTCTGAACGTGCTCCAGGGCAGAGCCCCCTCCCCTCCTGCTGGGACAGCCAAACCCCCCGCCCCTCCCACCAGTGGGGGACAGGTCCGCAGGAGCATTCCCTACCCAGCACAGCCCTACAGCTGCGCCTAGGTGAGAGCTGCAGGAGGCAGGACCAGAGCTGGGGTGAGCAGCCAGCAGGGATCCTCATCTGCCAGCAGAAACCTGAGCTCTTCCCTGGGCAGTGTAGCCTACAGGGCTATCCTGCCTCTCTCTCTTTTCTTATAGGTTTCTTATGGTTTTAATTATTTGTTTAATATAAACCTGTAAGCCTATTATAATAAAAGTAGTTTGGCTGTAATGCAAGGGACCTACAGGCCACATCCTGCATGTTGAGCTAAGGCAAAGTTAGCAAACATAAGTCTAGGACCTTTCACCTAGATAGAAAGAAACAAAATAACTGGGAGGGCAAAAACAACAAATGTAAAAATAATCAAATGTAATTAATATGTACAAACATACCAGCCTGTGGAGTAAGTGTGCCCCAACCTTTCGCTGGGTAAGAAAACTAGGTTTAAAGAGAAAAGAAGGGCTCAACCACCCATGCCTCATAAAGGGGGTAGGCCACCATGCCAAGGAAGTGTCTAGGCCTCTAAGCATCTAAGTGTTTTTTGTACTTGCTTTCTAAATTTTCTAAGCTCCAAGCTTCTTTGTTCTTTGTTTTACTAATCTATTTGTCTGTAAATTCTTAATGTTAAGTTTTAAGTCAGTTAGTCCAACTCTTAACTCTAGCTTCTTCTAAGCTCTGCACCACACACTCAAGAATTAAGAAACCTAAACCTAAACTCTCTTGGCATGCCAGTCTCTTACCACCCAGTTATCAAGAAAAGGTGTAAGTATATGAATCAAAAGCCGGATAGTATATAATACCATATGTATCTTTAAAAGTACTGCATCTGTCATTCTAATTTAACCATTTAATTACCAATTATTATTCCATTTATCTCAAAAAAAGTCAAGACTGTATTTGTCTCAGTATAAGCATCTTGTCATACCCCCAAGGGTCCTTTGCAAACTCTGTACAGCCCGATTCTGAAACAAAAACCCCATTATCTTCTAGTCAGATGAACTGGCAAGCCTATAACCCATATTAGCCAAATTAATCATATAGCCTCCTAAAAATCAGGCAACCGCAAGGCAGCAGGCCCCGCCTGCAGCTGGCAGCAGCTGAGCAGAGCCCAGTCCAGCCCCCAGGCAGCCCCTCAGCCAAGCCACCCTGCTCCAGGCCACAGGCTAGAACTGCTGCTGTGGTACCTGCATGGCCCCATGAGCAGCCAGAGCCAGCCTGGGGGGACTGTAGGGAATCCAGAACCAATGCTCCAGCCCCCAGGGCAGCTGGGGGTGAGAGCCACAAGCCCCCCACACACACACAAAAAAAGGGATGCGAGACTGAACGAGCGGCAAGTTTATTGACAGTCCAGTGAGAAGCCAGGCCCAGGCAGGGCTCTTAGCCCTGCCCCAATCTCCTTCAGTTGCAGCCCCCCGCCAGCCAGTCCTGGGGAGCAGCACAGACAGCTATGGCCAGGGAGGCAAAGTCAAAACCAGAGCCCGGGGCAGATGCCAAGCCAGCGCTCAGGCAGGGCCCTGCAGGCCAGCGAGGGCTGGGCTGAGGCAGCAGCATGGAGCAGGGCTGCCAGTGATGCTGCTTGGGGCACTGCCTGACCCAGCTGGCTCCATGAACAGCATGGCCAGGGCTCCATCAGGCTCAAGGCTTTGTGCACCCACATGGGGGGTGGGGAGGAGGCGAGTCCTTCGCAGGCAAATGGCAAAGAGCTTCCCCCTTGGAGAAGGGGAGCAGGGACTTGGCACCACCCCAGTGCCAGCAGCATGCCAGGCCTCGTGAGTCACAGCTTCGTAGGGCAGGGACCCCGACCTGCAGCTGCTCAGGACTGGCAAGGGTCAGCCCAGCCCCACACTGCCAGCACTGCTCAGCAGAGACATCTGGGAGCAGCTCCCCGCCCAGGCCTTGCTTCGGTCCCTCCACGCAGGGCAGCTGGGAGCCTTCTCCACATGCCCAGGGCAGCACCGGTACAAAGACCACGAGCTCCCCATGACCCCATT
Organism: Lepidochelys kempii; assembly: GCF_965140285.1. Taxonomy (NCBI): domain Eukaryota; kingdom Metazoa; phylum Chordata; order Testudines; family Cheloniidae; genus Lepidochelys; species Lepidochelys kempii. The sequence continues at coordinate 43,519,661 of NC_136391.1, forward strand.
AGCCCACTCACTGGACAGGGGCTGGGGTCTCTCTACGTCACTCGACCCCTCCCATGTTCTGCACAGGGGATGACTCAGTCCAGAGACTCCTGACTGACTGGCTCACACCTGGGAGGTACCAACCATTGTTCCCAGGGCACTGCAGCTTCTCTAGGCTGGGGCATCCAGGGGCGGTGCAGAGAGCCCTATCCACAGCCCCACACGCCCGTCAGCACCGATGATCCGCTCCAACAGCTTCTGTGACGCTCTGAAACCCCTGCTCCCTAAGCCAAGAACAAACAGCTGTGAGCACTCCCCCGAGGCTCAGTCCGGCACTCCCGCCCCCCAGCCCAGGAACAGGTCCTCCCAAACGAGCTATGCTCTGGCCTCTGTCCTGGGCTAACCCCAGCACAGAGCATAGCTCCGCTTGCAACACAAGCCTGCTGGACCCACGGATCACAGCTGCCCAGCATCCCAAGGCATGGGGCCTGCAGGACGCTGGCTATGGCAGCAGCCAGCGAGAGCCCTCGGCAGGCCTGGTGCCTGTCGGCCATGAGGCCTTTCAGACCCAGCACCTCCCACACCACTGGGGAGGCAGGCACAGAGCCCACCCCCCCGCACGCAGAACACCGCTGGGAGCAGCCCAGCCCTCACTCACCTCAGCAGCACCTCCAGTTCCCGTTTCACCATGCTCACCACAGGGGGCCCCTGGTAGGTGAGCGCCGTGTACATCTGCACCAGAGAGGCCCCAGCCCGGATCTTTTCCAGCGCGTCCTGCCCGCTGCTCACCCCGCCCACGCCAATGATGGGCACCTTCCCTAGGAGCAAGGGTGGGCATTAGAGGCGGATGGAGCACCTGGCCTGGGGCTGGCGGAGCGGGGGCACTGAGTTACCTTGGGTGAGGGCATACATCTCGCGGACGGTCTGCGTGGAGAGCGCTCGCAGGGGCCGCCCGCTGAGGCCGCCGGGCTCCGCGCGCAGGGTGCCCCGCAGGCTGCTGGGACGGCTGGTGGTGGTGTTGGTGACGACCAGCCCATCCACACCTAGCTGAGACACCGAGGGGACATGATGGCAGCAGAGCTCCAGGCCCCTGCCGCATCTTGTGCCAGCTCGGCCAGCCGCCCTCACAGGGGCGCCAGAGCAAGTGGGGAGCAAGCAGCAGAAGCCTGCTGGCGACCGGCTGCCCGAGCAGCCTAGCACAGCAGCCACCACTGGCATCAGAGCCAGCAGCTCCTGGCGGGGACTGGGGAGGACCTGCCCCTGGGTGCAGCCGGTCAGCAGTGAGACACGGCTCCATCCATCGCCCACCCTCTGGCCAAAGCCATTTGACTGCAGCCTGCTCCGTGCCCCAAGCTGGAGCTCCTGGCTGGGACACCCTCCCCTTGTTCAGCCTGCACTTCTCTTGTCCCAGCCCCTTTTCCCTAGTGACTCCCCCACGCTCCAGGCCCCTGCAGACAGGTACGTCCCCCGCCAGGGCTACCACTTCACCCCTTCCCTGCACTCTCCCCTAAGCCCCCCACTCTGCCCCCTCCCTCGGGCACAGCAAGGCCTGTGCTGGGCAGCAGGCGCCGCCCCAGAGCTACCTGCCCACTACCTACCTCGGTCACCGTGCTGGCTATGTCCTGCTTGTCCTGGGCAGTCAGGTCCGGGGCAATCTTCACCAGCACGGCCGGCTTGCGCTCACACCTCAGGGCATCCCTCTCCTCCAGCACCTGCAGGGACGACACCAGTGCCAGGAGCTGCTGCAGTAAGTGACATGCCAAGGGAGACACCCACGCTGTCCAGAGCCCCCGCCCCCCCGCACTGGTGTGACAAAGGCTCGACAAGCTGGGTGGGGTGGCAAGGTCAGCGCCCAGGGAGGAAATGCAGGGGGTACATCAGAGCAGCACAGAGACGTCTCTGGGGAGCAGGGGAAGAATCCCAAAGGCACAGCCAGAATTGGGGAGGGTAGAGACACAGACAATGCTGCTGCCTAAAGGGAGGAAGGAAGAGCTTGGGATGAATCCCCTCCTCAGGGCCACAGCACAGCCCCCATGCCTTCCAAAGTGAGACGCCCAGCCCCCCACCGAGTCCCAGCTCCCTGCCCATCTGCTGCTCTGCAGAGCCCCCCCCGAAAACAGCTACCTCCAGCTCAGACAAGCGCTGTGCGAAAGGGCTGGCAGCCGGAGCAGCGAGGGGAGCACCCGGCACCGCCATGCTGCACCAAGGAACACCAGGGCAGGTGCCGCAGGCTGGCCTGGGACAGTCACCCACCTTGGCCAGCAACCGGCGCAGCTCAGCTTTGCCCTGCAAATCCCGCAGCCCCGGCGTGTTTGGACTGGACACATTCACCACCAGGTAGTCGGCCAGCGGGCCCAGCGTCCGGACCCCATCCACATAATCTGCCACCGCATCTGCTGAGCCCTTGTTCTTACCCAGGTTTATGCCGAGGGGAATCCCAGCTGGAACACACGTGTGCCACTCAGAGAGGCAGGAGCACCTGCCTCACCACCTGTCCGCGTCCCCAGCCAGGCCACCCCAGAGACGGCAGCACAGCTGCAAGCACATGCCCTGCTAGCTGCTGCTGGACCAACCCCAGAACATGCAGGGCCCAGGCCGGGCACCGGGGACACAGCTGTGCCGGGCCAGGTTTGGGGGAGAGTCCGAACGCAGGCAGCTGCTCTGCACCATGCCAACACCATGGCTAGCTGAGGGTGGCCACGCCGGTGCCAGGCCGATGGCAGAGAATTCCCTGCACTCACCAGGCCCCTCAGCACTGCCCCATCCCTGATGCACGGGGGTCCCAGTGACACCAGTGCCCGCCCCCTGCTGGGGAGCACAGGAATTGCTGTAGCAGGTCACACCCCCACACATCAGGCTAGCCAGGGTCCCCATCTCCCCCCAAAAGCAGGTAGTAATGACCAGAGCTGAAGGCGTGAGACTCTGCGGATGGGCAGTTACGGAGTGGCCTGCTATGAAATAGCAAAGCTCTCCTGAGCCATGGCCTGTTGGCTCACGCTCTGAAGCAGGGGCAGCCATCGCCCTTATGGCCTTCCTTGTTAACCCAACATCAAATCCCCTTCTGAATCCCATCACGCCCTTGGGCTCAGCGATATCTTGTGACAGTGAGTTCCACAGGCTAACAACCGACTGCTATAGCACTCTCCCTTGTAACCTTGTTAAGGATTTTCATGATAGCAAGGAGTTTTACCTTCCGTGAGCTGGAGCTGCACTCCCTGCCGGGCCCGAAGCCTACACTCCACAGCGGCATGTCCATGGCTGTTAAAGCCGTATCTGCGCGGGAACAAGGAGAGGTGTCAGCAAGCAGCACGGAGCTGGGCTGGAATCACTCCCACCAAGGAACAATATGCCAGGAAAGGGAGGCCCTCAGTCTCCTTGTGGGACACAGGGGGCTGCTGGCTGCCAGGCCTGGGGCCACAAGACACTTACCTAGAGGGGAAAGCTGCGGCTCCGAGCCCTCCAGGGCTCTGCCCAGCAAGAGATATAGGATGGCAACAGATACCTCTGCTCACTGCCCAGCCACAACACCCTACCCCCACAGGATATAGGATGGCAACAGATACCTCTGCTCACTGCCCAGCCACAACACCCTACCCCCACAGGTCACCTGCCCCTCCCACCTCACCCACAGCCAAGGCCCACTGGCTTGCCCCACCCTCAGTCTCTTCCCAGCCTCCTCTCTGGCCTTACTCTCTTTTGCTGCAGGTCAATGGAGGTGGGGTAGGGAAAAAATGCCCACCCCCACTGCTCCGGGCAACACCTAGAGGCAAACATGGGATTCCCCTCCCTCCCCCGTGACAGCAGCCTCTAACCCCAGCCTACCTGTTAATGACAGCCTGGTCCTCTGGCAGCCGGAAGACCCGGGGTTTGGGGTTCCCTTCCTGAGGCTGTGGGGTGACACTCCCCACTTCCACGAAGCCAAATCCAAGCTTGGAGAGTCCATCCACGGCTTCCCCGTGCTTGTCAAAGCCAGCGGCCAGGCCCACCGGGTTCCGGAACCTCCGTCCCAGCACACGCACCTCCTGGGAGAGCAAGCGAGGCCCCATGACCCCCCTCACACTGCACAGCGACTGGCCCGGGGCCAGGGCCCAGCTGCGGGCCAGCCATGAGAGCAGCCCAGATAGGTTACTGGGCGGGGGGAGGGGGAGGGAGGTTGACCATCCACAGCCCGAACGAGAAGGTGGGTCCCTCGCTCACTTGGTCTAGCCCAACCTCCAGCAGGCTGCCCCGCACTCAGCAGGGGCAGAGCCCCACAACAGCCAGCCCCCTCCCCCACGGCGACGGGCTCCAGTCCCAAGCCCCCGGGGGTGCAGCTGGCAGAGCAGGGATAGCTCAGCTCCCGGGGACATCACCTTCCCCCAGAGCCACTGGGGCATCCCACCAGCTCTGACATGGGGTAGGTTCTGGGGCCAGGCGCACACCCCACATATCCCACCCGGGGGTGATGGGGCAGCCCCCGGGGGGCTCAGACGGGCAGATAGTGTCCCGCGGAGCCCGTGGGAGGGACGCACCAGCACGGCCGAGTCACGCTGGGCCATGCGGGGCAGGACCCCCAGGCTGAGCAGGCGGATGGCGAGCAGGTGGGCGGTCTCGGGCCCCAGCAGCCGCTGCAGCCCCGGCATCAGGCACTCAGCGTAGAACCGCTCCTCGCCCGCAGCCACCAGGTACGAGGCGCAGAGAAGGCCGCCCCCGCCCAGCACGGCCATGGCCTCCCGGAGTCGCTGCTGCAAGGCAAGAGCTGTCAGTTACCTCCCGCCCCCCGAGTGCTCCCCCCGGCCCCGCCCCACTCCCCTCCCAGAGTGCAGCCCCTGCTCCCCCCCAAAGTGCTCCCCCACAGCCATGGCCTCCCGGAGTCGGAGTCGCTGCTGCAAGGCAAGAGCTGTCAGTTACCTCCCCCCCCCCCCGAGTGCTCCCCCCGGCCCCGCCCCACTCCCCTCCCAGAGTGCAGCCCCTGCTCCCCCCCAAAGTGCCCCCCCTCCCCTCCTCTGCTCCCCCCCAAAGTGCTCCCCCCCAAAGTGCTCCCCCCACTCCCCTCCCAGAGTGCACCCCCTGCTCCCCCCCAAAGTGCTCCCCCTCCCCTCCTCTGCTCCCCCCCCGAGTGCTCCCCCCGGCCCCGCCCCACTCCCCTCCCAGAGTGCTCCCCCCTGCTCCCCCCCAAAGTGCCCCCCCTCCCCTCCTCTGCTCCCCCCCAAAGTGCTCCCCCCACTCCCCTCCCAGAGTGCAGCCCCTGCTCCCCCCCAAAGTGCTCCCCCTCCCCTCCTCTGCTCCCCCCCAAAGTGCTCCCCCCACTCCCCTCCCAGAGTGCACCCCCCTGCTCCCCCCCAAAGTGCCCCCCTCCCCTCCTCTGCTCCCCCCGAGTGCTCCCCCCGGCCCGGCCCCACTCCCCTCCCAGAGTGCACCCCCTGCTCCCCCCCAAAGTGCTCCCCCTCCCCTCCTCTGCTCCCCCCCAAAGTGCTCCCCCCACTCCCCTCCCAGAGTGCAGCCCCTGCTCCCCCCCAAAGTGCCCCCCTCCCCTCCTCTGCTCCCCCCGAGTGCCCCCCTCACCCGCAGCGGCGCCCCCATCCCGCGGGCCGGCCACCCACGGGCCACGCGATCTCCAGCACGTCCGGAACCGGAGCCCTCTGATAGGCTGAGGGCCCAGCCAATGGCGGCCGAGCCCGAGGGCGGGGCCCCGCCTCCACACAGCCTGTGAGCACGCGCGATAGAACCCAGGCGTCCGGGCCCCGCCCCGCCCCCTCCCAGAGCTGGGGCTAGAACCCAGGAGTCCTGCTCCCGCCCCCCGGCTCCCACCCCCACTCCTCTCCAGAGCCGGGACAGAACCCAGGCGTCCGGGCCCCGCCCCCTCCCCCACCAGACCCCGCCCCCTCCCAGAGCCGGGACAGAACCCAGGCGTCCGGGCCCCGCCCCCTCCCCCACCAGACCCCGCCCCCTCCCAGAGCCGGGACAGAACCCAGGCGTCCGGGCCCCGCCCCCTCCCCCACCAGACCCCGCCCCCTCCCAGAGCCGGGACAGAACCCAGGCGTCCGGGCCCCGCCCCCTCCCCCACCAGACCCCGCCCCCTCCCAGAGCCGGGACAGAACCCAGGCGTCCGGGCCCCGCCCCCTCCCCCACCAGACCCCGCCCCCTCCCAGAGCCGGGACAGAACCCAGGCGTCCGGGCCCCGCCCCCTTCCCCACCAGACCCCGCCCCCTCCCAGAGCCGGGACAGAACCCAGGCGTCCGGGCCTTCCTCCCAGGGTTAGGCTGGCGCCGTTCTGGAAGGGAGCTGCGCCCGCTGGCCCTGGCCTGTGTCTTGGGGCCGTGGACACGCCCCGGGGCAGGGCCTGTCCTGGCTCTGTGGGCGCAGCGCGTGGCCCAGTGGGGTCCTGCTCCGTGCCTGGGGCCCTCGCCGGGCGGGGATACAGAGACTGCGGATGGGCAGCCCCATGCCAGGCGTGCAGCCCACGCCGGCCCGCCCTGAATGCTCTCGCGGGTTCCTTTCCCCACTGACGACCCCTGGATGAGAGAAGCTACTGGCTGTCCCGGCCCCCTGCCCTAGACGGGAGGCCACCTCCCCGAAGGGAGCGCCAGGCTGCGGCCACGCCTGGGTGTGGGCGTTCACAGGGTGCAATGGGGCACAGCAAACCCCTGCAGGCTCAGGGCCCTGCTGTTCTACAGCCATGCCAGGCGTGGCTGCTTATTCACAGGTGCACACGAGGCTGGAGGAGACGACGTCTCAGGATTTTACACCCCGGTGCCCTCCCCCCTCTGCCCATGTGAATCTGCCCCCAGGAGAAACTGTACATCTCTAGCCTGCTTAGTGCTGTCTGGTGCTCATGGCTTGGCATTTGCATCAAACTTGCCAAGCATCTGAACCGCCCCATTGTCTAGGGATGGGGTGTGGATGAGGGTGAGATTCAGGCCAGAGGAGACAGGGGTGCTGGAGTGCCATGTTCCCCAGGGGCCCCTTTCTGTCTCAGCACCGCTACCTGCCAGCCACCTCTCTAGGCCCTGTTGCTGAGTCTTCCCTGGCTACCTCACGAGAGCTACTGTGGGCATGGCAGGGAGGCTGGTGTGGGGCACACACCCCTCAGCATCGACACTGCCAGAGTTTGGCGCCAAACTGGTGGGGGTAGGTGGGGGAGGGGAAGCTGAAGAGATGGTCACCCCAGGTTACAGCCAAAGAGCACTAAGCAACTGAAAGAAGTGTCCAGAAGAAGGAAAACCTGTTTCTATGGCCTTTGTGGAGCTCACAAAGGGCTTTGACCTGCTGAACAGAAAGAGCCTTTTTCAACTGCTCAAGAGAACTGGGCCCTCCCGTCCTCATCAGTCTGGTTCAAGCCTTCCACGCAGGCTGCAGTCCAGTATGATAGTGGTCAGTCTGGCAGCTTTGAAATCCATAGTAGTGTCAAACAGGGCAGTGGTTTGGCACCAACACTTTTCAGTTTATTCTCTCTGCTGCTTTGTCAGACTCTCTCTCTGCTAGTATAAAGGGTGTCCATCTTCATACGAGCTCAGCTGGAAAACCCTTCTTCATTGCACATCTGAGAGCAGAAGGCGAAGTTAAACGCCTGCAGACAGGAGAACGTCTATTCGCCAGTGACTCAGCGCTCATCGTGTGTCGTGAAGAGGCGCTCCAGCAGCTTTATGCTAGCTTGGCCTAGCCAGCGGTCTGAAGAAGACAATGATTATGGCACAAGGCGCACTGGCTGCACCAGAGGTTTCAGCAGCTAACATCAAGCTCAAAGTTGTACACAAGTTCTGCTATCTAGGGTTAACTGCACTGGATAACTCATCTCTAGCTGACGAGCTTCAGCCTTGCCTCAGAAAGGTGTCCACTAGATTCGGTCAACTGACCAAGCACGTTTGGGACAACAGGAAACTAACATTTCATTTTCCCTCTCAAGCCCGACAGACACCTCCACAAGTCCCTTTGGGTGCAATATGACTCCTACCCAGGACCAGTTATTATCCCACATAATGTAAATAGTTCTTGAAAGCCCCAAACACAGGCCATTTATCCCACGCCCAGTGCACACAGTCCATAAATGTTCCGAAGTCCAACACCGCAGCTCATCCCCCAGGTCCAGTGGCCCCTGCCATGCCCGGGCACGCCTTCGGTCCCTGCCTGTCATACCACAACCACCACCCCAGCCCTCCCACCTAGAGTCCTTCCCAGGCTTCTTCCTGGCTTCCACACCTCTGCCTGGGGCGGGGCAGCGGGCTAGGGAACTCCGTTCAGAAACCTCCTCCCTAGTCACAGCTGCCTTCCTGCCATTGGTTAGTCCCAGATGCTCTCCCACGCTCCTGGGACTGGACTCACTTCACTTAGGGGGGCCTGCTGCGCTGTGAACCTGTGGGGCCAAAGCAAGGCTGCTCAGGGCTAGCCCCACGGCCCAAGGGGGTTGTACTGTGATCTGAGAAACTCGGGGAGGGGCGGGGGGGGACACCAGATTGGAACAGTATGTCTGGGTGTGAGGGAAGCAGCAATAGACAGAAACAGACACGGAAGGAGCAGCAAGCCAAGGACACAGCAGAACAACCACTAGGAGCGTGGCCCTGGGAAAAGCTGAAAGAGGGAGCTTTGTGGCTGAGCACTGGCTGAAAGAGGTTTGGAATTGCAAGCTAAGAAAATCACCCCTGTTGAGTTCCTCGTCCCAGGAAATGGGATTTTGTATCTTCCTTGTAAATAAACGGCTGCCTCCATCAGCCATTTCTTCTCCTGGCAGAAACAAGCCCAGGCCCCAGTGCTACCCTGGGTCAAATGGGGAGCCACATTATGGTGTGGGAGGCAAGAGGGGGCTGGGCCGGTCTTTGTGGAGAGGACATTTCAAGCTGTGGAAGGAGTCACGCACACTCAGATGAATGCTGGCTCTTGCAGGGTGACTGGGGCCGAGTTCTGGCCCCCGTCCCAAGAGGCTGATGGCAACTCTAGCCAGACTCCTGGGGGAGGGGCAGGCTGGACCCTGAGTCTCCGTTGATAGCGATATTGCCATGCATGGCCCCAGCATCGGTTGTAGTGCTGGACGGCTTGGGGACGGCTGCGCTGTTCTCTCCCTGGTCCTCAGAGTGTGAGGGGTTAACCTCTCCTGCTCCCTCTTGCAGGGGCTGCGAGGCTTTTCCTACTGGGCTACAGAGCCTTCTCCATATGGATCCAGGAACCCAGCTCCCCATGGTGCTGGGGCACAGGATCCTTCAGGGAAAGGCCATGCCCAGCTGCAGGCTCCTGCCTCCCCCCCCACTTCCTCCCCAGCCCTGTGCATGGGAAGCCCTAGCTGACCTCATCCAGGGTGTTGCCTGGAACACGGCCAAACTCTCTACACCCAGGTGTAATGATGAGGCCTTTGGCGGGACACTACTGAGAGTATCAATTCAGGACAAATTGCTTAGAGCAGGGCAGTCACAGCCCAAGGCTGGGGTCCTTTGCACACCAAAGCAGCCAAACAGAGAGGACTTCGGTTCTACCCCACTGGCTAACCAGCAGTCACACAAGCAATTCCCTTAGACACTCCAGTTCTCTTGTATCACCACCAGCACCACTCGTTATGGGGATGAATGGGTATGAAAACCAATCCCCCAGTAAAAGAAAAACGGTTCTCTCAATCCCAAAGGACCAAGTCCCAGACCCAGGCCAATATACAAGTCAGATCTTACCCACAAATCACGCTGTTGCCAATCCTTTAGAATCTAAAATCTAAAGGATTATTCATAAAAAGAAAAATATAGATGAGAGCTAAAATCAGTTAAATGGGATTAATTTCATACAGTAATAGCAAATTTCTTGGTTTAGGCTTATAGCAGTGATGGAATAAACCGCAGGTTCAAATCAGATCTCTGGAGTTCATCCACAGCTGGGATGGGTCATTCAGTCCTTTGTTCAGAGCTTCAGTTTGTAGCAACGTTCCTCCAGAGTTAAGAAGCAGGATTTAAGACAAGATGGAGGAGATGCAGCTGCCTTTTATAGTCTCTTGCCATGCGGCCTGTGCTTCCTTTGTTCCAAAAACAAGCTATACAGCACGTGGCATGGAAAAAACCTTAGAGTTCTGTCCAGAGGCCAGTCCCTGCATCCCTTGCTGAGTTACAAGGCGTATCTGCCTTCTCTCAATGGGTCAGTTGTGTCGCTGAAGGTCCTTAATGGGCCATCAAGCAGGCTAGGCAGAGCTGACACCAAATTGTCTGGGGTGTCACCCAGAAGCACAGCACAAGTTTGAAATACAGACTGTATAGAGCCAATACTTATAACTTTAAATTAAAAAATGATACATGCACCCAGATAGCATAATCAGAAACAGCAAACCATAACCTTTTCATAGACACCTTGCTTAACCTACTTTGTACAAGATTTGGTGCCACTATAGGGCCTTGCTTGCAACAATGATCTATACAGTCACAGTTCATGCTATTAAGCCCAGACCTGCCGTGGCCGGGGGAGAGGCGTCTATCCTGCGGGTCCAGCCCTGGTGCTGTTGCGGGGAGAGGCAGCTCTCCCCCACGGCCCAGGTGTTGTTGCGGGGAGAGAGAGCTGGGGGGAGTCCTCGCTCCCTACCTTAGCCCCAGGGCAGCCTGCACCCCAAACCCTTCATCCCTGGCCCACACCCCCAGCCAGAGCCCTCGCACACACTCACACACCCGCACTCCAACCCTCTGCCCCAGCCCTGAGCCCCTCCCGCACTCCAAACCCCTCGACCCCACCCCCACCACATGAATTGTGTGCACCAATATGGAGGTGATGTGTCGCCTCCGTACTGGTGCACATAACAAAATCCATTCCGCAAATGTGTGGGGTAAATTAGAAGGAACACTGCCCACCAGGACCCCAACCTCCCTGCATCCAAGCCCCTCCCAAGGACGCCGGCAGGAAGCCAGCTGAGATGGCTGGTTGCAGGGGGTCCGTGGGGCTCACTCTGCACCATGTGAGGCATGAGTTCAAACTGGTGTAGCAGAAAGGCCTGGGCACTGATTTCAGTGCGAGAGCAGCACAGCACGGTTCAGCTGGGGCCACCCATGAACAAGTGTAACTGCCCTGCCGCAAGCCACTCGTACACCAGTGTGGCTCTGAAGCCTTTTCCTGGTGCCGTTGATTTGAACTCACGCCCGGCATGGTCCTGGGGCCAGTGGCCCATGCAGCCAAGTCCTGAGCCTCTAGAAAAGCCAGCCTAGCGGCAGTGCCCACCTGCGCCGAGCCTGGCTGTGCTGGGGAGCCTTGGGGCACACACTGGCCTTCGGGGGGGCACTCCCTGCCTGCAGACTCTCCCAAGACAAGTGGCCCTGCATACTGCCAGGCTGTGACTCCCTTTTGGGGCGTGGGTCTGAAGCACGCTGGCACGTTTATGGCACAGGCAGCTCCATCCCAGCAAAGCCCAGGAACACAGGGCTCCCCGTGTACTAAGTGGGCACAGCTGCCAGTGCGGTGACAGGCCAGGCGCTCCCTGGGCAGAGGTCTGTATTTACACCGAGGATACTGCATAATTGGCTGAGATGAACCTGCCCATCACACCTGCAGCGTGAAGCTGGGCTCAGTGGGAGGCCCAGGATCCAAGAGGAGAATCCTGGATTAGCTAAAATGATTCAACTGTCTGGCAGTAACTGTCCCCTTTGCACACCCTGCTAACTGAGCTCTCGCTGCCCGGCCCCACCTGCAGCCCCGCCCCAGGGACCCCAGCCCAGCCCTGCCTGCAGCCCCTCCCCAGTGCCCCCAGCCCCGCCCTAGTGCCCCCGGCCCAGCCCCAGGGACCCCCAGCCCAGCCTGTAGCCCCACCCCAGCGCCCCCAGCCCAGCCCTAGTTCCAAAAGTGCCCTCCAGTTCTCACACCCCCAGCCAGGCAGGCAGCAGGCCCACCGCCCCCAGCCCCAGCCAAGTGGGGGGGGGCTCCCCAATTCTAATTGCAAAGACCCCATTTGGTTCCTAAATCAAGGCCCTGTCTTTCTAGACGAGATGCTTCCAGCTCAGCCCCAGGCAGGGGCTCAGTGCTGGCAGCCCAGGGGTTTGGGGGTGCAGCCGCTCTGGCCTTGTCACACAGGCGGTCAGCCAGGGTGGGCACCATGGTCCCTGTGTATGAATCTCACATCATGCCATAGAAACATTGGGCCCATCCGCCTCCAGGGGCTGCGGTTGTCCTCCTCCCCAGCACCCTGCGGGTTCCCTCTCCAAGGGCAGGCTGCCAGTCCAGCCCCAGCAGGTGTTCAGCTCCCTGTGCCTTGCATGGGAACATTGCATCCTCCGCTCTCCTTTGTGTCCCACAGCCAGGCTGAGACCCAGCACTTGCCTCACCCTTCTCTGCAAACAGCCCCTGTCTCAATGGCCCTGCCTGGCAGGCAGGCGGGACGCGCTCGCCTCTCTCTGTTTGCTTGGCAGCCCTGGGGTGGGAACCTGAGTTGGGTGGGTTTGTCTCAGCTTGGATGTGGGACAAAAGTGCCGGGCTTGTATAAGGGCTGGGCGGGCAGCCGGAGCCACCGGCACCGTTCGACTCCCATCAGGGATGTGGCTTTGGTTCTGTTTGGCAAGCGTTACCCAAGCTGGGCCTGCCTCGAGATGGCCCTAGCACCAACAACGCATGGGAGACGTCAGCTACAAGTTCGTCCGGCTCTGGAACAGCTTCTGGGGAGCCCAGGCCTGGTGCCAGGCCAATGGCGGGTGCCTGGCATGCACCTGGAACCCAGAGATGCAGGCCCTCCTGAGCTACCGCCTGGTGGAAGGGGAGAAGTGGTGGATCAGCCTGCGAAAGCACCCATGTGAAAAGAACCCAGGTGAGGGCGAGGGGTCCTGGGACTTGCTGCCCCTCTCTCTGCTGGGAGGAGGGCTTTGGGGGGCTCATCCTCGGCCTCCCTTGCCATTCCAGAAGGCTGGCCAGCCCCAGCGGTGCTCAGGGGCGGCTCCCAATCGCTCTGCGCTCCGCCTGTCCGAGCCCATGCAGCAGGGCTCACGGCAGCCCCTGGCTTTCATGGGGACGTTCGCACACCCCGCAGCAGGTCGGCAGACTCGGGCTCACATGGCTGCGCTATACACAGCTGTGCAGATGTTGGTCTTGGGCTGGAGCCTGGGTTTCAGAGCTCGCGCTCCTGCCTGAGACAAAGCCCTGCCCGCTTGGCAGCTTCTGTGGGTAGCACGAGCCCGAGTCTGCTGACTTGGGCTCTAACTCAGGCCATGGGCTACTGCTGGCTGGGTAGACATCCCCTCAGAGCTCAGCCAGCGAGTCCTGGGAGCACCCTGCCTGGCATGACAGGGAGCAGCTTGAGGCCATGCTGCTAGGTGCCGCACCCCCTCAATTTTCTCCATGGGCGCTCCAGCCCCAGAGCGCCCACCCACGGAGTCCGCACCTCTAACCCGGCAGCAGGTAAGAGCGGTTGGCTCCCGCACAGCCGGCGCATGCTGCAGTCTCCTTACTAGGCAGGGGCCGTATTCACAGAGCCGAAGGCGCTGGCGTAGGGGCACCAGCTCAATAATACCGCGTAGGGCCCCATAAATCCTAAGGACAGCCCAGCTCGGGCAGGCTCCGAGCTGCCATCCTCTGCCTGCCCGGCCGTGCAGCTTGTTCTCCTGGCCTCACTGATGGTCATGGTGCTACACGGAGCGGAGCCCCCACGAGCTGGACTTCAACGAGGCCATTCGCAAGAGCATCACACGCAACTTCTACCACATCCGTGGCCTGGGGGACCTCTATCGCTGGGCCCGCGGCATGCTCCTGCCCAGCCTTGACAGGCCACACCCAGGTGAGAGCACCCACCCTCTGCCCGCGCCACAGGGACCCACCAGGGCCCTTCCCTGCCCACGGGGCAGACACAGACATGGGCAGAGCGGGGAGCAGGGAGTGCCTCGCCCACCTGGACAGTCGAACTTGGTGTGGAAGAGTGAGGGCATGGCTGAGGGGAGGGGCTGCTCCCCATCATTGCCCCCCAGGGTGCTGCATCCTCTGCGGGCCTGCCCTGGCCTCGGCAGCGAGGCCCATAGGGCTGGACTCCCAGAGAGCAGCACAGCTGGGCGCCCTTTGCCCCCAGGCTCTTCAGGGCTCTACGGGTTCCACTGGGGTCTCCACTTCGATGCTGTTCTAGAGCAGTGGCTTTCAGCTGGGGCTCCATGGACCGTCTGTGATTTCCAAAGGGGGCTGCGCCCCCAGGCATACATTTTCAGGGGTCTGCAACAACAGAACATTAAACAACACAGGGCTGGAGAGAGGGTTCCCACCCGGCTGGGATTTGACTGGCCTGGCTGGTTTTTTATATATTTGCCAGTTGCCAGAAAACTCATTTAATCTGCCAGGGTTTTAGCTGGGTCTAAAGCTTTGCTTTATCATCACAATACACTGAGGTTGCGAATGGTAAAAGTTTCTGTGTCCAGCTAGAGATGCTGCAGTGTTCCCACTTCCCAGTTTAAGTCCTAACAGACCAGGAGGTGGCATGGCCCTGGCGGTGAGCACACAGCATTTAATTTCACTCTGAGGGACCCTCCGCTCCCTGCGGTCCTCCCAACACAAACACTGTCACTGGCCCGTCCCCTGCGTCCCGACAGGCCCACATCCAGCCCCTGAGCTGTGCCTAGTGCTCCCACTCTGCAGGCCATTAGCGCGCTCTGCCGGCTGCCCACTCCATATCTCGGGCTCTCCCCTAGCCTGGCCTCTCGCTCTGCTCTGAGTGGAGCCCCTCGCACTGTGCCCATCGCGCCAGCTAAGTAAGGGATTCACAGGGCACGCCCTGACCACGGAGGTCCCCTGTGTCCAGGGGCAACGGCTGAAGCAGCAGAAGTGGGGATACTTCAGCAGCCAGAGAAACGTGCTGGACATAAGTATAATTCCCATCAGCCTTGCAGCATTTGCGGTCTACATCGAGTGCTGTCTCCTGCAGAAGAGCGTGATGGAGAAATATCATCAGGACTGCAGCAGATGAGCCAGCGGGCGCAGGGAGCAAGACCCAGAGAGAAGGGTGGGACCTGGAGCTACTGCAGGGCAGACATGCTGCCACGTCCAGGCTGGCAGTAGCGCAAAGCCAGACAAGTCTCTTCCATACCCAGAGCCTGCCCTTGAACTTACTGGTCCACGCAAGGAAGGCGCTTTCCTTCCACTGAGCAGGGCTTGGTTGAGCGGCAGGCCCCTGAGCAGCTGGCCTGGCACGATGCAGGCCGCTTGGCCTTTGCCGTGGGGCAGGGCGCTCCATCACCAATAGGCTCTCAGGCCTCCAATGTCCCACTCCACTCACTAAGTCAGGCTGCGAGGGGGTCCTAGGACTCAGTGCCAGGGTTGTGCTCTGAGGAACGTGCTCTAACCTAACAGCTGAGGCCTCACCTCCTCTGGCAGGTCTCATCCCCCTCTCAGCCCTTTGGCCAGTCAGCCTCCTGCAAAGAAGCCATGTTTTCATGTGAGTCACTATGGGGCAGCCAGACAAGCCCTGACTGGCTGAGAGACGCTGCTCTCTCTCCCTCTCGAAGACAATGCGTATAGCGGGGGTGCTGAGAACCATTGAACCAAACTGTAAACCCTGCATATAATGGAAGCCAGGGGGTGCTGCACCACCCCTAATTCCAGCACCTATGGACAGAGGTGGGTGACAGAGGCTATTGAAATCCTTTCTGAGTGAGTTTCAATTGGAATTTGCCCCATATTCTGCCCTGGAGCTGTGAAAATGGGTCCCCAGGACAGGTCAGAGCAGGCCTCCAGCTGCATCTCTCCCCCTGCTGAGGACATCTTACCAGACAAGCAGGGCTGCAGGGACCATCCCATAATCCCCCACCATCTCTGCCAGCCTCGGCCTGGGGAGAAGGAGCAGAGAACACGCTTTGCAGAAACAGGAGTTGATGGAAGACGGAGCCTGTCAAACTAGCTTTTCTTTTTGGACAACATTATAGGTTTGGTTGATAAAGATAATTCATGGTGCTGATGTAATAGGGTCCGTAAAGCCTTTGACATAGTACTGCATGGCAGTGATATTAAAAAGCTAGAGCAATACGCGATCAACGTGGCAGACAGTAAATGGATGAGACACTCCCCACCTGGCAGCTCTCAAATGTAACTGAATGAGAATCCCCACTGAGCAAGAGTGTTCCTGGGAGGTCCTTCAGGGGTCTTGGCCCGAAGCTATTTAATATTTTTATCAGTGACCTAGAAGAAAACAAACGCATGACTAGTTTCAGAGTAACGCATGACTGATAAAGTTGGCAGGTGACACAAAATTGGAGGAGTGGTAAATAATGAAGAGGACAGATCACTGATTCAGAGCAATTTGGATTGCTTGGTAGGCTGGGTGCAAGCAAACTGTGTGTTTCAGTACAGCCAAATGTAAGGTAGTACACTCAAGAACACAGAACGCAGGCCATACCCACAGGATGGGGGACTCTACCCTGGGCAGCAGGGACTCTGAAAAAGACGTGTGGTCTGAACATGGGCTCCCAGTGTGAAGCTGTAGCCACAAGCACTAATACAGGTCTTGGAGGTTATTTTACCTCTGTACAGTATTTGGGAGTGGTGCAGCCAGCATGGGAATACTGTGTCCAGTTCAAGCAGGATGTTGATAAATTGGAGAGGGTTCAGAGAAGAGCCAGGAGAATGAGTAAAGCATCAGAAAACCTGCCTTACACTGAGAGACTCACAGAGCACACTGTATTTAGCTTAGAAAAGAGAATGTTAAGGGCTGACTTGATTCCAGTTTTTAAGTGTCTACAGGGGAACAGAGGTTTGAAAACAGAGAGCCAATGTAGCAGACTTAGAGCTAACATGATCCAATGGCTGGAAGTTGAAACTGGACAAATTCAGACTAAAAAAGGTATAAAAATTTAACAAGGGAATTCACCATTTGAACATCTTACCAGGGGTTGTGGTCAATTCCCATCACTGGCAGTTTTAAAATTGCAACTGGAGACACAGTCTAGTTCCAACAGGCATTGCTGGAGGGAAAGCCGCTGGCCCGTGCTGTACACAACGTCAGACTAACATCACAATGGTCTCTTCTGGCCTTGGAGTATGAATTGCTATAGCCCCTGGATCGAGAGACTCTCCTGGCGTATTACAGACATTTCCTTACTGAACCTTCCCAACTCCCCACAGCTCGAGCCCCCTGCACTGAGAGGGAACAGAGGGTGCACCCCACAGAAGCTGGGTGGGAAGTGCCAGCTCTGGCAGATCTGCCTGCGCTGACTTGGATCAAGCTAGCTTGCTACAACAGACATCCAGCCCCAGCGGCGTGCGCAGCCAGCTGCCCGAGTACAGTCCCATCGGCGACCCTAGGGACACCCTCGGACTGCGACAGCTACCCCTCTGTAGAGTGCTCAGAGCCCTGGTGGGACCCCACACCTCCAGCTCCTGGGCAGACGTCTGAAGGCACCGGGAGGTGAGGTGACTTAGCCAGCTCATGGGGTCCATGGCAGAGCGAGGAATAGAGGGCAGGTATTCCGACTCCCAGCCCCTGTGCCAAGCCTCTGCTTCCCAGGAGTCACCATCCACCTGCTCCCGGAGGAACCACCAGCCTGGGGGAACCAGCCCTACTCCACCCCCGGGACGGGTGGGGAACGCAACCCCTGTTGCTGGGCCTACAGGGCCCCATCTCTGCTGCTAGATGGGTGGGCTGGGGCCGCGGGGACGTGCTTGGGGCATGTGCAGACGGGCTCCGCTCCTTTTTGAGGCACGTGTGTCAGTTTCTAGGAGACAGCGCAAGCGGCCTCAGCTCTCACCTACCTGCTGGCCTTCCTGGTCACCCTGGCCAGGGGAAAGCTGTGGAACCGTCTGTGCCTCAGTCCCAGAAAGCATCCGATCAGCAGCACGCTGCGCCGAGCCGGGCAGGAGGTGCTGGGCTTCCTGCGGGGGGGCTACGCCATGACGGGAAAGTTCCTCTGCAGGGGCTAGCACCGGCCCTGGCGTGGTGCTTTCTCGGGGGGGGGGGGCAGAGAAGCAGGGGGTTAGAGCATGGTCCACTGGGCAGAAGCAGCCAGGGCCATGAATTGCACAGTGTATCAGAGGTCAAAACAGAACTAGCTACGTTCCTGGGGGATAGGGCCATCAATGGCTATTAGCCAGGATGGGCAGGGATGGTGTCCCTGGCCTCTATTAGCCAGAAGCTGGGAATGGGTGACAGAGGATGGATCACTTGATGATTCCCTGTTCTGTTCATTCCCTCGGGGGCACCTGGCTCTGGCCGGTGTCGGAAGACAGGATACCGGGCTGGATGGACCCTTCGTCTGACCCAGTAGGGCCATTCTTGTGTTCACACTGCACGCTCCTCTTTCCATCCTCCCTCCCTATCCTTCTCCTTCATTGCTGACCAGTGTAACCTCCTGTTTGGCTGGAGCATCATGAACTACAAGACTTTCTTCAGCTCATCTGTGACCATTGTTGGGCTCCTGGTCGGGATCTTTAACTAGGACATGGTGAGAGCCCCGAGCCTGGTACCATTTTGTTTCCCCCAGAACAGGGTTCAGAGCAAACAAGATCCTGCTGCTGCCCTTCTAAGCAGCCCCAGGTAATCCCAGTGTAGCAGGAGAAACAAGGGGGTGGGGCCCACAGAAGTGGAGCTGTGCAGTTACTCACCCCAGGTTTGGTACCAGGCACTTCCTCACCCAGGGCTGCAGCCACCACAGAACTGCACACTCTCCGGGGAGCGAGCATGCAGCTCGGCCCCCACAGGAAGCTCTCAGCCTGCACTGGGACATGCACGCTTCGCAGGGCCATGTGCTATAGGCCCAGACACTTGTGCAGATTTGAAGAGTTTGGAAACATTTGCATGTGCCCCAGCGTTAAACACGGCCTCTGTAAAAGGCCCTGGGAGCAGCTGTTTGTGCAGGCTTCCAGGTGTATCTAAGGGCCGGCCCAGCTGGAAGCATGACTCTGTACTTGTGCCCCCTTCATCCTGGGCTCTGTGCTGCTGCCTTCTAGGTTATCAACTTAGACCCAGTCTTGGGGTCCTTGCTGATCACCACCAGTGTCATATCCATGCTGTACGTGGTCATTAACCTGTTTGTCTCTGGCCTGCTGACAAGCTTCAGTGAGGAGCGAGCATCTGCCACGGTAGGTACACATCTCTGGCTCTATGCCCAAGCTCCCCGCTAGGCTTGTGGCTGGTAGGCAGAAGGCGGCCTCACTCGGAAGCAGGCATGCTTGGCTGTGAAGCAGGTGCAAGGTTTACATTCAGCATTCAATACAGCTGACTCCCAGCACCTAGCCGAGTGTTCAGCGGGACTGTCGCTTGGCCCTGCCTCCACTTGCTCTGCTGACAAGCTGGAGATTAGCCTTTATTATTTTCCTCCCTCGTTTCCAGGCAAACAAGGATGAGTCCATGATGGAAGTGATGCTCCTAAAGTTTTCGGGCCTGTTAGCAATTAAGCAGCAGGCCCTGCAGCTGACCAGGCTGGCTGGAGCAGCCAAGAAGGCTGTACCTGTCTGAAGCACGAGCCCATAGCTGTCATCTCCATCCCCCAGAGACATGTTTCTGCTACATAACTTCGGCTGTTGTCTTGATTAATCATTTGCTCCCTCCCTGCGCATGCCCATAGGGAGTAATGAAGGAGCAGGACAGTTACATTTCCAATAGTGTAAAAGTTAAATGCCTACAACCCCAGTCACCAGATTCCGCTTTGGGGGGCTCAGCTCTGCCACTCAGCAGCTCAGCTCACCTATTACAAGAAGTGCCCACCTGGCGCCCAGAGAATAAGTGCAATGGAGAGAGAGGCCCTGGTCAGACAGGTACAGGCAGGTCGAGCCCCATCTTGCCCAGCTGGTCGAATATAGCACTGTATGATTACAGGTTTGGAACAGGTCCCATATGAGGAGAGATTAAAGAGGCTAGGACTTTCCAGCTTGGAAAAGAGGAGACTAAGGGGGGATATGATAGAAGTATATAAAATCATGAGTGGTGTGGAGAATGTGAATAAGGACAAGTTATTTACTTGTTCCCATAATATAAAAACTAGGGGCCACCAAATGAAATTAATGGGTAGCAGGTTTAAAACAAACAAAAGGAAGTTTGTCTTCACTCAGCGCACAGTCAACCTGTGGAACTCCTTACCTGAGGAGGATGTGATGGCTAGGACTATAACAGGGTTTAAAAGAGAACTGGATAAATTCATGGAGGTTAAGTCCATTAATGGCTATTAGCCAGGATGGGTAAGGAATGGTGTCCCTAGCCTCTGTTTGTCAGAGGATGGAGACGGATGGCAGGAGAGAGATCACTGATCATTACCTGTTAGGTTCACTCCGTCTGGGCCACTTGGCATTGGCCACTGTCGGTAGACAGGATACTGGGCTGGATGGACCTTTGGTCTGACCCAGTATGGCCATTCATATGTTCTTACGATCTTTAGCGAGACAGTCTATTTACGACTTAGCAGCCGCAAAGTTCCTGGCTATTCATAGCACCATACAGCCAAACTGAATAACCCTTCCCAGCCCTCCCAGCTAGCTGGGTAAGCACTAGTCACATTTTAGACAAAGATGAAGAGATCAGCCCAAGAACTACCCAACCCCCATCCTTAGCTTCATGTCTCCAGTCCACACTGCCTACAGCACGATTGAAGAGTCTCAGCTCTTAGTTCTGTTGCTAAGGAAGCCTTAGGAACATCCCGGTGACAAATGTTTCCACTTCAGGTGTGGCACTAGCCCAGGGGACAGACTGTTAGTGTCTGACTCTCCCAGATGGCAAAGCGCTGTCATCCCCTATTCCCATTAGCATCAGCAGGGCACCAGGTAGTGCTGGCAGGGAGCACTAGAGGGTTATTACATCCCATCACTGTCTAGCAGAGTGGTTGTTTATGCTCTTGGCCTGAAAGTGTCTGACCTGCTGGCTGGGGGCAGTCGCACTTCTTAAAAAGGGTGGGGAGACAGGAGAACTCAACCGGTAGCGGTGCCGAGAGGGTGACCTTGAGCGGCGCACTATTGCCGGCTTCCCTCTGGACGGCACCCTTCTAGGTGATGCCGGAGGCTTCTCCCTGCACAGGAGGGGGCTCGGCACCAACAACTCAAAGAGGTCTTTTGCTGCCTCGAAAGCGTCGGGTGTGGAGGGGCGTTCGAGGACCTCCTCCAGCCCTTCGTCGGCACTAAATTCGCCGGGTACCGGACTCAACGGGGCCTGTGGCGCGGGAGCCAGCGGTGCTGGTTCTTGGCTTGGGCCCGCAACGTGTCTTTGCATGCCAGGAGCATCTTTGAGCAGCTTAGTAGCTCTCTGGAGAGAGCGCCCTCTTTCCCCTTGCTTGTGCCACTTAGACGGTGCCGGAGAGGTCGACCGGTGCCCAAGTTTGTCGTCCCTTCTCAGTGCCGACGATTTGCGGTACCGGGTCGTGCACGGACGCCGGGGCACTTCGCACCGAGGACACCGGGGCTGGCCGGTTGGTTGGAGGCCGGAGGTGGTAACGCAGCCTCCATGAGCAACTGCTTAAGGCAAAAGTCTCTTTCTTTCTTCGTGCGCGGCTTAAAGGCCTTGCAGATCTTGCAGTGCTCTGCCCGATGAGGCGCTCCTGGACCCCGGAGACAGGAGTCGTGGGGTCGCTGTTGGGCAGAGACTTGCGGCACTTGGTGCAAGCTTTAAAACCCTGGGCTTGTGGCATGCCCCTTCCAGACGCCGGAGACCATGGATTTCTAACCGATAACGGCGTATGAAAGGCTAAGGGATCGCTTGCGAGCAAGCGAGCGAGAGAGAATGTTCCAACGCCGCCATGGAAGGTAAGAAGGAACTGAAGGGGGGGTCGGGCCGGCAGGGTCATATATACACCACCACGAGGGCACTGCTCTAGTGGGCTCCCCACCAGCCCGCTGGGAGCCGCTAAGGGAAAAAGTTTCCAACACCCGTGCACGTGGCGTACACACACCTAATTGGAATGGACGCGAACAAGCACTCGAAGAACCACCTATATTTCAGAAAGGGAAAAAAGTGGCCCAGGCAACCTTAGACCCATTGGTCTCCCTTCATAGCGCGCAAACTTCAGAACAAATTTTGAAGAAAAATATAATTAAATGAATGAAGTAAAGGAGATAAAAGCACAAAAGTGGATTGTGCCAGACTAACCTGAGCTTTCTTTGAGACAATAACATTCTCTCAGCAAGGGAAACAGAACGATTTGGATTTCAGTAAAGCATTTAATATGATGCCACATGGGAAATAAGTAAAGCTGGAGAATATGGGGATCAGCACAAGATTTGTAGGGTGGCTAAGGAACTGGCTACAGGGGAGATGACAACAGGCTGTGCTGAAAGGAGAACTATTCAGCTGGAGGGAGGTTAGCAGGGGAGTGCCTCAAAGAGCTGGCTTGGGACTGAACTTATTATTTTAATTCATGACCTTGGCACAGAAAGTAGGTGTGCTAATGAAATGTGATCCCTCAAAGATGGGAGCATGGTTGGCCCATAGGAGGCTCAGAGTATTGCCCAGGGAGGACTGGATGACCTCGAGAACTGGAGTAACAGAAATAGGATGAATTTAATAGTACAAAGTGCAAGTCATGGATTTAGGGGGTTATAAGAATGTCTGGTCTAAGCTGGGGGCTCACTAACTGGAAGCAGAGGAGAAAGACTTGCATATCAGTCCATCACAGAATTACTATAGTTGTAGACACCCATGTGATGTGGCTGTGAAAAAGACAAAGGTGATCCTAGGATGCATCAGGTGAGACATTTCCTGTAGAGACACGGATGTGTTAATGCCATTGGACAGGGCACTGGCCAGGCCTCTGGCCAGGCCTCATCTGGAACACTGTGGAGTTCTGGTCATCCATGTTCAAGAAAGATGAATTTGACCTGGAGCAGGTGCACAGAAGGGCTGCAAGGACGATTGGGGAATGGAAGGCCAATCTTACAAGAGGAGAGTAAGAGCTTGGTTTGTTTAGCCCGGCAAAACCCCAGGTGCGAGGGGATCTGATTGCTCTCTAAACACCAGGGAGGGTGAAGAGCTATTTAAACTACAGGACAGAGTTGGCACAAGAACAAAAGGGAACGAGATGGCCACTAATACAATTAGGCTGGAAATTAGAAGGATCCCGGACCTGGGACAGCCTCCAGAAGCAGGAGGGGGTGCAAACACCCTAACCCAGGGATACTCTAGGTGCAGCTTGCGTGCCACCAGTTGCTCTTTAATGTTACTCCTGGGGGAATTCTGCGCTGCTGCACATGCGCAGAGTTCATGTGTCCCACATAATTTTTTTATGCAGAAAATACATTCTGCCCCAGAAGTGCTGCAGTTCCACCTTTCACCCACCAGAAGTCACTGTGGTGCCAGAACAGGCAGCCCCATGAACGCAGCAGGCTGCTCTGATGCCACAGCGGCCTCTGGTGGGCAAAAAGCAGAACTGCAGCGCTTCTGGGGCAGAATGTATTTTCCAGGAGGGGAGTGGCACAGAATTCCCTATGGATCTACAACCTATCCTAAAGGATGACCCAACACTCTCTCAACTCTTGGGAGACAGGCCAGTCCTTGCCTACAGACAGCCCCGCAACCTGAAGCAAATACTCACCAGCAACCACACAACAGAACCACTAACCCAGGAACCTATCCTTGCAACAAAGCCCGTTGCCAATTGTGCCCACATATCTATTCAGGGGACACCATCATAGGGCCTAATCACATCAGCCACACTATCAGAGGCTCGTTCACCTGCACATCCACCAATGTGATATATGCCATCATGTGCCAGCAATGCCGCTCTGCCATGTACATTGGTCAAACTGGACAGTCTCTATGTAAAAGAATAAATGGACACAAATCAGATGTCAAGAATTATAACATTCATAAACCAGTCGGAGAACACTTCAATCTCTCTGGTCACGCAATCACAGACATGAAGGTCGCTATCTTAAAACAAAAAAACTTCAAATCCAGACTCCAGCGAGAAACTGCTGAATTGGAATTCATTTGCAAATTGGATACTATTAATTTAGGCTTAAATAGAGACTTGGAGTGGCTAAGTCATTATGCAAGGTAGCCTGTTTCCTCTTGTTTTTTCCTACCCCCCCCCCCCAGATGTTCTGGTTTAACTTGGATTTAAACTTGAAGAGTGGTCAGTTTGGATGAGCTATTACCAGCAGGAGAGTGAGTTTGTGTGTGTATGGGGCTGGGGGGGATGTGAGAAAACCTGGATTTGTGCAGGAAATAGCCCAACTTGATTGTCATGCACATTGTGTAAAGAGTTGTCACTTTGGATGGGCTATCAGCAGCAGGAGAGTGAATTTGTGGTGGGGGTGGAGGGTGAGAAAACCTGGATTTGTGCTGGAAATGGCCCACCTGATGATCACTTTAGATAAGCTATTACCAGCAGGACAGTGGGGTGGGAGGAGGTATTGGTTCATATTCTCTGTGTATATATAAAGTCTGCTGCAGTTTCCACGGTATGCATCCGATGAAGTGAGCTGTAGCTCACGAAAGCTCATGCTCAAATAAATTGGTTAGTCTCTAAGGTGCCACAAGTCCTCCTTTTCTTTTTGCGAATACAGACTAACACGGCTGTTACTCTGAAAAGAATTCCCTGAGAAGTTCATCACAGCCCCTGGCCCATGGAGTCAGGTTAGGACAGAGTGGGGCACATGGGGCTGTTGGGGGGGTCAAAGACTGGGGTTCAGAATGGCTAATGACAGGGGGACAGACTGGGGCATGGGCTCAAGAGCTAGCGGGGTGACTTTGAGCAAGGGACTGGATGGCAGTGAGGGTACATAGCCACTTGGGGATGTGGGAGGGGGGCTGCAGGGACCCATCCGGATGGGGGGTGCGGGAACAGGGGCAGACATGCCTGACTCAATGGGAGAGGCTTGGGATCAGTCGGGGTCTGCATGGGGGAGGCTCCCAGCTCTCTAAAAATCCTCCCCCCCCAAAAAAACAACCCTGTTCCATACTTCTCCCACCCACACCCAACAACCCTCCAAATTCACTCCAGGCTCCTTCCCTCTCCCTCAGCTCCTCCCTTACCCCTGACACTCCCAAGCCTTTGCACTGCTTCTGACAGGTGCAGGAAATACAGTTCTGTAAGTTAAATGAATTACTTAAAGTTCTGTGTTAATATGCCCAGTAAGGAATCTATGTATTAAAAAAAATTACCAGAATCTTTTTGGTCTGAATTGTTAGACATACTTGCTGACATTTTTAAATCAATTACCAAAATAATTGAAACTGGCATGATTATTGTGTGTTATTTCAGCAAATAAAATAGGCAGAATTTTGCATGTTTTGACACAGAATTCCCCCAGGAGTCATTTATTGCGTCTCCTGTAGCTCTTTGCAGCACAGGATATTAAAATACTGATTTAATTATTAACCAATCAGGATGCTTTTAGGGTGTTATTAACCAATTGTAGCGGATAAGACAGTAACACATGGTCATTTTACTGTGAGAATATAACACTAAATATTTCCCATCCTAACTCTTTAAACATCACTCTGTAGCCTTAGAGCAGCGGTCTCCAGCCTTTTTACACCCACGATCACTTTTTGAATTTAAGGGCCATCCAGGACCTCCCCTGCTCCTTCCCCGCGGCCCCCTGCCCCACTCACTCCATTCCCACCCTCACTCACTTTCACTGGGCTAGGGCAGGGTTTGTAGTGTGGGAGGGGGCTCTGGGCTGAGCCTGGGACAGGGGGTTGGGGTGCAGGAGAGGGCGAGGGGTGAACGTGCTGGGAGGGTGTTGGGGTGCAGGAGGGGGCCACAGGCTTGGGCAGAGTGTTGGGGTGCAGGAGGGAGTGCAGGGGTCTGCTGGTTCAGAGGGGGGTCAGGGTACAGGAGGGGGAATGGGGTTTTGGCTCTGGGAGAGGGGTCAGGGCTGGGGTGCAGGAGGGGGTTTGAGGTGCTGGCTCTGGGGCAGGGGCTCAGGACTGGGACAGGGGTTCAGGGTACAGAAGGGGTATCGGGTGCTGACTCCGGGAGGGGGCTCAGGGCTGGGGTACGGCCTCCCGCCAGGCAGCACTTACCTTGGTTGACTCCCGGACAGCAGCACAGTGAGGCTAAGGCAGGCTCCCTACCTGCCTTGGCCTCACGCTGCTCCCAGAAGGGGCCAATGTGGCCCCTGGGGGAGGGGGGCACAAGGCTCTGCACACTGTTCCTGCCTGCAAGCGCCCTGTCCCTGGCCAATGGGAGCTGTGGGGGCAGTGGTTCCAGGCAGGATCAGCATGCAGAAGGAGACCCCTGCCCATCGTGTCTCCCCGCCCCCCGTCGGGGCCGCAGAGCTGTGCTGGCCATTTCCTGGAGCAGCATGGGGCTGGGGCAGCCCTGCAGCACCACTGGAGATTGCGATTGATTGGGAGGGTCTCTAGGATTGACCGGTCAATCAACCAGCTGGTGACCACTGCCCTAGAGTAAATGACAGTTAATTCACACAACTGTGGCTCTTTTGGGTGATGCTGATCATTAATTTGGCTCCTGAACCACGGAGGTCTGAGCATCACTACACTAACTAGTTTGATATATTTGCAAATGGGATACAATATGCCAGGATTGCCTGTGATAACAGGGTCTGGACTTGATGACCCAGGTGGTCAGTTCCAGTGCCATGTTTTTACGTTTTGCTGCGAGCATCCACTACAGTAAGGCAGGAGCAGGAGGGGCTAACCACAACGTGCCCATAAGTGACAAGCCGGCCTGTTGCTGGCTGGCCCTGCAGGCCCCTCTGCAGAGCTAGTGTTACGACCTGGAGCAACGACTGACACAGTTATCACTTTCCAAGAGAGCTGTGAGAGCCACCACTTCAGCTCCACACAGAGCTGCCATACCAATGCCCTTTCCCCAGGTGAGCAGGCAGTGCTGAGTGGCTACACTCACTGCCCCCCAGCCCGACGACACGTAGCCTTTCGGACACAGCCACTTCGGTCCTGGACTTTATTAGGAACTAATCTACAAGATACAAACCAATCAAAACCATTAAAGAAAAGCTGTTTGAAAATGTTATGTACAGATACATTACACAGAAGACAGCAACAGTCGTCTTCTAAAGGCCTTTCCAGTGAGCAAGAGCAGCACTGGCTAGCGACGGGGTGGATGGAGAATGATGCAGCTCTGCCTACTCATCTCTGGTCTGGCCACAAGCATCTTCAGCTGTGCTGAGTCCAGTGACACCAGTAACGCTGCAGCCAAGCATCTAACTCAAACCCTGCTCTGTATCCGCTGTCCTGCCAGGGCACGCTTCCAGCAGACCCAGGCTGAAGATGAACAGAAGAGACTGTACAGCACTGCCCTCCTGTGAAAGGGAAACAAACCCTCCCACCCAAATAAAGCAGTAAAGGCCACAAAGGGCTCCCTGAGAATCCAGTGGGACTAAACAAGGCCATCAGCTTCCTAGATAAGCTCTGCAACTGGATCCACTGTGGAGCCAGGAGAATTGGGCAAGTATAAGGTGCGGCAAAACCTCTAGGAAGCCCTCGTTTCTACTTGCCATGATATTCCCCATCTCAGCCTGAGCAGCAGGCTCAGTGACCCTTTCGAAAGGGATTTCTGTTACCCTCAGCACTTTGTGCCCTGTGTGTGGGGTGGGCACCCTGTGGTGACTCTCCACTTGGGCCCACCTTCATAAGGAGACAAACTTGTCATTCTTCATCCTCCCTCCCTCTCCCATCCCCGTGGGAGACACTGCAAGAGCCATGGAGAGAACCAGGAATCAAACCTAGAAGGCAGAACAAGGTTTTCTTGTGGAATTACCAACAGAGAGCTGTTCCCTGCTCCAGTCTTATCAGATCGCCCACAGTTCCCCTCCTGGAGCAGCAGATACCAGGACAGCAGCAGCATTTGGTATAAGTACAGCAGGAAGAGAGGTCAAGAGAAAGAGCATTCATTTTAGGTTAATACAGGAAACTGATTTCTAAGGGAGTCTGTTTCACAGAGAAGCAGCATGGTCCCAGCTCCTAGACCACACACTGGTGTTACAGCCGAGTCAGTCTTAGGTTTTCTTCTTTAGCTCCTCAAATCTCCGAGAAAGATCATCGAAATCAATATCTTCAGACGCAGAGGTGTTGGCACCAGCAGATGCCATTGGCAGTGTATCGGGCACAGATGGTAATTCGGGCAGCACAAAGTTATCATAGATATCTGGAGCGCCAGTTCCTGGCTTTGTAGAGGCTTCTGGCTTAGGTCCAGGACCTATTTATGATGAGAAACCCAGAGTTACAAGCTATGGACAAGCGGCCATATCCTGGCTCCCCACTCCAAGGGGAGCTAAGACCAAGCAAACCAAGACACCTATCGAAAGGCTGTAGAACTCCCACATTTTTAAAGAGCACACTTAGCACTGAGACTCCTGGCACCAGAAAGCTATCACAGTGCAGCTCAGCACCTGGCACTCAGCTGAGCCACATGGTTCCAAACTGCATTCAGATACCCTGGGGAATCTCACCGAGACCTGTTGGGGATAATCCCATAGATCACAGAAGAGACTGGAAGAAAGCTGCATTCTATGGCAGAACACTCCTAGTCATGGGTGTGCTGAGCCAAGTGGAGGTGGGTCAGTCTCTAGCCAACCGCTGACATATTAGATGGTAGAGCTCCCTGCTACAAGGCACTAGTGTAGTTAGTTCTGCAGGTCCAGCTGCCCTGAACAATATGGATAAGTCCTGGCATTGGCCACTGTCGGCAGACAGGATACTAAGCTAAATGAACCTTTGGTCTGACCCAGCGTGGCCGTTCTTATGTAAGTCCCAGGCCAATGAGTTTCTGAATTCCAGAAGCCCATCCCTTCTGCCAGCCCAAGCAGACAAACATCACATTCTCTCCAAAGTGCGCTTCATGTCAAACTTAGTTAACTCTCGAACGCCAAGTGGGCAGGGGCATATGAGCCCACCCCAGAGCTCCTGTGGGCCCAACTCACACATCAGCATTCACCAACTATTTGGACTATCCTCCTCAGCACAGAAAGCTCCACCACACTGTTGGAAGCAGCAGGCTGGAGCAGACAAGGGACCCATTTAATCTGGAATCCCATCTCTGCCTATGGTCAATGCCCCTGCTGAGTGTCCAGACGCCACTATGATGGAGGGTGCTTCAGAAATGCACTGAGCATCTAATTGTTCATTGGTGGGAAACTGCCGATGAGCTTTTACTCTGAAGCATGTGGGCAGCTCAGTAGCTTTTACAGAATGTGGATTTGTGGTCAGTAGCAAAGCTTTGCCACTGCTCCTCATCTTCTGACTGAAGCCAGTATCAGTGCTGGTGTTCTCAGAAACATCCCATTCTCTCCTAAAGCTCCCTGGTGCCATTTCCTCTCTTTTCTGCACCAGAATACTTTGTAAATGACATAATTAGCCATATTTCCTGGCATCAGTTTAAAAACTGTTGCCTTTTAATTTCACGCTGTACCCCCTTGTTCCTACTGGATTCAGAAGGGAGCACTGTGATCTATTCTGACCTCCTGTGCAGCACTGGTCAGAGACCTGTCCCAGGATAATTCCTAGAGCAGAGCTTTCAGAACAACCGGCTCTCGATTTAAAAATTGTCAGTGATGGAGAGTTCATCAGAGCCCTTGGCCAAGTGTTCCAATGGTTAATTACTCTCACCACTAAAAATTTACACCTTACTTCCAGAGGCCAGAAGCACAGGGCCCTCTCCTGTATCAGTGACTACATTATATATCTACCACACTCCTTTCCTTTTACAACTCTCATCAGCTTACTCTTCTCCACTGGGAACTGAATAGTCTTGGGCTTTTGACTTCTCCCTGGGGAAGCCCCTGTTCCTTTCAGCCACCCCACTCCGAATCATCCCAATGTGTTAGTGCTTCCAGTCTGGACTCACATCCTGCTCCATTTCTGAGCGGATGTTTCCAACCAGACACATTGTTCCCTCCTGAGAGAAGCTTCCTCTTAGTGACACCAGGAACCTATGCCCCAAGCTGTCAACGGTCCCCAGTGCCTCCCTGGCGTACTCACCAGCCACCTGTGCAGAAGACACATCCTTGTCAGTACTAAGGTCATCAACCTGAAACAGACAGACAGTCACTATACACCCAGACGTGACTCCAAGCAAGTGATGCTTGGGGCTGTCCTCCAGGTGCACCTCACCGAGGACAGCGCCCGCGCCATGTGGAGACTGGCAGCTCCCCTCTGCCCTGCTCAGATGAGGAGCAGTCACATGTAAACCCCAGCACCATGCATAGATATGCCCCATACATTTCTCTTCCCTTCCTGAGACAAGGGGCATGTTCTCCAGCCCAGATCACAAAGCAGCTGTCCTCAGGAGACACGATAACTAGGATTTATCCAAATGCAGAACTGAAATATTTATCATCCGGTGAGGAAAGAGAAGACAAGCCCCAAACCTGTTCCTCTTCCCTCACAACGCAAGGATAAGAAGCTATGCCACATGCAGCAAGGAAATTCTGGAGTTCCACATGGAGGGATGAAATCATCCCTCCTTTGTTCCCGCCTGATGTGGGGCCGTGGTCCCGCAGTGCATGCAGTGGCCAGTACTGCAGAGAGAACCCACTCTAGACAATGCCCCAGCCAACCAAGCCAACGGAACTTGGGCACAAAGCTCCAAACAGCAGCTACTGCATTTCTGTGACCAGGGGCACTGGGCCAGCATGCTCAGGGACCGAGCCACACACCCACCCATCCACCCCTCTTAGCACAATCTGAGGGCAGATACACGGATGCTGGTCACAGTACAGAAGAAAAGCCATGATGGGGCCACAGTAGCCACACACACCAGCATGCACAGAAAGGCCAAGCTGAAATTTCCCTCCCTGTCCCCTCAACAACTCAGTGAGGGGGTAGAGAAGAGTTTGTTCTGTATAAATCATATCAGCTGGTGTCAGCCAAAATTCTCATTTAAGGTTAAACGATAAATTGATCCAAAAGGGATAAGTCAAACACCAATGAAGGCTGCAGATGGCAAACCTGTTATTTGGAAAGATGCAAAACCTTTATAGTCTGCCTGTTAAATACATGGCAGCTCAGGAGAGTCTGCTACAGTTTCATTATCATCAAGGCCATAAAGCAACACAGGCTCTGCGTTTAGAGGCCAGCTCTCTGCCCCAGCCTGCGCAGCAGGGCTGAGCTGGGAACCCTCAAGAGCTGCACGCGTCAGAGTTTACAATGCAACCAGTGCCAGAACCAGCCGCTCAGAAACGAGCGGTGTTTGGGAAGAAGTGTTCAATGGGGAAAGTTTGCCTCCCCTCTGGCTACTGTTCTGCCCTCTTCTCAGGACTTTTGCTGCTGCTTATAAAGAAGGCTCGGGCACTTACAGACTCATACATTGGGGGAGCTGCTGGGATCGGAGGTGGATGTAGGTTGGCAAAAGGCTGGTAAGTCCCCACAGGTACTCCATTGAAGATCTCCTGTAAGCAGGGAGAGGAAAGTCAGCAAAGCCGGGGGGAGCCAGTGGGACAGCACAGCAGCTTTGGGTTTCACTGTACCATCCGTGATCACCGTCATGTCTGGAAATGTATTGAAGGATGTATATCAGCCAAGAAAACATCTCAAATACGCCTCAGACACTGACACTGCAGTGACAAGTCCAGCCTCAGCGCACCAGAAATGGTTTTACTCACCAGATCAAATGCCGTGGGGAATCCAGTGCCTCCTGGTACTAAAACCTGAACATTACATCTTCCAGTGCACGCAGCAATCCGACCAAGAGAGGAGAGAATGCCACGGCCCCAGCTCCTGGAGCATTCCACCTACGTGCAGGGGCCATAGCATGGTGCAGAACTCTCACCGGGAACCTGGGCAAAGACCCTTCCAGGCTTTTACTGAATGGCCAGAGGGTTACTGCCCCGAGACAGTTCAGCTCAAAACCTGGACACTGCCCAGGCCCAGGCTTTCCGGGCAGAACACAGACAGGCATGACGGAGCGTTTGCTGGGAAAGTGACCCTGCTGCTAAGTGGCTGGACTGCCTCACAGCTAGCCTGCCCTGCAGAGAGCTCATCAGGCTCCATGGTCAGAGGCAGAACCTTCCCCCAGCTGTCTTTCCGTTCCTACAGGCCTGGCGAGGAGGAGTTTCCCCTGAAGACCTCTGATCCTTTCCCCCTCCCCTCACTGGCTCGCAAAGAGTTCCTGCCAGTTCTTCTCGGTGTTCGCCACCTAACAGAACTTACTCGAGTTCTTTGCCCTGTCTTGGCTTAGGGCTGCAAGCAACTGCTGCCACGGTGAGAGCATGCTACAGTCAGAGGAGGGAGAACCCTCTCTTCCCACAGGATTCTCATTCTTTTAAGACAGAGGAAAGTTGTTGGAGCCCATGGGAGGGGCAGTGGGCAACATCAGCCACACTGGCAATGTCTTCAGTCCCAGGCACACCCTTCAAATTCGCCAGCTAGCGGGCTGCCCCCGCTACTTACGCCTCCCCTTTAGTCCGCGCGTAGGCTCCCATTCAGCTGCCCCCCGAGGCCAGACACACTCACTCACCGGTCCCTTTATAGGTGGATAGGGCGATGGAATGGGCACGGGCATTGGCACTATTCCATCAGGACCAACCAGCGGGGCCATGAACCCACCGCCCCCTCCTCCACGTCCACCTTTCTTCGTGTCGTCTATGAACCCCACGTCGATCAGATCCGCCTCAACGCCAGTTGGGGCTTCAGCCTGAGGGGGGAGAAAGGGCTCGTGTTGCTAACCCAGAGAGCCAGTGGCTGCCTCTGCAGTGTCAAGGAAGCCCCCCGCTCACTAGGAGAGGCACTCGTGCCTGCTACAGCAGCATACGGGAAGGGGGGAACAAGAGGCAGGGTTCCTGGCTATTCCAACGCCTACAAGAGGAGTGTATATGGAGCAGGTGAGAGGAGAGAGCTCACAGCCACCTCAATGCCCACTAGAGGAGCCCAGGGCGGGGGCTGCTGCAAAGCTCATGGCAGTGCCAGAGGAATGAGGGAGATGGTTTGGCTGTCAGAGGAGATGCAGGGGAAGATGCCAGCTCAGAGGTCTCCAGCTCTGCCCCACTCACCATCACCACCGAGTCAGGTTCATAGGGCACATTGTAGTTCTTCGCAATCTCAATCAGGTACCTCTCCACCAGGATTTTGGGGGGAGCCTCCACGCTCAGCTTGTGCATCAGCTGGAACACAGGGACAGAGCCATCAGCCAGCATGGCAGAGGCCAGGAGCTAGCATCCCTGGGGAGGACACACAGCTGTTGGGCAGCTAGGTGCAAGGCCTCCAGAGTGAGGCAGCTCCTTATGACAGGGCCGCTGGAAAAAGTCTCTGCTCAGTGGCCTTGCTCCTCCTGCTGCTGCCAGCTCAACAGTAAGTGCCGGCCCTGCTGCGTACTTCATGCCTCTGTAAGTCTGCGCCCCAGAACTGCCCCTGACAACGTCTCAGTAAGGAGGGCTGCTTGGGCTATCTCAGCTCTGAGCACTCCCCAACATGACATGCATCCTGGGAACAACCCAGGTGATGTGTCACCTGAAGCAGCATGTGTGTCTGTATGTGACAAGCAGCCCCCACCCTGTCACTTAGCCTTCCCTGCTAGGCTGTTACCCTGTCATTGACTGTCCCGATCTGGTTTGTCCTGCATAGCTTGCCATACTCCTTGCTGTACTTTGCACACAGCTGGTCAGCAACCTGCAGTGGAAAAGAAATTCTGGAGAATTTGACCAGAACAACATAGTTTCATAGAGTTTAGTACCAGCTCATCGTCTGACTTCCTGTCTATTACAGGCCATGACATTTCCCCAGGTACCCCTACATTGAGCCCAGTAGTCACACTAAGTCATTTCAACTCTCCGGAGACTAAGCTCTTGTGTGCCACAGAAAACAGAAGAGACTGAGGTGCACCAATGCCAGAGGCCTCTGCAGGGGCAGAGAATTGATTAGATGCAATATACCCAGATGATTCCCACAGGTGATCCGCACCCCATACTGCATAGGAAGGCAAAAGCCCCCAAAGGTCCCTGCCAACTGGAAATGGGAGAAAATTCCTTCCCAACCCCAAGTCTGGTGATCAGTTGGCCCGGAGCATATGAACAAGAAACACCATCCACGGAATGAGATTCTCTGCACGACCTCGGTGGACTCCCAGGCTGTCCTCTCTCCAGCTGCGGCCAACCCCCAATGCATCAAAAAAAGTAAAACCACCAGAATACATACAAAGCTTCCTCCCCACAATTCCACACACACCTCAACTCCTGTCCAGGTGACTTTTGCACTGATGTGCTCTCATTCCCATGCCCTGGGTGCCCCAATCAACCACCCCACAATGACCCCAAGGGTGCAGTCCTCCCCACAGAGATTCACCCATCTCTCGTTCCACAAAGCCCAGGCTGGGAATATAAACCTCTGCCGCAGTTAACAGTCCCCAAAGGCCAGGGAGGCTGCCCCACAACCAGCACTGCAGACAGCTCTACTCACAATTTTCAGCTCGGCCACTTCAGACTGTAGTCGTGGGGCAGCCCAGATTAGTGTAGAGACGGCTTCCGCCAGGCCAGTGTCCAGATCCCTACAGAGACATGAATCCGTAGGTTACCCACCCTAGCTCTGCTGCTTGTGTGTGCAGCTCAAGAACTGCCAGGCCTGAGGCACCCCTATCTTCTCCAGAGGAGCTGCCAGTCTGCCTGAGCCAGGGCAGATCTTTAGGGGGTGTGTCTACACTGCACTACACTGCCAGCTGGCTCAGGCTAAGGGCCTGTTTAACTGTAGTGTAGACACACAGGCTCAGGATGGAGCTCGGGCTCTGGGGTCCTGCAGGGGGGGGAGGGTCCCAGAGCCTAGGCTCCCCCCAAGCCTGCCCATCTACACTGCAATTAAACAGCCCCTTAGCCCAAACCAGCTGGCATGGACCAGCCACATGGATCTAAGCGCAGTGTAGACAGACCCTCAGAGGGCTCAGCAGACTGACACACACATGCAGCCCCCCTCCAAACTATGGGAAGCCCATGCCAAACTCTTGCTCTATAGGTAACTCCTCCCCAGGTCCCAGCGGGTCCTTCGCCCCCACTCCCCACAGGTAACCTTGTATTCAAGGTCTTACTTCATAGACTGAATCAAGCCGAAGCGAGCTAAGAGCAGGTCACAGTACAGCTCCAGGATCTCCATGGCCTCTACTAAGTAGTCTTCTCGGATGATGTGCTCCACACGGATCCGTGCTCGTTCATCCTTCCCTGATGCCAGGTAATCTGCAATCTCCTTCCTTGCCTTCTGGGCTAGCTCAGCTGCAGGACAAGGCATGAGCGCTGGTTACCCAGTGGCCAAGAGCTGCCCTGCTACCAGCATCACTGGAACTCATCTTATTCACTAGCTTCTTCCTCTCCTCTGGCCATGGCTTCGTAGAACCCTCTCCCGCCCTTACCCGAGGCCTCCCTACCGTTATGCTCAAGAGCACCAGAGCATTTGGGCAGGGCCCAGGGATTCCAGGCTTTCTGAGAGGTGCTGGAACACCTTTGGGTGCTGTGGCAATAATAAAAATGGGGGCACTGGGCATCCACACACGGGGATCCCTCTGCCCGAATGTCTAGGAAGGAAGAGCATGGTCACAGAAGCTGCCACCTGCACTACAAACCCCAGGCTGTGGGTTAAAGGCCATTGTGCCAAGAGAGAAATGATCACTCACGTAGCCCTTGAGCTTGCTTCAGCTACAGCTTTACTGAAGCCACCAAAGTACCAGACGCTTGCATCTCGTCAGCTCAGGGGCCTGTCTTACAGGTCACAGGCCAGAAATAATTAGTGGGGAGACCCTAGGACAAACTGCACTTTCTAGATTTTGTCACCCCATCTCAAAAAAGATATATTGGAATTGGAAAAGATTCAGAAAAGGGCAACAAAAATGATCAGGGGTATGGAGTAGCTGCCGTATGAGGAGAGATTAAGACGACTGGGACTTTTCAACTTGGAAAAGCGACGACTAAGGGGGGCATATGATTGAGGTCTATAAAATTATGACTGGTGTGGTGAAAGTAAATAAGGAAGTGTTATTTATGCCTTCTCATAACTCAAGAACTAGGGGGTCACCAAATAAAAATTAATAAGCAACAGGTTTAAAAACAAACAAAAGGAAGTATTTCTTCACAAAACACAGTCAACCTGTGGAACTCCTTGCCAAAGGATGTTGTGAAGGCCAAGTCTATAACAGGGTTCAAAAAAGAACTAGGTAAGTTCATGGAGGATAGGTCCATCAATGGCTATTAGCTAGGATGGGCAGGGATGGCGTCCATAGCCTCTGTTTGCCAGAAGCTGGGAATGGGTGACAGGGCATGACTCACTTGATTACCGGTTCTATTAGTTACCTCTG
This sequence comes from Lepidochelys kempii, assembly GCF_965140285.1. NCBI lineage: Eukaryota > Metazoa > Chordata > Testudines > Cheloniidae > Lepidochelys > Lepidochelys kempii. The sequence continues at coordinate 43,555,696 of NC_136391.1, forward strand.
GGGCACCTGGCATTGGCCACTATCAGACGACAATACACTGGGCTAGATGGACCTTTGGTCTGACCCAATATGGCCATTCTTATGTTCTAGTGTACGGCTCTCAAATTTTTTTTTACTGGTGACCCCTTTCACATAGCAAGTCTCTGAGTGCAACCCCCTTATAAATTAAAAACACTTTTTAATAAATTTAACACCATTACAAATGCTGGAGGCAGAGCAGGGTTTGGGGTGGAGGTTGACAGCTCGGGACCCCCCAGGTAATAAACTTGCGACCCCCGAGGGGTCCCAACCCCCAGTTTGAGAACCCCTGTTCTAGGGCACCCCAGGAACAGGGCATATTTTAAGCCCTGAGCCAATTCTATTTCGAGGGAAAGCAGAGGGCTCCAGATACATGGTTCTACAGCTGCCTGTATCTTCCCTGCCCCAGTTCTCAGCCTCTCAAGCACTGGAAGTTTTACAAGATGGAAACACCAACTGGGAGGGCAGGGCTGGCACAATCAGCTGGGCCCAGCTAGCAAGAGCAGCGAGTGCTGGGGTCAGGCAGAGAACACGCTAGAGTTGGCCCTGCAACTACCGTACCAGATACCCACTTTTCTTTTTCTCCAACAGTTTGAGGCGATTGATAACCAGGCGCAGGTTGACTCGCAAACGCTCGGCCTTGAACCCGGAGCCCAGCATGACGTCCAGTTCCTGCAAGAAGAAGAAAGGAGGGTCACTGGGCCCCCTGCAGCCCTCAGGTGTCCCCGCCAGTTTAGCATCACCTCCTCCAGCTGAAGAGCTGCCCAATTCGCCAAACACACGGATACCAGCCGCCAACTCTTAGATGCCTCAAAGGCATGAATGGAACGAAAGCCTCTGTTCTGCTGTTTGTGCTAGAGCCCCCTGGAGCAACCAACCTTCCTCTTCAGGGCACTCCCACACTCCACCTCAAGTGGAACAATCCTGCTCCGCAGACCTGGGAACAGGAGTTCCTTCTGAGTGCACTAGCTTAAATCACCCATTTCAATCGTGAATAAGGCCCTACTTGAATCGCGGGATGACTGTCAAATAATTGCAGTTGAGCTGCGGACAAAACATGGAAAAAAATCACAGAAAAGTAATAATGGACCTTTAATTGTGGTAATTTGGAAAAGCTGGAGTAAATATATTTGTTTACAAAAAATTTCCTGGAACAATATAAACACTCAAGTATTATGTTATGCCCTTGAATTGTTTTGATAACCAGACATTTTGCTTCAACTATATTACAGCCAAAAAAAGTGACCGGTACAATATAAAATTCAGAAGACAAAGTCTTAACGCAACTGCTGTAGAAATAGAGTTCAGCCCCTTTAGTCTTTTACATTTACAGGGCCTGAATGTTAATGCAGTACACCCCCCTACAGTAAGTCTCCATCATGCCCTCTCTTTGCTTTGGGAAGACGGGTCTGGATCAAGATACTGCACACTCAGCATCCACAGAATTACACAAGATTGCTAGTGGTAGCTTTGCTATCTCTGCTAACTCTGGAAAACACTGCAGAACTGCAGCTAAACCCTAAAACTCTCCAAGATCATTTGAAAATGCGTATGGGGAAGCTGTGCTTTAGCTTCATGGCCAGACATAGGGATTGCCTCCAGATGGAGCCCCTGCACTGATTAACACGTTCACTTGTTTCACATCAAATACCCAAACTGCTGTCATAAAGGACAGTGTGGGTTGCGTGAACCTTGGTCCTTGCTGAGCAGGTCTGGCAGCCCACTCCTCAGTGTTGCAGTCCTGTTCCTTCAGTTTGTCTGCGGTTTCCTTGAACACTCCTTGAAAAACCCATTCCGCTCTGCATCTTTGCTATGCTTTTCTTTTGCATTGGAGTCTGCCCAGTGTATCAAATCCATGACAGTGCTGGGCGATTGATGGATAGAAAGAGAACACATCTCCAAAGATTTAACGGTTTGGCATTCTGAGCATTCACAGCCGTGGGGCTGGAGCAGCTCTGTGCCCCTGTCCATTCCAGGTAGGATCCAGGGATGGGGTTCGGTATAGTTCAAAGTTCGCTATTGTGAAGAGCATTATACCCAGAGCATACTGCATTGCCAAAACTACCTAAGTTAAGGTGGGAAATACTAATGGGGAAAAAAAGCATGTGTGGCAAACCTCAAAATGTATGCAAAATTGCAGACTGTTCAAAGTAAGCCAATAAAAATAAAAATTGCAGTGGAAGCCTAATACTGCAGGATCAGCAATTTCTGCAATATTGCAAATGAAGTAGGGCCTTAATCATGAATCCATAAGCAGGAAACTGTGATTTAAATAATATCTTTTAATCTTGTTTTGTATTTGTACTTTAGTTATTTTCCAAAGGAAAAGCTGACTCATTATTTGGTACCCATTAAAACATGATGTTTTACAACTCAATTTGGTGATAATTTTTGCTAGCCAGGAGGATAAGCTATATTGATACACATTTTTAAGCAATTATATAGCTTCACTTATTCAGATTCATGATTTTTACTTTATATTAGAAAATGGTGAATGACACTTTTCTTATTTACTAGATTAATTTTGTCTTTGTGATGGGTCAAGCTCTTTTTAGATGGAAACTGGGATTCAATCAAAATTGCACATAACAAGCATTTTTAAAAACTAGGTTTTCAGTAACGACCTTATACCCAATGTATTTATCAGAACATGTCTTGTATTTAAAACTAAATGATTTATTAAGCAAAGGAAGTATTATCTGTAGTTAGTGAATTGGACTAATTGTTTCTCATCACCATGTCCTTCAAGATTTTAGCACTAGTAAATCTCATTTCTCACACCTTTATTCATAGATTGGAAGAGGAAAACAAGATTTCCTGCTTTTTCAACTCCACAGCTGTTTCTCAATTTTCAACAAGCTAGTCATTGAGCAGAACAAGCTGAACTGAAATCCTAAAATCATAAAGGTTAGAAGGGACGGCAAGGGTCAGCTAGTCTAACCCAGTGGTTCTCAACCAGGGGTACGCACACCTCTGGGGATACGCACACCTCTGGGGGTACGCACACCTCTGGGGGTACGCACACCTCTGGGGGTACGCACACCTCTGGGGGTACGCACACCTCTGGGGGTACGCACACCTCTGGGGGTACGCACACCTCTGGGGGTACGCAGAGGTCTTCGATAGGGTACATCAACTCATCTAGATATTTGTTTAGTTTTACAACAGGGTACAAAAAAGCACTAGTGAAGTCAGTACAAATTAAAATTTCACAGACAATTATTTATGCTGCTCTGTATACTATCACTGAAATGCCAGTGCAATATTTATATTCCGATTTATTTTCATCATATGGTAAAAATGAGAAAGCAAGCAATTTTTTAGCAATAGTGTACTGTGACACTTTTTTATTTTTAGGTCTGATTTTGTAAGCAAGTAGTTTTTAAGTGAGGTGTAACTTGGGGGTACGCTAGACAAATCAGACTCTTGAAAGGGGTACAGTTGTCAGGAAAGGTTGAGAGCCACTGGTCTAACCCCTGCCAAGATGCAGGATTCGGATAAACACAATATTCTCTCTGCAGCTGTGGAAGAGGGTCCTGCTGCTGAAAGCTGGCTTAGCACTCACTCTCATTGCATGTGCTTATCCAGTTACCTCCACCAGTTCAGTGGTTTAGCTTTCTTTAAAATTTCTACAGCAAACATGCACTGCTTGAATAGTTTTTTTTTTTATTTAATAGATTATAGTAAATTTAGGCCATAGTATCATAGAACTATAGGGCAGGAAGAGACCTCAAGAGGTCATTGAGTCCATCCCCCAATGCTGATGCAGGGCAAAATAAACCTATACCATCCCTGAGAGGTGGTGTTCTTAAGCACCTCCTATGATGGGGATTCTACAACCTCCATTGGTAACCTATTCCAGTTTCTATCCACCTTTATAGTTAGAAAGTTTTCCCTAATATCTAACCTAAATCTCCTTTGCTGCAGATTAAGCCCATTGCTTTTTGTCCTTCCTTCAGTGGACAGAGAGAACAATTGATCACCACCTTTTTTTATGGGTTTCAGAGTAACAGCCATGTTAGTCTGTATTCGCAAAAAGAAAAGGAGTACTTGTGGCACCTTAGAGACTAACCAATTTATTTGAGCATAAGCTTTCGTGAGCTACAGCTCACTTCATCGGATGCATACTGTGGAAAGTATAGAAGATCTTTTTATACACACAAAGCATGAAAAAATGGGTGTTTACCATTACAAAAGGTTCTCTCTCCCCCCACCCCACTCTCCTGCTGGTAATAGCTTATCTAAAGTGATCACTCTCCTTACAATGTGTATGATAATCAAGGTGGGCCATTTCTAGCACAAATCCAGGGTTTAACAAGAACGTGGGGGGGTGGGGGGACAAGGGGAAATAGGTTACCTTGCATAATGACTTAGCCACTCCCAGTCTCTATTCAAGCCTAAGTTAATTGTATCCAATTTGCAAATGAATTCCAATTCAACAGGCTCTTGCTGGAGTCTGGTTTTGAAGTTTTTTTGTTGTAATATCGCAACTTTCATGTCTGTGATTGCGTGACCAGAGACATTGAAGTGTTCTCCCACTGGTTTATGAATGTTATAATTCCTGACATCTGATTTGTGTCCATTTATTCTTTTACATAGAGACTGTCCAGTTTGACCAATGTAAAAGAATAAATGGACACAAATCAGATGTCAGAAATTATGCTCAAATAAATTGGTTAGTCTCTAAGGTGCCACAAGTCCTCCTTTTCTTTTTGCGAATACAGACTAACACGGCTGTTACTCTGAAACATGTTAAACTATATAATTACTTAAATAACTAGATATAATGTATTGTCCTGGTTAACAAAGAACACCTGATTTTGTGTTCAGACTGTATGTAGTTAAAACATGTTGACTGGGAATGGTTACCAACCAATAAAAATAAATTTTTATTTAGGGAAATAATGTACAAATGCAAAAAACAAACCAACAACCACCCCCACACACACACAAAAAACCCCAGTGATTTAAATATCAATCAGCCCTCCTACATCATCGTATGTAGTTCTAGTTACTGCAGATATTAGCAATATATACAAACATATTTCAATATAAAGTACAGTGAGATCTGTACAAAAGACCACTCTTGCAGGCAACTCTAACCATATCGAAGTATCCCCAAAACATGAGTACAGTTTTGTTCCCCCTTTGTCAGAGCACCGCCTCTGCTAAGTAACATATTTTGCTCTTTCCTTGTATAATTGTTTGAGTTTCACTTTTTTTTTATTTTTATTATTAAATTGAGGCACTCTGACTTTATGGTGATGGATGTGGCATGGATTACAAATTTTAGTAACTAAAAAACCTAAGGGTTTGTTGATTGGTAACTATGTCAGAACAGGTTTCAGAGGAACAGCCGTGTTAGTCTGTATTCGCAAAAAGAAAAGGAGTACTTGTGGCACCTTAGAGACTAACCAATTTATTTGAGCATCTGATGAAGTGAGCTGTAGCTCACGAAAGCTCATGCTCAAATAAATTGGTTAGTCTCTAAGGTGCCACAAGTACTCCTTTTCTTTATGTCAGAACAGGTTGTTTCTGGAATGTCTAATAGGAATTTTCACAAGCGTAGATGTGAAAGTCAGGTACTGAAATTAAATATAATAGAAATTGACATCTTCAAGACCAAACCCCCTGAAGTTCATACATTCTCTTATATCCATTCTTTTATGTAAAGATTTTTAAATCATGGTAAAATTCTTCATAGTGTCTGTACTTAGTTACATAACCATAACTTTCATTTGACATGTTTTTGGATGGGAACAATAATGCGAGTGAGAGGAGTTAAACATCAGGAAGAACTTAAAGTCTAAGCCCCTATTTTCAGGCAAACAACTTCCCAGAAAAACTACTCTTTGGGCTGAGACTTCTTATGTTGTGTCTCAGGGCAGAAAGAAAAGGAGTATTGTGGCACCTTAGAGACTAACCAATTTATTTGAGCATGAGCTTTCGTGAGCTACAGCTCAAGTGAGCTGTAGCTCACAAAAGCTCATGCTCAAATAAATTGGTTAGTCTCTAAGGTGCCACAAGTACTCCTTTTCTTTTTGCAAAGACAGACTAACATGGCTATTACTCTGAAACCTGTCAGGGCAGAAGGGAATTCGTTCAAAAGAGTTGGTACAGCATCTTTTTTGCTGTTATTTAGGTGGTCAGGTTGGGGATCAGTTTTCACACAAGTCATTTCAACTTTTTTTTGCACTTGGATAACAAGTTATTTTTAAAAGGTTCAAAGTTTGCCTGCCCCTCCCGGCTATATAGAATGTGGCTTTGCCACACAGGAAAAAAAAATGGTTGCACAATGAGTTTACTGACAAGCAAAAACAGTGTCCAGAACAAAGCAAACACTATTTATCTTCCTGATTTAAGGACCACATTGGGTGCAGCTATCCAAATACATTCACGTAAAGATGTCAGTGAGTGAACAGGTTTTGATCACTCATTCTGCTTTTTTCAAACCAGAAAATTTTAATAAAAACAGAACTGCAACATTATGGGTGAGATTTGTACAAGCACAGATGGCATGAAAACTCTTGACAGGCAAGTGGATCAGCTTGGTTTTAGTTCCCTTGCAGGAGAAGTAGAGCAGCACTAGGGGCTGCTGCTCCTTTTCCTGTAGGGAAGGGAGGAGCCCTTGTCACTGAAAACAGAGCAGGAGGGAGAAGAAAGAGGCGGCCATGTTTTATTAACATAGTGTTTTGCATTTTATGGAAGTCAAATAAACAGCAAGCAGCACAAGTGCCAGGAAGCCTAGCCATCCTGTCACAATAGCATCTCTGTGCTCTACTCAGCTAGGATTCCAACTAGCCATATTCCAAAGCAGGGACAGAGACTAAGGCAATACAAACCAGATAGCTTACAAGCCTTGCACTCCCATCCCCATTCTTCAGCACTGGTTTAACACAACCCCTTGCTAGGTCACATCTAATTTAGAGTGTAAACTCCCCAGGGACTTGCCTTTCTTGTTGCCTATAAAATGCTGCACACACGAGGCTAAAGAAATAAAAAATAAGGAAGTCCTAAGAACAAAGGTACCTCTATGTCACATTGAAAGAAGGTGCTATTAGGATAGTGATTTCTCTCTTCCACCCTTTATCTTATCTATGTAGATTGTAAACCAGGGGTGAGAAAACTTTTTGGCTCGAGGGCCACATCTGGGTGCGAAACCGTATGGAGGGCCAGGTAGGGAAGGCTGTACCCCACAAACAGCCTAGCCCCCGCCCCCTTCCCACCTGCTGATTGTCCCCCTTAGAACCCCCAACCCATCCAACCCCCCGGTCCCCTGACTGCCCAGACCTAGCCACACCCCCACCCCCTGACAGGCCCCCCAGGACCTCACCCCCTATCCAACTCCCTCTGTTCCCCAACCGCCCCCTGCCCCTCCCCAGGACCTCCTGCTCCTAACCACCCCCTGACTGCCTCCTGGGACCCCCTACTCAACCTCTTCACCACTGCACGTGCCCCGCCACCCCCTTACCATGCCACTCTGAGCATGGCTGGAGGGGAGGGGGAACAGCAGGGGAGGGGTCAGGGGCCGGGGAAGGACAGTCCCACGGGCCAGATGTGGCTCGCAGGCTGTAGTTTGCCCACTTCTGTTGTAAACCCTTTGGACAGGGTCTTCTCGTACTCCATGTTTGTACAGTGTCAAGTACAATGAGGCCCCCAAGCACTACTGTAATACAAATAATATATTTCACATTCACAGCACTAGCACCTATAAAGTGTAAGATGCTTGATGGAGCAGAGAGCACTCGTACCTCAGGAACAGGCAAACTGAATCAAATAGATATTCCTTTCTTTAAGGAAAGTCTTAAATTATGATGCCATGTCCACAACAATATCTATCTTAGATACGCCCATCCCTGCAGCATCTGAGCACCTCACACTCTCCACAGCATCCTTGTGAGGAAGGGAACATGTCACAGAACCACAGAAATGCAGGGCTGGAAGCCCTGTGCTGAGGCAGGACCAAGTAAACCTAGGCCATTCCTGACAGGTGTTGTCTACCTGTTCTTAAAAACCTCTAGTGAAGGGGATTCTACAGCCTCCCTTGGAAGCCTGTTCCAGAAATTAATTACCCCAATTGTTAGAAAGATTTTCCTATATTTCTCTAGCTGTAAATTACGCCCATGACCAATGTTCCCTCTAATTTTTTCCATCCATGTGTGGAATAAATTTTGTTCTGTGCACCAAGGTAATGTGTGGAGGTGCGCCACCAATAGAAACAAAAAACCTAGATAGAATATATATTTTTAAAAAGTAACCATAGGGATAATTACTCCAGCCAGGAGAGGTTAGGCATTTTAGAACGCGCTACTCAAAGAATTAAATTTAATTGTAAGAGAGAATTTGATTTGAGAACTTCAATAGCTCAGACATAGGTGAGAGGTTTATTGCAGGAGTGGGTAGGTGAGATTCTATAGCCTGCATTGTGCAGGAGATCAGACTAGATGATCATAATGGTCCCTTCTGACCTTAATAATAATAATATTAATATCCATGAGAAATGCATATACCAGTCAAAAAACCTAAAACAACACACTTTGAAAGACTAAAATTACAGAGAATATATGCACACTGCAGGAAGTACCAAGATGTAACAATACAAGCATGCGTGCGCACACGCTGGCTGCTGGGGAAGTTTCTGAGAGATGCTGTGCACAGTCTCTTTAAGGCACTCTCACTGAAAGTTCTCCTGCTCTTGAGCCCTGTCCCCCCTCCCCTGCTCTGCAGAGATGGGGTACATGGGTAGGGGGAGCCAGTGAGAGAGAGATATTGTGTGTGCTGCCTGCTGGGGAAGTCTATGAGAGACCTGTGTTGTCTCTAAGGCCCTCACTCACTGCCCAGGCGGGTTGTTCAGACCTCAGATTGCAGCAGCTCTCTCCTGCTTCGACTCCTGAGCCCTGTCCTTAGGTGCTGGAACTAAGGGTGTGGGGGGTGCTGCAGCACTCCCTGACTTGAAATAGTTTCCATTATATACAGGGTTTACAGTTTGGTTCAATGGCTCTCAGCACCTCCACTATAAAAATTGTTCCAGAGCCCCTGTCCCCTCTCCCCTGCTCTACAGAGATGGGGTACAGGGGCAGGGGGAGTGGGACACCCTGACATCCACAGCCCCCTTTTCCCCCCACTCAGCACAGCCAGCAGGAGGGTCCCAGGAGCAGCTGGCCAGGGGCTCCAAAGCAGAGGGCAGAGCAACATGGCAGCAAAACAGTGGGGGGGGGGCACCTGAACACATACTGCCGGATATGCACAGTTCTGCTAATCAAGTGCACAGCACTTGAATCACTCCTGGGCAGCCGTTCAATTGTACAGCTTAGAGGGAACACAGCCCATGACTCCTTGACCTGCCTTCAGTGGACATGGATCACTGTCCTCTTTACAACAGCCCTTTTTGGTTCACATTTCCACTTTTTGTAGGATTCCTTTTTGATTTCAGGTCATTAAAGAGCTCCTGATGGAGCAATATTGGCCTCTTACTACCTTCCTATCTTTCTTTTGCACTGGGATAATTTCCAGTTGTGCCTTTAATATGATCTTCTTGATAAACTGCAAGCTCTCCTAAACCCCTTATTTCAGAGTAGCAGCCGTGTTAGTCTGTATCGCAAAAAGAACAGGAGTACTTCCGGCCCCTTAGAGGCTAACAAATTTATTTGAGTGTTGCGGTTCAAATACAAGACAGAACAAGGCTTTAAGCAAGCAAGCAGGCTGGTCTGCCGACGGGCTGGTCCCCCTATCAGCTTTCCACCCTCTCTTTTATTTCTCTCCCTCCTCCTGTGCATTACATACTCCAACAGATAAAAGGAATAGACTGGCTTTGTTTAATATTCTTATTTACCAATATCTATCTACCGCATTCCTTGCTCTCGGGCCTTGAGCCCAGTCCTGGGAGGCTTCCCACGGTTCATTTCATCTGGGCGAGATTCCAAGGTTCATGCCCTTGAGAGGAGCCGTGTGTGCACTGCTCCTACACAACACTCCGGGTGTGCCCTGAATGTTGCCAAGTGCATGAACCCTGCATGAATCCTACATTTGAGCATAAGCTTTCGTAGGCTACAGCCCACTTCATCGGATGCATAGAATGGAACATATAGTAAGAAGACACAGAGAGAACATGAAAAGGTGGAGTAAGAGGCTAATTAATTAAGATGAGCTATTATCAGCAGGAGAAAAAAAAAACAACTCCTTGGATTTTCTTCCCATGGGATTTTTTCTACCCTGTGTTCGTGTAAGTCTGCGTTTTTCAAGTCCATTATCCTTATTTTGTTGTTCTTACTCCTTCCTTTGTCACACAAGGCCAAGCTTAAAGGTCTGCATCATTTATAATGCTGTAAAGGGGATTCACGGCTTTTACTGCTCTTTCCCCTAAGTATGTGGAGGGATTTACACATTTTCTAGTTTCTCTTACACCGATTAATCCATTAAGACCTGAACTCAAGCTTCTGATATTTTAACAGAACCCTCTTGTCCAATAGTGATGAGTGAGGTATACATACTTAGAAGATTTGCATAGTTACCCAACTGCCAAAGTTTCAAATTCTGAACTTTTTTAAAAGCAGGGCATGGGTCAGATTTCAAGGAACGAGGCAATAAACGGTCTCTGCAGCTCAAAGGGTAATTCCTCCTGTTTTAGCACTGGCCTATTATCCCACTAGGTGCAACTCTGACAATGGATACAAACCAATGTTGTAAAATAATTTTACATTTGATATTTTTAATTTAAGTTTACACTTGTTTTAAGCTTACAGTTGAACGTACAGCCATCTGCTTTACAGGCAAAGTGCCCAAACCGTTTCATTATTTAAATGAACTAGGCAATTCAGTCTGACCATCTTTAGGAGATGCTGCAAAATCTCTCTTTGAAAAAAACCTTTGCACCATATCAAGCCTGACTCTTAACAGGCAAATCAACAACAACAACAAAAAAACAGCACCACGAGCAGGCTTTACCTCAAAAAGGGAGAAGGAACCAGTCCACTAGGGACTTTGCTATTGATATTATATGGAAGGTGCTCAGTTACTATAACAACCAGCTATACTATAAAACCTTAACATAGATTAACTGATGAGTAAATTTTTCAAAAACTAAACTACAAGATTTAGGAACTTAAATGCCATTGATTTGGCTCCTTGGTCTCTTAGGCACTTTTGACAATTTTAACCATGGATCCTTTTCAGTGTAATATGTTAAATCAGTTTCTTCCATTGTCACCACAGTAAGACATCACACTGTGTAAGCAGCAATGGCTTACTACATGGTGTCATAAAAATAAAGGGAAGGGTAACCATCTTTCCGTATACAGTGCTATAAAATTCCTCCTGGTCAGAGGAAAAACCCTTTCACCTGTAAAGGGTTAAGAAGCTAGGATAACCTCGCTGGCACCTGACCAAAATGACCAATGAGGCGACAAGATACTTTCAAAGCTGGAGGGGGGAAAACAAAGGGTCTGTCTGTGTGAAGCTTTTGCTAGGAACAGATCAGGAATGCAGCCTTACAACTGTTAGTTAGTAAGTAATCTAGCTAGAAATGGGTTAGATTTCCTTTTGTTTAATGGCTGGTAAAATAAGCTGTGCTGAATGGACTGTATATTCCTCTTTTTGTAACTTAAGGTTTGGCCTAGAGGGATTCTCTACATTTTGAATCTAATTACCCTGTAAGGTATTTACCATCCTGATTTTACAGAGTTGATTCTTTTACCTTTTCTTTAATTAAAATTCTTCTTCTAAGAACCTGATTGATTTTTCATTGTTCTTAAGATCCAAGGGTTTGGGTCTGTGTTCACCTATGCAAATTGGTGAGGATTTTTATCAAGCCTTCCCCAGGAAAGGGGGTGTAGGGCTTGCGGGGAAGATGTCTCCAAGTGGGCTCTTTTCCTGTTCTTTGTTTAACATGCTTGGTGGTGGCAGCATAGGGTTCAAGGACAAGGAAAAATTTGTACCTTGGGAAAGTTTTTAACCTAAGCTGGTAAGAATAAGCTTAGGGGGTCTTTCATGCAAGTCCCCACACCTGTACCCTAGAGTTCAGAGTGGGGGAAGGAACCTTGACACACAGACAATGTCAAATTGAAATCTAGCCAATTAAAAAAATAGTTAAAAGTAGGCTCAGGTCATAGGCATGTCTGAGTCCCCTGCCAAATTTTGTCATTTTGCAGACACATTTTCCTACCCTTAAAGATATTTTTCTCTTCCCTGCTGCATGTGAAAAGCTTGCAAAAACAAGGGCAAGAGTGAAAGTGACTATCAAACACACAAAGTAAAATTAATTTTTCCCTTTAATCTTTTTCAGTTATAACAGAGGTTGCTGATGGCCCAGGGAGCTGGCTGGTCACATGGTGCTAGTGCCTCTTTTCCAGCTGCTGCTGCGCTGTATTAGAAGATGGCTAGACTGCAATACCTTCCTAACATTACTTCTACACGCAAACAATTTGACAGGGTTGCAAATAAGAGTGGGTGATCCTGCTATTAAAGTTTGGGAATCCTTGAGTTACATTATTTTTAATGTTACTTACACCAATAGGAGTAAAAGTGTTCAGACAGATGCAGTGTTTCAGCTGACAGGGTCTCTAGACATTATGGATTGCTAGGAATAAGCATTGGTTAATTACTGGAAGTCATTTTATCCATCCCTCAATTTGTTAAAGATTGGTCCCTACATTTATGTAGCCTGAATTAATTGTCCATTTCAGATTAAAATATGGGAAATAATTAGGCTTCTACTTATTAGACAGACTATTGCACAATCTAACATATCTTAATGTTATTGTCAACAATACAATACACAGTCAACAATTTCTTCTCAGTTTCTCAGAATCCCTTTTTACCTCTTTAAATAATTTCGTTTCCTCCTTGATGTTTACCCTTGCCACATGCTTGTACACTCATGTTCCCTCCCACTACCTACCTATCCATTAGCCAACACACACACGTAGCTCATTCCACATTTCCTCAAATCACTTCATCTCCCTTACTTTTATGCTCTTCTCTACAGTCTCTCAAATCTGTCAATATCTTTTGGTAATGAAGTGTCCGACAATTAATCACATTTAAAACTCTTGCGTAGGTGACGCAAAACCGCAGGCAGGTTCCCTCCCAGATGCGTCCAATGGCAGGTTAATCTCTGTAAAACGTTTGAGATTTATCTAGAGTTTCATTAGTCGTATGCATGCGCTTTACATGCGAACGACGGAGACCCGACGCGGAGGATCTTACAGTGTAAATTAAAGCAAACGTGAGGAGTGGCACGCGAGTAGAGAAGCGGCTGAAAGCGTGAAGCCAGCCGCTGACCGACCTCGGGGCGACCTCACACGCTCCGAAACGCGATCCCCGCCAGCCCGAGCCGGGCCCCGGGCAGGAGCCGGGCCCCGGGCAGGAGCCGGGCCCCGGGCCCAGGCAGAGCGGGGAAAGCCGGCGCGCGGGGGGAGACCCGGCCCGGCCCGGCCCCTTGCCCGACAGCCCGGGCCGGGTCCCCGCAGGGCCCCAGGGCTGGCGCGGCGCCCGCCCGCCCGCCCACCGCCCTGGCCCGAGACCCCCGCGCCAGCACCTGGCCAGGCGGCTGCCGGCCCCTCGGAGCCCGCAGGCCTTCGACGCGCTGCCCCTGCCCGGGCCCGGGCCGGCGCCGGGGAGGCGGGCGGGAAGGAAGGGGCCGGACCAGCCGGCGGGGCGGGGGCGGCCGAGCCCGGCGGGGGCGCCCGCTGCCCCCACTCACCGGCCGGTCCCCGCGGCTGGGCGGCAGCAGCCAGGCGCCAAAATGGCGGCGGCGCAGCCTCAGCACCGCCGGCGGCGGAGCGACCCACGGGGCGGGACTCGGGCCCGCGGCGAGGACGCGGCCGCCGCCCTGTCGCACCGGCCGGCGCGGGGGCTGCCGGGCCCCTGAGCCGGGCGGGGGGGTGTCCTCGGGCACTACTTTACCTGGGGGAGGCTGCTCCGCTGCCGGCCGTGAGAGGAGTCACACGGCTCTGAGTCACTCCGCCGCCGCCCCGCCCCGCCGAGCGCGGCCCGGCCCCGCCCCTCCCCGCCCCGCCGAGCGCGGCCCGGCCCCGCCCCTCCGCACCCCGCCCCGGCCCCGCCCCTCCGCACCCCGCCCCGCCCCGCCGAGCGCGGCCCGGCCCCGCCCCTCCGCGCCCCGCCCCGCCCCGCCGAGCGCGGCCCCGCCCCTCCGCGCCCCGCCCCGCCCCGCCCCGCCGAGCGCGGCCCGGCCCCGCCCCTCCGCGCCCCGCCCCGCCCCACCGAGCGCGGCCCGGCCCCGCCCCTCCGCGCCCCGCCCCTCCGCGCCCCGCCCCGCCGAGCGCGGCCCGGCCCCGCCCCTCCGCGCCCCGCCTGCCGAGACCCGCTTCACCGGCCGGCGACCAGGTTGAGGGGCGGGGCCTGGCGGGAGGTTGGCCTGACTCCCCCCTCCTCAGCCCCTTGCAGCACCTGGCCCCGCCCCCGCACGACACCTGGCCCCGCCCCCAGCCCCGTGCAGCACCTGGCCCCGCCCTCGTACGACACCTGGCCCCGCCCCCAGCCCCGTGCAGCACCTGGCCCCGCCCTCGTACGGCCCCTGGAGTTGTCGGGGGGTTGGGTTAGAAATATGGGCTGGTCTAGGACCCATCACCATGACGGAGATTGGCTCAAGGTAGATTGCTGAAAGGCCAGATACTAGCATCAGCGCTGTAAAGGAAACTGCCCCCGGTTTGTCCGGTAAGGCTGCTGCAGAGAATGTGTAACTTAGAGCCAGGTAGGGCCAATGATCCAGTTTTTAGTTTGACTGGTAGACACTGAGCTAGAAAGGGCTAAGCAACTAGCAGGCTAAGTGACCCCAATTCAACCTTTAAAGACATATTAGGAAAGGATATAAATGATAATTAGAGCCATTCCTTATCAATAGCTAACAAAGCATGTTAGATAGAGTAGAGCTTTGAAATTCAAACTTGTATTGTTAGAGAATTAGAGTATATACTAATTGTATGTGTGTTTACCTATATCTTGTCAGATTAGTTTATGGATGCTAATTCACTTTGATGTCTTAATTACATTATATTATGTCTGTGGATGGCTCAGTTAACCTTAAGATCAAAGATGTAAGATACTGTAGGAAATAATATTACTTACATTGTCTTCCATTTAAATTGTCTGTGCAATAATGGAATGCTTTGATAGTTTGAATGGATAATTGTCTTATGTTCATTAATACTACTAGAATAGGAAATAGGGAATTTTACTTCAAAGCAACTATGTGCATTACCTATTCTTCATTCAAGGAAGGCCTGTTGTGTTATCATGCTGTCAAGAGGCTATAGTAGCCTGCCAGAGATCTATAAAAGAACTCAAGACCTGATCCTATCATCTCAGATCTGCTTAAGCTTGGTCAGGGGAATCTTGAGTAGCAAGACTGAGGTCTCCAGCTCCAGTGTGGATCACCCTGATATTGGACATGAACTGCCTAGTTTGGACTATAACCTGATGAACTGATTCTGGAAAGAACTTTTTGACTTTTTGCAGCTCACCATCTCTACTTTGAAACTGACCTAAGAACTCTATTCATATCTGTATGTATAATCAAAAAGAAAAGGAG